>NW_028126529.1:600000-1136453 GCF_965194825.1 Balaenoptera physalus | reverse complement strand
TCCCGTTAAGCAGCCATAGTGTGTTTTCTAAACGTGTGACTCTGTTCTGTTTTGTAATTCAGTTCAAGGGTAGCGGTTTTTACACTCCCTCTATAAGGGATATCTTATGATAAGTGTCTTTTTCAGTGTAACTTATTTCACTTAGAATCGTCGTACCTAAATCCACTCATCATGCTGCTACTAGCCTTATGACGTTGATTTCATGGCTGAGTGATATTCCATTGTACATAAGGATCGCAACTTCTTTATCCTTTTTTCTCTTTCCTGGGATATTTAAGGTGTAACGAAGTGGTGGTTCTTGTCAACAGAGCAGCCCTAAACTTTGGGGTGCCCGTGTCTTGCTGATTTTTAGTTTTCCCAATTTATACGCCCATGAGTGGAAGTGCCCTATGGTCTCTCAGCTGAGTTTTTTAGATGTTTCAGGACACACCGTACACTTCTCCGGAGTGACTGTTGTCAATTTACATCTCGCCCATCAGCGTAGCAAGGCTCCCGTTTCTCCATGGCCTGTCCTGCATTTCTGGTTTTGACACTTTATTCAGCATGGCCCTTTTGACCGATGGGAAGCGAGACTTCTTTGTAGCGCTGATTTGCCTTTCCAGGTTGCTTGGTTGGCCAAAAAGGGCGTATGCGTTTTTTCCTGAATATATTCAGGAAAAAACGCATACGCCCTTTTTGGCCAAGGGCATCATTGTCGAGGTTTTGCCGCTTTTCCTGTGCTTTAAAGGCGATTCGAATCTCCCTCCTGAAATCTGTTTCCTGCAATTCTGCCTTGCTTTCAAATCCTCTTCGTTGCCTTCCCTCAATATATTTGTGGACGAGAGTTATCATTTATAAGTCTGCAGGTTTGTGAATTGCAGTGCCCCTGAGCTCCATTTTTCAACTCTCTTTCTTGGGAGCTGGCCGCAAAAGCGCAGGATTGCTTCAGGCCCTACTCTGGTCCCGGGCGACAGGCTGAGCCTGTGGTTAATTCTTCTTCCTGATGGGAAAATAGAGTGACCTGTGCCTGTCCCAACACCTAGAGCTAGTCTCTCATTGGTTCCCCCTCTTCCCGTTCATCCTCAGGACAAATTGCAACCTGTACGGAACAGGAGGTTAAAGGTGCTGATTCTCCAAGGAGGGAGATTGCTAGTAAAGCGGAGGGAATAGCGAACCCGAGCCCAAGGAGATGAGAAATGAGGTGCGTTTTAGAAACCTTTCCCGATCACACGGTGTACCATCTTCTGGGTTTCTCATGAATGTTTTCGATGTAGGAAGATGCCCTTGAACCTGGAGATTTGGGACTCATGGGATGGGTAACACGCAGTATTACGTTAAAGGATCTGCGTTTGCTCACACAACCTCACCAAACCTCTCAGCCCCAAGAGTGTCCACCCTTATGTCTCAATCAGCTGTGGGTCTAGATATGGTCAATCCAGGTGGCATCACAGCCCCTGACCGAATTTTGTAAGAATTTCTCTCTCTTTCACTGTCTTTGTTTCACGGGTTTTTAAAAGTAATTGATTTTTATAATGGGGTTTAGCTGCTTTTCACTGCTGTGTTTATGCCGCTTTACACCCACTTGACTCACTTACAGAGAGATATCAATACATAGGTTTTAAGATTCTTACTAATCAGATATATTCTTGGGCAGTGAACAGGGGGTGTTGAGTCCAATTCACTGAGAAAGGAGTAGGTCTTGTCTATTACCTATTGGGTTTATGGAACGGTATCTGACCTAATTTGAAACCCTTGTTTTATGCACCACCCCACCTCACCTTTCCCGTTAAGCAGCCATAGTGTGTTTTCTAAACGTGTGACTCTGTTCTGTTTTGTAAATCAGTTCAAGGGTAGCGGTTTTTACATTCCCTCTATAAGTGATATCTTATGATAAGTGTCTTTTTCTGTGTGACTTATTTCACTTAGAATCGTCGTACCTAAATCCACTCATCAGGCTGCTACTAGCGTTATGACGTTGATTTCATGGCTGAGTGATATTCCATTGTACATAAGGACCACAACTTCTTTATCCATTTTTCTCTTTCCTGGGATATTTAAGGTGTAACGAAGTGGAGGTTCTTGTCAACAGAGCAGCCCTAAACTTTGGGGTGCCAGTGTCTTGCTGATTTTCAGTTTTCCCCATTTATACGCCCATGAGTGGAAGTGCCCTATGCTCTCTAAGCTGAGTTTTTTAGATGTTTCAGGACACACCGTACACTTCTCCAGAGTGGCTGTTGGCAATTTACATCCTGCCCATCAGCGTAACAAGGCTCCCGTTTCTCCATGGCGTGTGCTGCATTTCTGGTTTTGACACTTTATTCAGCATGGCCCTTTTGACCGATGGGAAGCGAGACTTCTTTGTAGCGCTGATTTGCCTTTCCAGGTTGCTTGGTTGGCCAAAAAGGGCGTATGCGTTTTTTCCTGAATATATTCAGGAAAAAACGCATACGCCCTTTTTGGCCAAGGGCATCATTGTCGAGGTTTTGCCGCTTTTCCTGTGCTTTAAAGGCGATTCGAATCTCCCTCCTGAAATCTGTTTCCTGCAATTCTGCCTTGCTTTCAAATCCTCTTCGTTGCCTTCCCTCAATATATTTGTGGACGAGAGTTATCATTTATAAGTCTGCAGGTTTGTGAATTGCAGTGCCCCTGAGCTCCATTTTTCAACTCTCTTTCTTGGGAGCTGGCCGCAAAAGCGCAGGATTGCTTCAGGCCCTACTCTGGTCCCGGGCGACAGGCTGAGCCTGTGGTTAATTCTTCTTCCTGATGGGAAAATAGAGTGACCTGTGCCTGTCCCAACACCTAGAGCTAGTCTCTCATTGGTTCCCCCTCTTCCCGTTCATCCTCAGGACAAATTGCAACCTGTACGGAACAGGAGGTTAAAGGTGCTGATTCTCCAAGGAGGGAGATTGCTAGTAAAGCGGAGGGAATAGCGAACCCGAGCACAAGGAGATGAGAAATGAGGTGCGTTTTAGAAAGCTTTCCCGATCACACGGTGTACCATCTTCTGGGTTTCTCATGCATGTTTTCGATGTAGGAAGATGCCCTTGAACCTGGAGATTTGGGACCCATGGAATGGGTACCACGCAGTATTACTTTAAAGGGTCTGCCTTTGCTCACCCAACCTCACCAAACCTCTCAGCCCCAAGAGTGTCCACCCTTATGTCTCAATCAGCTGTGGGTCTAGATATGGTCAATCCAGGTGGCATCACAGCCCCTGAACGAATTTTGTAAGAATTTCTCTCTCTTTCACTGTCTTTGTTTCACGGGTTTTTAAAAGTAATTGATTTTTATAATGGGGTTTAGCTGCTTTTCACTGCTGTGTTTATGCCGCTTTACACCCACTTGACTCACTTACAGAGAGATATCAATACATAGGTTTTAAGATTCTTACTAGTCAGATATATTCTTGGGCGGTGAATAGGGGGTGTTGAGTCCAATTCACTGAGCTAGGAGTAGGTCTTGTCTATTACCTATTGGGGTTATGGAACGGTATCTGAGGTAATTTGAAACCCTTGTTTTATGCATCACCCCACCTCACCTTTCCCGTTAAGCAGCCATAGTGTGTTTTCTAAACGTGTGACTCTGTTCTGTTTTGTAATTCAGTTCAAGGGTAGCGGTTTTTACACTCCCTCTATAAGGGATATCTTATGATAAGTGTCTTTTTCAGTGTAACTTATTTCACTTAGAATCGTCGTACCTAAATCCACTCATCAGGCTGCTACTAGCGTTATGACGTTGATTTCATGGCTGAGTGATATTCCATTGTACATAAGGACCACAACTTCTTTATCCATTTTTCTCTTTCCTGGGATATTTAAGGTGTAACGAAGTGGAGGTTCTTGTCAACAGAGCAGCCCTAAACTTTGGGGTGCCAGTGTCTTGCTGATTTTCAGTTTTCCCCATTTATACGCCCATGAGTGGAAGTGCCCTATGCTCTCTAAGCTGAGTTTTTTAGATGTTTCAGGACACACCGTACACTTCTCCAGAGTGGCTGTTGGCAATTTACATCCTGCCCATCAGCGTAACAAGGCTCCCGTTTCTCCATGGCGTGTGCTGCATTTCTGGTTTTGACACTTTATTCAGCATGGCCCTTTTGACCGATGGGAAGCGAGACTTCTTTGTAGCGCTGATTTGCCTTTCCAGGTTGCTTGGTTGGCCAAAAAGGGCGTATGCGTTTTTTCCTGAATATATTCAGGAAAAAACGCATACGCCCTTTTTGGCCAAGGGCATCATTGTCGAGGTTTTGCCGCTTTTCCTGTGCTTTAAAGGCGATTCGAATCTCCCTCCTGAAATCTGTTTCCTGCAATTCTGCCTTGCTTTCAAATCCTCTTCGTTGCCTTCCCTCAATATATTTGTGGACGAGAGTTATCATTTATAAGTCTGCAGGTTTGTGAATTGCAGTGCCCCTGAGCTCCATTTTTCAACTCTCTTTCTTGGGAGCTGGCCGCAAAAGCGCAGGATTGCTTCAGGCCCTACTCTGGTCCCGGGCGACAGGCTGAGCCTGTGGTTAATTCTTCTTCCTGATGGGAAAATAGAGTGACCTGTGCCTGTCCCAACACCTAGAGCTAGTCTCTCATTGGTTCCCCCTCTTCCCGTTCATCCTCAGGACAAATTGCAACCTGTACGGAACAGGAGGTTAAAGGTGCTGATTCTCCAAGGAGGGAGATTGCTAGTAAAGCGGAGGGAATAGCGAACCCGAGCACAAGGAGATGAGAAATGAGGTGCGTTTTAGAAAGCTTTCCCGATCACACGGTGTACCATCTTCTGGGTTTCTCATGCATGTTTTCGATGTAGGAAGATGCCCTTGAACCTGGAGATTTGGGACCCATGGAATGGGTACCACGCAGTATTACTTTAAAGGGTCTGCCTTTGCTCACCCAACCTCACCAAACCTCTCAGCCCCAAGAGTGTCCACCCTTATGTCTCAATCAGCTGTGGGTCTAGATATGGTCAATCCAGGTGGCATCACAGCCCCTGAACGAATTTTGTAAGAATTTCTCTCTCTTTCACTGTCTTTGTTTCACGGGTTTTTAAAAGTAATTGATTTTTATAATGGGGTTTAGCTGCTTTTCACTGCTGTGTTTATGCCGCTTTACACCCACTTGACTCACTTACAGAGAGATATCAATACATAGGTTTTAAGATTCTTACTAGTCAGATATATTCTTGGGCGGTGAATAGGGGGTGTTGAGTCCAATTCACTGAGCTAGGAGTAGGTCTTGTCTATTACCTATTGGGGTTATGGAACGGTATCTGAGGTAATTTGAAACCCTTGTTTTATGCATCACCCCACCTCACCTTTCCCGTTAAGCAGCCATAGTGTGTTTTCTAAACGTGTGACTCTGTTCTGTTTTGTAATTCAGTTCAAGGGTAGCGGTTTTTACACTCCCTCTATAAGGGATATCTTATGATAAGTGTCTTTTTCAGTGTAACTTATTTCACTTAGAATCGTCGTACCTAAATCCACTCATCATGCTGCTACTAGCCTTATGACGTTGATTTCATGGCTGAGTGATATTCCATTGTACATAAGGATCGCAACTTCTTTATCCTTTTTTCTCTTTCCTGGGATATTTAAGGTGTAACGAAGTGTTGGTTTTTGTCAACAGAGCAGCCCTAAACTTTGGGGTGCCCGTGTCTTGCTGATTTTTAGTTTTCCCAATTTATACGCCCATGAGTGGAAGTGCCCTATGGTCTCTCAGCTGAGTTTTTTAGATGTTTCAGGACACACCGTACACTTCTCCGGAGTGACTGTTGTCAATTTACATCTCCCCCATCAGCGTAGCAAAGCTCCCGTTTCTCCATGGCCTGTCCTGCATTTCTGGTTTTGACACTTTATTCAGCATGGCCCTTTTGACCGATGGGAAGCGAGACTTCTTTGTAGCGCTGATTTGCCTTTCCAGGTTGCTTGGTTGGCCAAAAAGGGCGTATGCGTTTTTTCCTGAATATATTCAGGAAAAAACGCATACGCCCTTTTTGGCCAAGGGCATCATTGTCGAGGTTTTGCCGCTTTTCCTGTGCTTTAAAGGCGATTCGAATCTCCCTCCTGAAATCTGTTTCCTGCAATTCTGCCTTGCTTTCAAATCCTCTTCGTTGCCTTCCCTCAATATATTTGTGGACGAGAGTTATCATTTATAAGTCTGCAGGTTTGTGAATTGCAGTGCCCCTGAGCTCCATTTTTCAACTCTCTTTCTTGGGAGCTGGCCGCAAAAGCGCAGGATTGCTTCAGGCCCTATTCTGGTCCCGGGCGACAGGCTGAGCCTGTGGTTAATTCTTCTTCCTGATGGGAAAATAGAGTGACCTGTGCCTGTCCCAACACCTAGAGCTAGTCTCTCATTGGTTCCCCCTCTTCCCGTTCATCCTCAGGACAAATTGCAACCTGTACGGAACAGGAGGTTAAAGGTGCTGATTCTCCAAGGAGGGAGATTGCTAGTAAAGCGGAGGGAATAGCGAACCCGAGCACAAGGAGATGAGAAATGAGGTGCGTTTTAGAAAGCTTTCCCGATCACACGGTGTACCATCTTCTGGGTTTCTCATGCATGTTTTCGATGTAGGAAGATGCCCTTGAACCTGGAGATTTGGGACCCATGGAATGGGTACCACGCAGTATTACTTTAAAGGGTCTGCCTTTGCTCACCCAACCTCACCAAACCTCTCAGCCCCAAGAGTGTCCACCCTTATGTCTCAATCAGCTGTGGGTCTAGATATGGTCAATCCAGTTGGCATCACAGCCCCTGAACGAATTTTGTAAGAATTTCTCTCTCTTTCACTGTCTTTGTTTCACGGGTTTTTAAAAGTAATTGATTTTTATAATGGGGTTTAGCTGCTTTTCACTGCTGTGTTTATGCCGCTTTACACCCACTTGACTCACTTACAGAGAGATATCAATACATAGGTTTTAAGATTCTTACTATTCAGATATATTCTTGGGCAGTGAATAGGGGGTGTTGAGTCCAATTCACTGAGCAAGGAGTAGGTCTTGTCTATTACCTATTGGGTTTATGGAATGGTATCTGAGCTAATTTGAAACCCTTGTTTTATGCACCACCTCACCTCACCTTTCCCATTAAGCAGCCATAGTGTGATTTCTAAACGTGTGACTCTGTTCTGTTTTGTAAATCAGTTCAAGGGTAGCAGTTTTTACTTTCCCTCTATAAGTGATATTTTATGATAAGTGTCTTTTTCTGTGTGACTTATTTCACTTAGAATCGTCATACCTAAATCCACTCATCATGCTGCTACTAGCGTTATGACGTTGATTTCATGGCTGAGTGATATTCCATTGTACATAAGGACCGCAACTTCTTTATCCATTTTTCTCTTTCCTGGGATATTTAAGGTGTAACGAAGTGGAGGTTCTTGTCACCAGAGCAGCCCTAAACTTTGGGGTGCCCGTGTCTTGCTGATTTTTAGTTTTCCCAATTTATACGCCCATGAGTGGAAGTGCCCTATGCTCTCTAAGCTGAGTTTTTTAGATGTTTCAGGACACACCGTACACTTCTCCAGAGTGGCTGTTGGCAATTTACATCCTGCCCATCAGCGTAGCAAGGCTCCCGTTTCTCCATGGCCTGTCCTGCATTTCTGGTTTTGACACTGTATTCAGCATGGCCCTTTTGACCGATGGGAAGCGAGACTTCTTTGTAGCGCTGATTTGCCTTTTCAGGGTGCTTGGTTGGCCAAAAAGGGCGTATGCGTTTTTTCCTGAATATATTCAGGAAAAAACGCATACGCCCTTTTTGGCCAAGGGCATCATTGTCGAGGTTTTGCCGCTTTTCCTGTGCTTTAAAGGCGATTCGAATCTCCCTCCTGAAATCTGTTTCCTGCAATTCTGCCTTGCTTTCAAATCCTCTTCGTTGCCTTCCCTCAATATATTTGTGGACGAGAGTGATCATTTATAAGTCTGCAGGTTTGTTAATTGCAGTGCCCCTGAGCTCCATTTTTCAACTCTCTTTCTTGGGAGCTGGCCGCAAAAGCGCAGGATTGCTTCAGGCCCTACTCTGGTCCCGGGCGACAGGCTGAGCCTGTGGTTAATTCTTCTTCCTGATGGGAAAATAGAGTGACCTGTGCCTGTCCCAACACCTAGAGCTAGTGTCTCATTGGTTCCCCCTTTCCCGTTCATCCTCAGGACAAATTGCAACCTGTACGGAACAGGAGGTTAAAGGTGCTGATTCTTCAAAGAGAGAGATTGCTAGTAAAGCGGCTGGAATGGCGAACCCGAGCACAAGGAGATGAGAAATGAGGTGCGTTTTAGAAACCTTTCCCGATCACAAGGTGGACCATCTTCTGGGTTTCTCATGCATGTTTTCGATGTAGGAAGATGCCCTTGAACCTGGAGATTTGGGACTCATGGGATGGGTACCACGCAGTATTAATTTAAAGGATCTGCGTTTGCTCACCCAACCTCACCAAACCTCTCAGCCCCAAGAGTGTCCACCCTTATGTCTCAATCAGCTGTGGGTCTAGATATGGTCAATCCAGGTGGCATCACAGCCCCTGAACGAATTTTGTAAGAATTTCTCTCTCTTTCACTGTCTTTGTTTCACGGGTTTTTAAAAGTAATTGATTTTTATAATGGGGTTTAGCTGCTTTTCACTGCTGTGTTTATGCCGCTTTACACCCACTTGACTCACTTACAGAGAGATATCAATACATAGGTTTTAAGATTCTTACTAGTCAGATATATTCTTGGGCGGTGAATAGGGGGTGTTGAGTCCAATTCACTGAGCTAGGAGTAGGTCTTGTCTATTACATATTGGGTTTATGGAACGGTATCTGAGCTAATTTGAAACCCTTGTTTTATGCATCACCCCACCTCACCTTTCCCGTTAAGCAGCCATAGTGTGTTTTTTAAACGTGTGACTCTGTTCTGTTTTGTAATTCAGTTCAAGGGTAGCGGCTTTTACACTCCCTCTATAAGTGATATCTTATGATAAGTGTCTTTTTCTGTGTGACTTATTTCACTTAGAATCGTCGTACCTAAATCCACTCATCATGCTGCTACTAGCCTTATGACGTTGATTTCATAGCTGAGTGATATTCTATTGTACATAAGGAAAACATCTTCTTTATCCATTTTTCTCTTTCCTGGGATATTTAAGGTGTAACGAAGTGGAGGTTCTTGTCAACAGAGCAACCCTAAACTTTGGGGTGCCTGTGTCTTGCTGATTTTTAGTTTTCCCAATTTATACGCCCATGAGTGGAAGTGCCGTATGCTCTCTAAGCTGAGTTTTTTAGATGTTTCAGGACACACCGTACACTTCTCCAGAGTGGCTGTTGGCAATTTACATCCTGCCCATCAGCGTAGCAAGGCTCCCGTTTCTCCATGGCCTGTCCTGCATTTCTGGATTTGACACTTTATTCAGCATGGCCCTTTTGACCGATGGGAAGCGAGACTTCTTTGTAGCGCTGATTTGCCTTTCCAGGTTGCTTGGTTGGCCAAAAAGGGCGTATGCGTTTTTTCATGAATATATTCAGGAAAAAACGCATACGCCCTTTTTGGCCAAGGGCATCATTGTCGAGGTTTTGCCGCTTTTCCTGTGCTTTAAAGGCTATTCGAATCTCCCTCCTGAAATCTGTTTCCTGAAATTGTGCCTTGCTTTCAAATCCTCTTCGTTGCCTTCCCTCAATATATTTGTGGACGAGAGTGATCATTTATAAGTCTGCAGGTTTATGAATTGCAGTGCCCCTGAGTTCCATTTTTCAACTCGCTTTCTTGGGAGCTGGCCGCAAAAGAGCAGGATGGCTTCAGGCCCTATTCTGGTCCCGGGCGGAAGGCTGAGCCTTTGGTTAATTCTTCTTCCTGATGGGAAAATAGAGTGACCTGTGCCTGCCCCAACACCTAGAGCTAGTCTCTCATTGGTTCCCCCTCTTCCCGTTCATCCTCAGGAGAAATTGCCACCTGTACGGAACAGGAGGTTAAAGGTGCTGATTCTTCAAAGAGGGAGATTGCTAGTAAAGCGGCTGGAATGGCGAACCCGAGCACAAGGAGATGAGAAATGAGGTGCGTTTTAGAAACCTTTCCCGATCACACGGTATATCATCTTCTGGGTTTCTGATGCATGTTTTCGATGTAGGAAGATGCCCTTGAACCTGGAGATTTGGGACCCATGGGATGTGTACCACGCAGTATTACTTTAAAGGGTCTGCGTTTCCTCACCCAACCTCACCAAACGTCTCAGCCCCAAGAGTGTTCACCCTTATGTCTCAATCAGCTGTGGGTCTAGATATGGTTAATCCAGGTGGCATCACAGCCACTGAACGAATTTTGTAAGAATTTCTCTCTCTTTCACTGTCTTTGTTTCACGGGTGTTTAAAAGTAATTGATTTTTATAATGGGGTTTAGCTGCTTTTCACTGCTGTGTTTCTGCCACTTTACACCCACTTGACTCACATACAGGGAGATATCAATACATAGGTTTTAAGATTCTTACTAGCCAGATATATTCTTGGGCGGTGAATAGGGGGTGTTGAGTCCAATTCACTGAGCTAGGAGTAGGTCTTGTCTATTACATATTGGGTTTATGGAACGGTATCTGAGCTAATTTGAAACCCTTGTTTTATGCATCACCCCAGCTCACCTTTCCCGTTAAGCAGCCATAGTGTGTTTTCTAAACGTGTGACTCTGTTCTGTTTTGTAATTCAGTTCAAGGGTAGCGGTTTTTAGACTCCCTCTATAAGTGATATCTTATGATAAGTGTCTTTTTCTGTGTGACTTATTTCACTTAGAATTGTCGTACCTAAATCCACTCATCATGCTGCTACTAGCCTTATTACGTTGATTTCATGGCTGAGTGATATTCCATTGTACATAAGGACCACAACTTCTTTATCCATATTTCTCTTTCCTGGGATATTTAAGGTGTAACGAAGTGGAGGTTCTTGTCAACAGAGCAGCCCTAAATTTGGGGTGCCTGTTTCTTGCTGATTTTTAGTTTTCCCAATTTATACGCCCATCAGTGGAAGTGCCCTATGCTCTTTAAGCAGATTTTTGTAGTTATTTCAGGACACACCGTACACATCTCCAGAGTGGCTGTTGGCAATTTACATCCTGCCCATCAGCGTAGCAAGGCTACTGGTTCTCCATGGCCTGTCCTGCATTTCTGGTTTTGACACTTTACTCAGCATGGCCCTTTTGATCGATGGGAAGCGAGACTTCTTTGTAGCTCTGATTTGCCTTTCCAGATTGCTTGGTTGGCCAAAAAGGGCGTATGGTTTTTTCATGAATATATTCAGGAAAAAACGCATACGCCCTTTTTGGCCAGAGGCATTATTGTCGAGGTTTTCCCGTTTTTCCTGTGCTTTAAAGGTGATTCGAATCTCCCTCCTGAAATCTGTTTCCTGCAATTCTGCCTTGCTTTCAAATCCTCTTCGTTGCTTTCCCTCAATATATTTGTGGACGAGAGTTATCATTTATAACTCGGCAGGTTTGTGAATTGCAGTGCCCCTGAGCTCCATTTTTCAACTCGCTTTCTTGGGAGCTGTCCGCAAAAGCGCAGGATTGCTTCAGGCCCTATTCTTGTTCCGGGCATCAGGCTGAACCTGTGGTTAATTCTTCTTCCTGATGGAAAAATAGTGTGACCTGTGCCTGTCCCAAAACCTAGAGCTAGTTACTCATTGGTTCCCCCTCCTCCCGTTCATCCTCAGGACAAATTGCAACCTGTACGGAACAGGAGGTTAAAGATGTTGATTCTCGAAGGAGGGAGATTGCTAATAAAGCGGCTGGAATGGCGAACCCGAGCACAAGGAGATGAGAAATGAGGTGCATTTTAGAAATCTTTCCCGATCACATGGTGTACCATCATCTGGGTTTCTCATGCCTGTTTTCGATGTAGGAATATGCCTTTGAACGTGGAGATTTGGGACCCATGGGATGGGTACCACACATTATTACTTTAAAGGGTCTGCGTTTGCTCACCTAACCTCACCAAACCTCTCAGCCCCAAGAGTGTCCACCCTTATGTCTCAATCAGCTGTGGGTCTAGATATGGTCAATCCAGGTGGCATCACAGCCCCTGAACGAATTTTGTAAGAATTTCTCTCTCTTTCACTGTCTTTGTTTCACGGGTTTTTAAAAGTAATTGATTTTTATAATGGGGTTTAGCTGCTTTTCACTGCTGTGTTTATGCCGCTTTACACCCACTTGACTCACTTACAGAGAGATATCAATACATAGGTTTTAAGATTCTTACTAATCAGATATATTCTTGGGCAGTGAACAGGGGGTGTTGAGTCCAATTCACTGAGCAAGGAGTAGGTCTTGTCTATTACCTATTGGGTTTATGGAACGGTATCTGACCTAATTTGAAACCCTTGTTTTATGCACCACCCCACCTCACCTTTCCCGTTAAGCAGCCATAGTGTGTTTTCTAAACGTGTGACTCTGTTCTGTTTTGTAAATCAGTTCAAGGGTAGCGGTTTTTACATTTCCTCTATAAGTGATATCTTATGATAAGTGTCTTTTTCTGTGTGACTTATTTCACTTAGAATCGTCGTACCTAAATCCACTCATCAGGCTGCTACTAGCGTTATGACGTTGATTTCATGGCTGAGTGATATTCCATTGTACATAAGGACCACAACTTCTTTATCCATTTTTCTCTTTCCTGGGATATTTAAGGTGTAACGAAGTGGAGGTTCTTGTCAACAGAGCAGCCCTAAACTTTGGGGTGCCAGTGTCTTGCTGATTTTCAGTTTTCCCCATTTATACGCCCATGAGTGGAAGTGCCCTATGCTCTCTAAGCTGAGTTTTTTAGATGTTTCAGGACACACCGTACACTTCTCCAGAGTGGCTGTTGGCAATTTACATCCTGCCCATCAGCGTAACAAGGCTCCCGTTTCTCCATGGCGTGTGCTGCATTTCTGGTTTTGACACTTTATTCAGCATGGCCCTTTTGACCGATGGGAAGCGAGACTTCTTTGTAGCGCTGATTTGCCTTTCCAGGTTGCTTGGTTGGCCAAAAAGGGCGTATGCGTTTTTTCCTGAATATATTCAGGAAAAAACGCATACGCCCTTTTTGGCCAAGGGCATCATTGTCGAGGTTTTGCCGCTTTTCCTGTGCTTTAAAGGCGATTCGAATCTCCCTCCTGAAATCTGTTTCCTGCAATTCTGCCTTGCTTTCAAATCCTCTTCGTTGCCTTCCCTCAATATATTTGTGGACGAGAGTTATCATTTATAAGTCTGCAGGTTTGTGAATTGCAGTGCCCCTGAGCTCCATTTTTCAACTCTCTTTCTTGGGAGCTGGCCGCAAAAGCGCAGGATTGCTTCAGGCCCTACTCTGGTCCCGGGCGACAGGCTGAGCCTGTGGTTAATTCTTCTTCCTGATGGGAAAATAGAGTGACCTGTGCCTGTCCCAACACCTAGAGCTAGTCTCTCATTGGTTCCCCCTCTTCCCGTTCATCCTCAGGACAAATTGCAACCTGTACGGAACAGGAGGTTAAAGGTGCTGATTCTCCAAGGAGGGAGATTGCTAGTAAAGCGGAGGGAATAGCGAACCCGAGCACAAGGAGATGAGAAATGAGGTGCGTTTTAGAAAGCTTTCCCGATCACACGGTGTACCATCTTCTGGGTTTCTCATGCATGTTTTCGATGTAGGAAGATGCCCTTGAACCTGGAGATTTGGGACCCATGGAATGGGTACCACGCAGTATTACTTTAAAGGGTCTGCCTTTGCTCACCCAACCTCACCAAACCTCTCAGCCCCAAGAGTGTCCACCCTTATGTCTCAATCAGCTGTGGGTCTAGATATGGTCAATCCAGGTGGCATCACAGCCCCTGAACGAATTTTGTAAGAATTTCTCTCTCTTTCACTGTCTTTGTTTCACGGGTTTTTAAAAGTAATTGATTTTTATAATGGGGTTTAGCTGCTTTTCACTGCTGTGTTTATGCCGCTTTACACCCACTTGACTCACTTACAGAGAGATATCAATACATAGGTTTTAAGATTCTTACTAGTCAGATATATTCTTGGGCGGTGAATAGGGGGTGTTGAGTCCAATTCACTGAGCTAGGAGTAGGTCTTGTCTATTACCTATTGGGGTTATGGAACGGTATCTGAGGTAATTTGAAACCCTTGTTTTATGCATCACCCCACCTCACCTTTCCCGTTAAGCAGCCATAGTGTGTTTTCTAAACGTGTGACTCTGTTCTGTTTTGTAATTCAGTTCAAGGGTAGCGGTTTTTACACTCCCTCTATAAGGGATATCTTATGATAAGTGTCTTTTTCAGTGTAACTTATTTCACTTAGAATCGTCGTACCTAAATCCACTCATCATGCTGCTACTAGCCTTATGACGTTGATTTCATGGCTGAGTGATATTCCATTGTACATAAGGATCGCAACTTCTTTATCCTTTTTTCTCTTTCCTGGGATATTTAAGGTGTAACGAAGTGGTGGTTCTTGTCAACAGAGCAGCCCTAAACTTTGGGGTGCCCGTGTCTTGCTGATTTTTAGTTTTCCCAATTTATACGCCCATGAGTGGAAGTGCCCTATGGTCTCTCAGCTGAGTTTTTTAGATGTTTCAGGACACACCGTACACTTCTCCGGAGTGACTGTTGTCAATTTACATCTCGCCCATCAGCGTAGCAAGGCTCCCGTTTCTCCATGGCCTGTCCTGCATTTCTGGTTTTGACACTTTATTCAGCATGGCCCTTTTGACCGATGGGAAGCGAGACTTCTTTGTAGCGCTGATTTGCCTTTCCAGGTTGCTTGGTTGGCCAAAAAGGGCGTATGCGTTTTTTCCTGAATATATTCAGGAAAAAACGCATACGCCCTTTTTGGCCAAGGGCATCATTGTCGAGGTTTTGCCGCTTTTCCTGTGCTTTAAAGGCGATTCGAATCTCCCTCCTGAAATCTGTTTCCTGCAATTCTGCCTTGCTTTCAAATCCTCTTCGTTGCCTTCCCTCAATATATTTGTGGACGAGAGTTATCATTTATAAGTCTGCAGGTTTGTGAATTGCAGTGCCCCTGAGCTCCATTTTTCAACTCTCTTTCTTGGGAGCTGGCCGCAAAAGCGCAGGATTGCTTCAGGCCCTACTCTGGTCCCGGGCGACAGGCTGAGCCTGTGGTTAATTCTTCTTCCTGATGGGAAAATAGAGTGACCTGTGCCTGTCCCAACACCTAGAGCTAGTCTCTCATTGGTTCCCCCTCTTCCCGTTCATCCTCAGGACAAATTGCAACCTGTATGGAACAGGAGGTTAAAGGTGCTGATTCTCCAAGGAGGGAGATTGCTAGTAAAGCGGAGGGAATAGCGAACCCGAGCACAAGGAGATGAGAAATGAGGTGCGTTTTAGAAAGCTTTCCCGATCACACGGTGTACCATCTTCTGGGTTTCTCATGCATGTTTTCGATGTAGGAAGATGCCCTTGAACCTGGAGATTTGGGACCCATGGAATGGGTACCACGCAGTATTACTTTAAAGGGTCTGCCTTTGCTCACCCAACCTCACCAAACCTCTCAGCCCCAAGAGTGTCCACCCTTATGTCTCAATCAGCTGTGGGTCTAGATATGGTCAATCCAGGTGGCATCACAGCCCCTGAACGAATTTTGTAAGAATTTCTCTCTCTTTCACTGTCTTTGTTTCACGGGTTTTTAAAAGTAATTGATTTTTATAATGGGGTTTAGCTGCTTTTCACTGCTGTGTTTATGCCGCTTTACACCCACTTGACTCACTTACAGAGAGATATCAATACATAGGTTTTAAGATTCTTACTAATCAGATATATTCTTGGGCAGTGAACAGGGGGTGTTGAGTCCAATTCACTGAGAAAGGAGTAGGTCTTGTCTATTACCTATTGGGTTTATGGAACGGTATCTGACCTAATTTGAAACCCTTGTTTTATGCACCACCCCACCTCACCTTTCCCGTTAAGCAGCCATAGTGTGTTTTCTAAACGTGTGACTCTGTTCTGTTTTGTAAATCAGTTCAAGGGTAGCGGTTTTTACATTCCCTCTATAAGTGATATCTTATGATAAGTGTCTTTTTCTGTGTGACTTATTTCACTTAGAATCGTCGTACCTAAATCCACTCATCAGGCTGCTACTAGCGTTATGACGTTGATTTCATGGCTGAGTGATATTCCATTGTACATAAGGACCACAACTTCTTTATCCATTTTTCTCTTTCCTGGGATATTTAAGGTGTAACGAAGTGGAGGTTCTTGTCAACAGAGCAGCCCTAAACTTTGGGGTGCCAGTGTCTTGCTGATTTTCAGTTTTCCCCATTTATACGCCCATGAGTGGAAGTGCCCTATGCTCTCTAAGCTGAGTTTTTTAGATGTTTCAGGACACACCGTACACTTCTCCAGAGTGGCTGTTGGCAATTTACATCCTGCCCATCAGCGTAACAAGGCTCCCGTTTCTCCATGGCGTGTGCTGCATTTCTGGTTTTGACACTTTATTCAGCATGGCCCTTTTGACCGATGGGAAGCGAGACTTCTTTGTAGCGCTGATTTGCCTTTCCAGGTTGCTTGGTTGGCCAAAAAGGGCGTATGCGTTTTTTCCTGAATATATTCAGGAAAAAACGCATACGCCCTTTTTGGCCAAGGGCATCATTGTCGAGGTTTTGCCGCTTTTCCTGTGCTTTAAAGGCGATTCGAATCTCCCTCCTGAAATCTGTTTCCTGCAATTCTGCCTTGCTTTCAAATCCTCTTCGTTGCCTTCCCTCAATATATTTGTGGACGAGAGTTATCATTTATAAGTCTGCAGGTTTGTGAATTGCAGTGCCCCTGAGCTCCATTTTTCAACTCTCTTTCTTGGGAGCTGGCCGCAAAAGCGCAGGATTGCTTCAGGCCCTACTCTGGTCCCGGGCGACAGGCTGAGCCTGTGGTTAATTCTTCTTCCTGATGGGAAAATAGAGTGACCTGTGCCTGTCCCAACACCTAGAGCTAGTCTCTCATTGGTTCCCCCTCTTCCCGTTCATCCTCAGGACAAATTGCAACCTGTACGGAACAGGAGGTTAAAGGTGCTGATTCTCCAAGGAGGGAGATTGCTAGTAAAGCGGAGGGAATAGCGAACCCGAGCACAAGGAGATGAGAAATGAGGTGCGTTTTAGAAAGCTTTCCCGATCACACGGTGTACCATCTTCTGGGTTTCTCATGCATGTTTTCGATGTAGGAAGATGCCCTTGAACCTGGAGATTTGGGACCCATGGAATGGGTACCACGCAGTATTACTTTAAAGGGTCTGCCTTTGCTCACCCAACCTCACCAAACCTCTCAGCCCCAAGAGTGTCCACCCTTATGTCTCAATCAGCTGTGGGTCTAGATATGGTCAATCCAGGTGGCATCACAGCCCCTGAACGAATTTTGTAAGAATTTCTCTCTCTTTCACTGTCTTTGTTTCACGGGTTTTTAAAAGTAATTGATTTTTATAATGGGGTTTAGCTGCTTTTCACTGCTGTGTTTATGCCGCTTTACACCCACTTGACTCACTTACAGAGAGATATCAATACATAGGTTTTAAGATTCTTACTAGTCAGATATATTCTTGGGCGGTGAATAGGGGGTGTTGAGTCCAATTCACTGAGCTAGGAGTAGGTCTTGTCTATTACCTATTGGGGTTATGGAACGGTATCTGAGGTAATTTGAAACCCTTGTTTTATGCATCACCCCACCTCACCTTTCCCGTTAAGCAGCCATAGTGTGTTTTCTAAACGTGTGACTCTGTTCTGTTTTGTAATTCAGTTCAAGGGTAGCGGTTTTTACACTCCCTCTATAAGGGATATCTTATGATAAGTGTCTTTTTCAGTGTAACTTATTTCACTTAGAATCGTCGTACCTAAATCCACTCATCATGCTGCTACTAGCCTTATGACGTTGATTTCATGGCTGAGTGATATTCCATTGTACATAAGGATCGCAACTTCTTTATCCTTTTTTCTCTTTCCTGGGATATTTAAGGTGTAACGAAGTGTTGGTTTTTGTCAACAGAGCAGCCCTAAACTTTGGGGTGCCCGTGTCTTGCTGATTTTTAGTTTTCCCAATTTATACGCCCATGAGTGGAAGTGCCCTATGGTCTCTCAGCTGAGTTTTTTAGATGTTTCAGGACACACCGTACACTTCTCCGGAGTGACTGTTGTCAATTTACATCTCCCCCATCAGCGTAGCAAAGCTCCCGTTTCTCCATGGCCTGTCCTGCATTTCTGGTTTTGACACTTTATTCAGCATGGCCCTTTTGACCGATGGGAAGCGAGACTTCTTTGTAGCGCTGATTTGCCTTTCCAGGTTGCTTGGTTGGCCAAAAAGGGCGTATGCGTTTTTTCCTGAATATATTCAGGAAAAAACGCATACGCCCTTTTTGGCCAAGGGCATCATTGTCGAGGTTTTGCCGCTTTTCCTGTGCTTTAAAGGCGATTCGAATCTCCCTCCTGAAATCTGTTTCCTGCAATTCTGCCTTGCTTTCAAATCCTCTTCGTTGCCTTCCCTCAATATATTTGTGGACGAGAGTTATCATTTATAAGTCTGCAGGTTTGTGAATTGCAGTGCCCCTGAGCTCCATTTTTCAACTCTCTTTCTTGGGAGCTGGCCGCAAAAGCGCAGGATTGCTTCAGGCCCTATTCTGGTCCCGGGCGACAGGCTGAGCCTGTGGTTAATTCTTCTTCCTGATGGGAAAATAGAGTGACCTGTGCCTGTCCCAACACCTAGAGCTAGTCTCTCATTGGTTCCCCCTCTTCCCGTTCATCCTCAGGACAAATTGCAACCTGTACGGAACAGGAGGTTAAAGGTGCTGATTCTCCAAGGAGGGAGATTGCTAGTAAAGCGGAGGGAATAGCGAACCCGAGCACAAGGAGATGAGAAATGAGGTGCGTTTTAGAAAGCTTTCCCGATCACACGGTGTACCATCTTCTGGGTTTCTCATGCATGTTTTCGATGTAGGAAGATGCCCTTGAACCTGGAGATTTGGGACCCATGGAATGGGTACCACGCAGTATTACTTTAAAGGGTCTGCCTTTGCTCACCCAACCTCACCAAACCTCTCAGCCCCAAGAGTGTCCACCCTTATGTCTCAATCAGCTGTGGGTCTAGATATGGTCAATCCAGTTGGCATCACAGCCCCTGAACGAATTTTGTAAGAATTTCTCTCTCTTTCACTGTCTTTGTTTCACGGGTTTTTAAAAGTAATTGATTTTTATAATGGGGTTTAGCTGCTTTTCACTGCTGTGTTTATGCCGCTTTACACCCACTTGACTCACTTACAGAGAGATATCAATACATAGGTTTTAAGATTCTTACTATTCAGATATATTCTTGGGCAGTGAATAGGGGGTGTTGAGTCCAATTCACTGAGCAAGGAGTAGGTCTTGTCTATTACCTATTGGGTTTATGGAATGGTATCTGAGCTAATTTGAAACCCTTGTTTTATGCACCACCTCACCTCACCTTTCCCATTAAGCAGCCATAGTGTGATTTCTAAACGTGTGACTCTGTTCTGTTTTGTAAATCAGTTCAAGGGTAGCAGTTTTTACTTTCCCTCTATAAGTGATATTTTATGATAAGTGTCTTTTTCTGTGTGACTTATTTCACTTAGAATCGTCATACCTAAATCCACTCATCATGCTGCTACTAGCGTTATGACGTTGATTTCATGGCTGAGTGATATTCCATTGTACATAAGGACCGCAACTTCTTTATCCATTTTTCTCTTTCCTGGGATATTTAAGGTGTAACGAAGTGGAGGTTCTTGTCACCAGAGCAGCCCTAAACTTTGGGGTGCCCGTGTCTTGCTGATTTTTAGTTTTCCCAATTTATACGCCCATGAGTGGAAGTGCCCTATGCTCTCTAAGCTGAGTTTTTTAGATGTTTCAGGACACACCGTACACTTCTCCAGAGTGGCTGTTGGCAATTTACATCCTGCCCATCAGCGTAGCAAGGCTCCCGTTTCTCCATGGCCTGTCCTGCATTTCTGGTTTTGACACTGTATTCAGCATGGCCCTTTTGACCGATGGGAAGCGAGACTTCTTTGTAGCGCTGATTTGCCTTTTCAGGGTGCTTGGTTGGCCAAAAAGGGCGTATGCGTTTTTTCCTGAATATATTCAGGAAAAAACGCATACGCCCTTTTTGGCCAAGGGCATCATTGTCGAGGTTTTGCCGCTTTTCCTGTGCTTTAAAGGCGATTCGAATCTCCCTCCTGAAATCTGTTTCCTGCAATTCTGCCTTGCTTTCAAATCCTCTTCGTTGCCTTCCCTCAATATATTTGTGGACGAGAGTGATCATTTATAAGTCTGCAGGTTTGTTAATTGCAGTGCCCCTGAGCTCCATTTTTCAACTCTCTTTCTTGGGAGCTGGCCGCAAAAGCGCAGGATTGCTTCAGGCCCTACTCTGGTCCCGGGCGACAGGCTGAGCCTGTGGTTAATTCTTCTTCCTGATGGGAAAATAGAGTGACCTGTGCCTGTCCCAACACCTAGAGCTAGTGTCTCATTGGTTCCCCCTTTCCCGTTCATCCTCAGGACAAATTGCAACCTGTACGGAACAGGAGGTTAAAGGTGCTGATTCTTCAAAGAGAGAGATTGCTAGTAAAGCGGCTGGAATGGCGAACCCGAGCACAAGGAGATGAGAAATGAGGTGCGTTTTAGAAACCTTTCCCGATCACAAGGTGGACCATCTTCTGGGTTTCTCATGCATGTTTTCGATGTAGGAAGATGCCCTTGAACCTGGAGATTTGGGACTCATGGGATGGGTACCACGCAGTATTAATTTAAAGGATCTGCGTTTGCTCACCCAACCTCACCAAACCTCTCAGCCCCAAGAGTGTCCACCCTTATGTCTCAATCAGCTGTGGGTCTAGATATGGTCAATCCAGGTGGCATCACAGCCCCTGAACGAATTTTGTAAGAATTTCTCTCTCTTTCACTGTCTTTGTTTCACGGGTTTTTAAAAGTAATTGATTTTTATAATGGGGTTTAGCTGCTTTTCACTGCTGTGTTTATGCCGCTTTACACCCACTTGACTCACTTACAGAGAGATATCAATACATAGGTTTTAAGATTCTTACTAGTCAGATATATTCTTGGGCGGTGAATAGGGGGTGTTGAGTCCAATTCACTGAGCTAGGAGTAGGTCTTGTCTATTACATATTGGGTTTATGGAACGGTATCTGAGCTAATTTGAAACCCTTGTTTTATGCATCACCCCACCTCACCTTTCCCGTTAAGCAGCCATAGTGTGTTTTTTAAACGTGTGACTCTGTTCTGTTTTGTAATTCAGTTCAAGGGTAGCGGCTTTTACACTCCCTCTATAAGTGATATCTTATGATAAGTGTCTTTTTCTGTGTGACTTATTTCACTTAGAATCGTCGTACCTAAATCCACTCATCATGCTGCTACTAGCCTTATGACGTTGATTTCATAGCTGAGTGATATTCTATTGTACATAAGGAAAACATCTTCTTTATCCATTTTTCTCTTTCCTGGGATATTTAAGGTGTAACGAAGTGGAGGTTCTTGTCAACAGAGCAACCCTAAACTTTGGGGTGCCTGTGTCTTGCTGATTTTTAGTTTTCCCAATTTATACGCCCATGAGTGGAAGTGCCGTATGCTCTCTAAGCTGAGTTTTTTAGATGTTTCAGGACACACCGTACACTTCTCCAGAGTGGCTGTTGGCAATTTACATCCTGCCCATCAGCGTAGCAAGGCTCCCGTTTCTCCATGGCCTGTCCTGCATTTCTGGATTTGACACTTTATTCAGCATGGCCCTTTTGACCGATGGGAAGCGAGACTTCTTTGTAGCGCTGATTTGCCTTTCCAGGTTGCTTGGTTGGCCAAAAAGGGCGTATGCGTTTTTTCATGAATATATTCAGGAAAAAACGCATACGCCCTTTTTGGCCAAGGGCATCATTGTCGAGGTTTTGCCGCTTTTCCTGTGCTTTAAAGGCTATTCGAATCTCCCTCCTGAAATCTGTTTCCTGAAATTGTGCCTTGCTTTCAAATCCTCTTCGTTGCCTTCCCTCAATATATTTGTGGACGAGAGTGATCATTTATAAGTCTGCAGGTTTATGAATTGCAGTGCCCCTGAGTTCCATTTTTCAACTCGCTTTCTTGGGAGCTGGCCGCAAAAGAGCAGGATGGCTTCAGGCCCTATTCTGGTCCCGGGCGGAAGGCTGAGCCTTTGGTTAATTCTTCTTCCTGATGGGAAAATAGAGTGACCTGTGCCTGCCCCAACACCTAGAGCTAGTCTCTCATTGGTTCCCCCTCTTCCCGTTCATCCTCAGGAGAAATTGCCACCTGTACGGAACAGGAGGTTAAAGGTGCTGATTCTTCAAAGAGGGAGATTGCTAGTAAAGCGGCTGGAATGGCGAACCCGAGCACAAGGAGATGAGAAATGAGGTGCGTTTTAGAAACCTTTCCCGATCACACGGTATATCATCTTCTGGGTTTCTGATGCATGTTTTCGATGTAGGAAGATGCCCTTGAACCTGGAGATTTGGGACCCATGGGATGTGTACCACGCAGTATTACTTTAAAGGGTCTGCGTTTCCTCACCCAACCTCACCAAACGTCTCAGCCCCAAGAGTGTTCACCCTTATGTCTCAATCAGCTGTGGGTCTAGATATGGTTAATCCAGGTGGCATCACAGCCACTGAACGAATTTTGTAAGAATTTCTCTCTCTTTCACTGTCTTTGTTTCACGGGTGTTTAAAAGTAATTGATTTTTATAATGGGGTTTAGCTGCTTTTCACTGCTGTGTTTCTGCCACTTTACACCCACTTGACTCACATACAGGGAGATATCAATACATAGGTTTTAAGATTCTTACTAGCCAGATATATTCTTGGGCGGTGAATAGGGGGTGTTGAGTCCAATTCACTGAGCTAGGAGTAGGTCTTGTCTATTACATATTGGGTTTATGGAACGGTATCTGAGCTAATTTGAAACCCTTGTTTTATGCATCACCCCAGCTCACCTTTCCCGTTAAGCAGCCATAGTGTGTTTTCTAAACGTGTGACTCTGTTCTGTTTTGTAATTCAGTTCAAGGGTAGCGGTTTTTAGACTCCCTCTATAAGTGATATCTTATGATAAGTGTCTTTTTCTGTGTGACTTATTTCACTTAGAATTGTCGTACCTAAATCCACTCATCATGCTGCTACTAGCCTTATTACGTTGATTTCATGGCTGAGTGATATTCCATTGTACATAAGGACCACAACTTCTTTATCCATATTTCTCTTTCCTGGGATATTTAAGGTGTAACGAAGTGGAGGTTCTTGTCAACAGAGCAGCCCTAAATTTGGGGTGCCTGTTTCTTGCTGATTTTTAGTTTTCCCAATTTATACGCCCATCAGTGGAAGTGCCCTATGCTCTTTAAGCAGATTTTTGTAGTTATTTCAGGACACACCGTACACATCTCCAGAGTGGCTGTTGGCAATTTACATCCTGCCCATCAGCGTAGCAAGGCTACTGGTTCTCCATGGCCTGTCCTGCATTTCTGGTTTTGACACTTTACTCAGCATGGCCCTTTTGATCGATGGGAAGCGAGACTTCTTTGTAGCTCTGATTTGCCTTTCCAGATTGCTTGGTTGGCCAAAAAGGGCGTATGGTTTTTTCATGAATATATTCAGGAAAAAACGCATACGCCCTTTTTGGCCAGAGGCATTATTGTCGAGGTTTTCCCGTTTTTCCTGTGCTTTAAAGGTGATTCGAATCTCCCTCCTGAAATCTGTTTCCTGCAATTCTGCCTTGCTTTCAAATCCTCTTCGTTGCTTTCCCTCAATATATTTGTGGACGAGAGTTATCATTTATAACTCGGCAGGTTTGTGAATTGCAGTGCCCCTGAGCTCCATTTTTCAACTCGCTTTCTTGGGAGCTGTCCGCAAAAGCGCAGGATTGCTTCAGGCCCTATTCTTGTTCCGGGCATCAGGCTGAACCTGTGGTTAATTCTTCTTCCTGATGGAAAAATAGTGTGACCTGTGCCTGTCCCAAAACCTAGAGCTAGTTACTCATTGGTTCCCCCTCCTCCCGTTCATCCTCAGGACAAATTGCAACCTGTACGGAACAGGAGGTTAAAGATGTTGATTCTCGAAGGAGGGAGATTGCTAATAAAGCGGCTGGAATGGCGAACCCGAGCACAAGGAGATGAGAAATGAGGTGCATTTTAGAAATCTTTCCCGATCACATGGTGTACCATCATCTGGGTTTCTCATGCCTGTTTTCGATGTAGGAATATGCCTTTGAACGTGGAGATTTGGGACCCATGGGATGGGTACCACACATTATTACTTTAAAGGGTCTGCGTTTGCTCACCTAACCTCACCAAACCTCTCAGCCCCAAGAGTGTCCACCCTTATGTCTCAATCAGCTGTGGGTCTAGATATGGTCAATCCAGGTGGCATCACAGCCCCTGAACGAATTTTGTAAGAATTTCTCTCTCTTTCACTGTCTTTGTTTCACGGGTTTTTAAAAGTAATTGATTTTTATAATGGGGTTTAGCTGCTTTTCACTGCTGTGTTTATGCCGCTTTACACCCACTTGACTCACTTACAGAGAGATATCAATACATAGGTTTTAAGATTCTTACTAATCAGATATATTCTTGGGCAGTGAACAGGGGGTGTTGAGTCCAATTCACTGAGCAAGGAGTAGGTCTTGTCTATTACCTATTGGGTTTATGGAACGGTATCTGACCTAATTTGAAACCCTTGTTTTATGCACCACCCCACCTCACCTTTCCCGTTAAGCAGCCATAGTGTGTTTTCTAAACGTGTGACTCTGTTCTGTTTTGTAAATCAGTTCAAGGGTAGCGGTTTTTACATTCCCTCTATAAGTGATATCTTATGATAAGTGTCTTTTTCTGTGTGACTTATTTCACTTAGAATCGTCGTACCTAAATCCACTCATCAGGCTGCTACTAGCGTTATGACGTTGATTTCATGGCTGAGTGATATTCCATTGTACATAAGGACCACAACTTCTTTATCCATTTTTCTCTTTCCTGGGATATTTAAGGTGTAACGAAGTGGAGGTTCTTGTCAACAGAGCAGCCCTAAACTTTGGGGTGCCAGTGTCTTGCTGATTTTCAGTTTTCCCCATTTATACGCCCATGAGTGGAAGTGCCCTATGCTCTCTAAGCTGAGTTTTTTAGATGTTTCAGGACACACCGTACACTTCTCCAGAGTGGCTGTTGGCAATTTACATCCTGCCCATCAGCGTAACAAGGCTCCCGTTTCTCCATGGCGTGTGCTGCATTTCTGGTTTTGACACTTTATTCAGCATGGCCCTTTTGACCGATGGGAAGCGAGACTTCTTTGTAGCGCTGATTTGCCTTTCCAGGTTGCTTGGTTGGCCAAAAAGGGCGTATGCGTTTTTTCCTGAATATATTCAGGAAAAAACGCATACGCCCTTTTTGGCCAAGGGCATCATTGTCGAGGTTTTGCCGCTTTTCCTGTGCTTTAAAGGCGATTCGAATCTCCCTCCTGAAATCTGTTTCCTGCAATTCTGCCTTGCTTTCAAATCCTCTTCGTTGCCTTCCCTCAATATATTTGTGGACGAGAGTTATCATTTATAAGTCTGCAGGTTTGTGAATTGCAGTGCCCCTGAGCTCCATTTTTCAACTCTCTTTCTTGGGAGCTGGCCGCAAAAGCGCAGGATTGCTTCAGGCCCTACTCTGGTCCCGGGCGACAGGCTGAGCCTGTGGTTAATTCTTCTTCCTGATGGGAAAATAGAGTGACCTGTGCCTGTCCCAACACCTAGAGCTAGTCTCTCATTGGTTCCCCCTCTTCCCGTTCATCCTCAGGACAAATTGCAACCTGTACGGAACAGGAGGTTAAAGGTGCTGATTCTCCAAGGAGGGAGATTGCTAGTAAAGCGGAGGGAATAGCGAACCCGAGCACAAGGAGATGAGAAATGAGGTGCGTTTTAGAAAGCTTTCCCGATCACACGGTGTACCATCTTCTGGGTTTCTCATGCATGTTTTCGATGTAGGAAGATGCCCTTGAACCTGGAGATTTGGGACCCATGGAATGGGTACCACGCAGTATTACTTTAAAGGGTCTGCCTTTGCTCACCCAACCTCACCAAACCTCTCAGCCCCAAGAGTGTCCACCCTTATGTCTCAATCAGCTGTGGGTCTAGATATGGTCAATCCAGGTGGCATCACAGCCCCTGAACGAATTTTGTAAGAATTTCTCTCTCTTTCACTGTCTTTGTTTCACGGGTTTTTAAAAGTAATTGATTTTTATAATGGGGTTTAGCTGCTTTTCACTGCTGTGTTTATGCCGCTTTACACCCACTTGACTCACTTACAGAGAGATATCAATACATAGGTTTTAAGATTCTTACTAGTCAGATATATTCTTGGGCGGTGAATAGGGGGTGTTGAGTCCAATTCACTGAGCTAGGAGTAGGTCTTGTCTATTACCTATTGGGGTTATGGAACGGTATCTGAGGTAATTTGAAACCCTTGTTTTATGCATCACCCCACCTCACCTTTCCCGTTAAGCAGCCATAGTGTGTTTTCTAAACGTGTGACTCTGTTCTGTTTTGTAATTCAGTTCAAGGGTAGCGGTTTTTACACTCCCTCTATAAGGGATATCTTATGATAAGTGTCTTTTTCAGTGTAACTTATTTCACTTAGAATCGTCGTACCTAAATCCACTCATCATGCTGCTACTAGCCTTATGACGTTGATTTCATGGCTGAGTGATATTCCATTGTACATAAGGATCGCAACTTCTTTATCCTTTTTTCTCTTTCCTGGGATATTTAAGGTGTAACGAAGTGGTGGTTCTTGTCAACAGAGCAGCCCTAAACTTTGGGGTGCCCGTGTCTTGCTGATTTTTAGTTTTCCCAATTTATACGCCCATGAGTGGAAGTGCCCTATGGTCTCTCAGCTGAGTTTTTTAGATGTTTCAGGACACACCGTACACTTCTCCGGAGTGACTGTTGTCAATTTACATCTCGCCCATCAGCGTAGCAAGGCTCCCGTTTCTCCATGGCCTGTCCTGCATTTCTGGTTTTGACACTTTATTCAGCATGGCCCTTTTGACCGATGGGAAGCGAGACTTCTTTGTAGCGCTGATTTGCCTTTCCAGGTTGCTTGGTTGGCCAAAAAGGGCGTATGCGTTTTTTCCTGAATATATTCAGGAAAAAACGCATACGCCCTTTTTGGCCAAGGGCATCATTGTCGAGGTTTTGCCGCTTTTCCTGTGCTTTAAAGGCGATTCGAATCTCCCTCCTGAAATCTGTTTCCTGCAATTCTGCCTTGCTTTCAAATCCTCTTCGTTGCCTTCCCTCAATATATTTGTGGACGAGAGTTATCATTTATAAGTCTGCAGGTTTGTGAATTGCAGTGCCCCTGAGCTCCATTTTTCAACTCTCTTTCTTGGGAGCTGGCCGCAAAAGCGCAGGATTGCTTCAGGCCCTACTCTGGTCCCGGGCGACAGGCTGAGCCTGTGGTTAATTCTTCTTCCTGATGGGAAAATAGAGTGACCTGTGCCTGTCCCAACACCTAGAGCTAGTCTCTCATTGGTTCCCCCTCTTCCCGTTCATCCTCAGGACAAATTGCAACCTGTATGGAACAGGAGGTTAAAGGTGCTGATTCTCCAAGGAGGGAGATTGCTAGTAAAGCGGAGGGAATAGCGAACCCGAGCACAAGGAGATGAGAAATGAGGTGCGTTTTAGAAAGCTTTCCCGATCACACGGTGTACCATCTTCTGGGTTTCTCATGCATGTTTTCGATGTAGGAAGATGCCCTTGAACCTGGAGATTTGGGACCCATGGAATGGGTACCACGCAGTATTACTTTAAAGGGTCTGCCTTTGCTCACCCAACCTCACCAAACCTCTCAGCCCCAAGAGTGTCCACCCTTATGTCTCAATCAGCTGTGGGTCTAGATATGGTCAATCCAGGTGGCATCACAGCCCCTGAACGAATTTTGTAAGAATTTCTCTCTCTTTCACTGTCTTTGTTTCACGGGTTTTTAAAAGTAATTGATTTTTATAATGGGGTTTAGCTGCTTTTCACTGCTGTGTTTATGCCGCTTTACACCCACTTGACTCACTTACAGAGAGATATCAATACATAGGTTTTAAGATTCTTACTAATCAGATATATTCTTGGGCAGTGAACAGGGGGTGTTGAGTCCAATTCACTGAGAAAGGAGTAGGTCTTGTCTATTACCTATTGGGTTTATGGAACGGTATCTGACCTAATTTGAAACCCTTGTTTTATGCACCACCCCACCTCACCTTTCCCGTTAAGCAGCCATAGTGTGTTTTCTAAACGTGTGACTCTGTTCTGTTTTGTAAATCAGTTCAAGGGTAGCGGTTTTTACATTCCCTCTATAAGTGATATCTTATGATAAGTGTCTTTTTCTGTGTGACTTATTTCACTTAGAATCGTCGTACCTAAATCCACTCATCAGGCTGCTACTAGCGTTATGACGTTGATTTCATGGCTGAGTGATATTCCATTGTACATAAGGACCACAACTTCTTTATCCATTTTTCTCTTTCCTGGGATATTTAAGGTGTAACGAAGTGGAGGTTCTTGTCAACAGAGCAGCCCTAAACTTTGGGGTGCCAGTGTCTTGCTGATTTTCAGTTTTCCCCATTTATACGCCCATGAGTGGAAGTGCCCTATGCTCTCTAAGCTGAGTTTTTTAGATGTTTCAGGACACACCGTACACTTCTCCAGAGTGGCTGTTGGCAATTTACATCCTGCCCATCAGCGTAACAAGGCTCCCGTTTCTCCATGGCGTGTGCTGCATTTCTGGTTTTGACACTTTATTCAGCATGGCCCTTTTGACCGATGGGAAGCGAGACTTCTTTGTAGCGCTGATTTGCCTTTCCAGGTTGCTTGGTTGGCCAAAAAGGGCGTATGCGTTTTTTCCTGAATATATTCAGGAAAAAACGCATACGCCCTTTTTGGCCAAGGGCATCATTGTCGAGGTTTTGCCGCTTTTCCTGTGCTTTAAAGGCGATTCGAATCTCCCTCCTGAAATCTGTTTCCTGCAATTCTGCCTTGCTTTCAAATCCTCTTCGTTGCCTTCCCTCAATATATTTGTGGACGAGAGTTATCATTTATAAGTCTGCAGGTTTGTGAATTGCAGTGCCCCTGAGCTCCATTTTTCAACTCTCTTTCTTGGGAGCTGGCCGCAAAAGCGCAGGATTGCTTCAGGCCCTACTCTGGTCCCGGGCGACAGGCTGAGCCTGTGGTTAATTCTTCTTCCTGATGGGAAAATAGAGTGACCTGTGCCTGTCCCAACACCTAGAGCTAGTCTCTCATTGGTTCCCCCTCTTCCCGTTCATCCTCAGGACAAATTGCAACCTGTACGGAACAGGAGGTTAAAGGTGCTGATTCTCCAAGGAGGGAGATTGCTAGTAAAGCGGAGGGAATAGCGAACCCGAGCACAAGGAGATGAGAAATGAGGTGCGTTTTAGAAAGCTTTCCCGATCACACGGTGTACCATCTTCTGGGTTTCTCATGCATGTTTTCGATGTAGGAAGATGCCCTTGAACCTGGAGATTTGGGACCCATGGAATGGGTACCACGCAGTATTACTTTAAAGGGTCTGCCTTTGCTCACCCAACCTCACCAAACCTCTCAGCCCCAAGAGTGTCCACCCTTATGTCTCAATCAGCTGTGGGTCTAGATATGGTCAATCCAGGTGGCATCACAGCCCCTGAACGAATTTTGTAAGAATTTCTCTCTCTTTCACTGTCTTTGTTTCACGGGTTTTTAAAAGTAATTGATTTTTATAATGGGGTTTAGCTGCTTTTCACTGCTGTGTTTATGCCGCTTTACACCCACTTGACTCACTTACAGAGAGATATCAATACATAGGTTTTAAGATTCTTACTAGTCAGATATATTCTTGGGCGGTGAATAGGGGGTGTTGAGTCCAATTCACTGAGCTAGGAGTAGGTCTTGTCTATTACCTATTGGGGTTATGGAACGGTATCTGAGGTAATTTGAAACCCTTGTTTTATGCATCACCCCACCTCACCTTTCCCGTTAAGCAGCCATAGTGTGTTTTCTAAACGTGTGACTCTGTTCTGTTTTGTAATTCAGTTCAAGGGTAGCGGTTTTTACACTCCCTCTATAAGGGATATCTTATGATAAGTGTCTTTTTCAGTGTAACTTATTTCACTTAGAATCGTCGTACCTAAATCCACTCATCATGCTGCTACTAGCCTTATGACGTTGATTTCATGGCTGAGTGATATTCCATTGTACATAAGGATCGCAACTTCTTTATCCTTTTTTCTCTTTCCTGGGATATTTAAGGTGTAACGAAGTGGTGGTTCTTGTCAACAGAGCAGCCCTAAACTTTGGGGTGCCCGTGTCTTGCTGATTTTTAGTTTTCCCAATTTATACGCCCATGAGTGGAAGTGCCCTATGGTCTCTCAGCTGAGTTTTTTAGATGTTTCAGGACACACCGTACACTTCTCCGGAGTGACTGTTGTCAATTTACATCTCGCCCATCAGCGTAGCAAAGCTCCCGTTTCTCCATGGCCTGTCCTGCATTTCTGGTTTTGACACTTTATTCAGCATGGCCCTTTTGACCGATGGGAAGCGAGACTTCTTTGTAGCGCTGATTTGCCTTTCCAGGTTGCTTGGTTGGCCAAAAAGGGCGTATGCGTTTTTTCCTGAATATATTCAGGAAAAAACGCATACGCCCTTTTTGGCCAAGGGCATCATTGTCGAGGTTTTGCCGCTTTTCCTGTGCTTTAAAGGCGATTCGAATCTCCCTCCTGAAATCTGTTTCCTGCAATTCTGCCTTGCTTTCAAATCCTCTTCGTTGCCTTCCCTCAATATATTTGTGGACGAGAGTTATCATTTATAAGTCTGCAGGTTTGTGAATTGCAGTGCCCCTGAGCTCCATTTTTCAACTCTCTTTCTTGGGAGCTGGCCGCAAAAGCGCAGGATTGCTTCAGGCCCTATTCTGGTCCCGGGCGACAGGCTGAGCCTGTGGTTAATTCTTCTTCCTGATGGGAAAATAGAGTGACCTGTGCCTGTCCCAACACCTAGAGCTAGTCTCTCATTGGTTCCCCCTCTTCCCGTTCATCCTCAGGACAAATTGCAACCTGTACGGAACAGGAGGTTAAAGGTGCTGATTCTCCAAGGAGGGAGATTGCTAGTAAAGCGGAGGGAATAGCGAACCCGAGCACAAGGAGATGAGAAATGAGGTGCGTTTTAGAAAGCTTTCCCGATCACACGGTGTACCATCTTCTGGGTTTCTCATGCATGTTTTCGATGTAGGAAGATGCCCTTGAACCTGGAGATTTGGGACCCATGGAATGGGTACCACGCAGTATTACTTTAAAGGGTCTGTCTTTGCTCACCCAACCTCACCAAACCTCTCAGCCCCAAGAGTGTCCACCCTTATGTCTCAATCAGCTGTGGGTCTAGATATGGTCAATCCAGGTGGCATCACAGCCCCTGAACGAATTTTGTAAGAATTTCTCTCTCTTTCACTGTCTTTGTTTCACGGGTTTTTAAAAGTAATTGATTTTTATAATGGGGTTTAGCTGCTTTTCACTGCTGTGTTTATGCCGCTTTACACCCACTTGACTCACTTACAGAGAGATATCAATACATAGGTTTTAAGATTCTTACTATTCAGATATATTCTTGGGCAGTGAATAGGGGGTGTTGAGTCCAATTCACTGAGCAAGGAGTAGGTCTTTTCTATTACCTATTGGGTTTATGGAATGGTAACTGAGCTAATTTGAAACCCTTGTTTTATGCACCACCTCACCTCACCTTTCCCATTAAGCAGCCATAGTGTGATTTCTAAACGTGTGACTCTGTTCTGTTTTGTAAATCAGTTCAAGGGTAGCAGTTTTTACTTTCCCTCTATAAGTGATATTTTATGATAAGTGTCTTTTTCTGTGTGACTTATTTCACTTAGAATCGTCGTACCTAAATCCACTCATCATGCTGCTACTAGCGTTATGACGTTGATTTCATGGCTGAGTGATATTCCATTGTACATAAGGACCGCAACTTCTTTATCCATTTTTCTCTTTCCTGGGATATTTAAGGTGTAACGAAGTGGAGGTTCTTGTCAACAGAGCAGCCCTAAACTTTGGGGTGCCCGTGTCTTGCTGATTTTTAGTTTTCCCAATTTATACGCCCATGAGTGGAAGTGCCCTATGCTCTCTAAGCTGAGTTTTTTAGATGTTTCAGGACACACCGTACACTTCTCCAGAGTGGCTGTTGGCAATTTACATCCTGCCCATCAGCGTAGCAAGGCTCCCGTTTCTCCATGGCCTGTCCTGCATTTCTGGTTTTGACACTGTATTCAGCATGGCCCTTTTGACCGATGGGAAGCGAGACTTCTTTGTAGCGCTGATTTGCCTTTTCAGGGTGCTTGGTTGGCCAAAAAGGGCGTATGCGTTTTTTCCTGAATATATTCAGGAAAAAACGCATACGCCCTTTTTGGCCAAGGGCATCATTGTCGAGGTTTTGCCGCTTTTCCTGTGCTTTAAAGGCGATTCGAATCTCCCTCCTGAAATCTGTTTCCTGCAATTCTGCCTTGCTTTCAAATCCTCTTCGTTGCCTTCCCTCAATATATTTGTGGACGAGAGTGATCATTTATAAGTCTGCAGGTTTGTGAATTGCAGTGCCCCTGAGCTCCATTTTTCAACTCGCTTTCTTGGGAGCTGGCCGCAAAAGCGCAGGATTGCTTCAGGCCCTATTCTGGTCCCGGGCGGAAGGCTGAGCCTTTGGTTAATTCTTCTTCCTGATGGGAAAATAGAGTGACCTGTGCCTGTCCCAACACCTAGAGCTAGTCTCTCATTGGTTCCCCCTCTTCCCGTTCATCCTCAGGGCAAATTGCAACCTGTACGGAACAGGAGGTTAAAGGTGCTGATTCTCCAAGTAGGGAGATTGCTAGTAAAGCGGCTGGAATCGCGAACCCGAGCACAAGGAGATGAGAAATGAGGTGCGTTTTAGAAACCTTTCCCGATCACACGGTGTACCATCTTCTGGGTTTCTCATGCATGTTTTCGATGTAGGAAGATGCCCTTGAACCTGGAGATTTGGGACCCATGGGATGGGTACCACGCAGTATTACTTTAAAGGTTCTGCGTTTGCTCACCCAACCTCACCAAACCTCTCAGCACCAAGAGTGTCCACCCTTATGTCTCAATCAGCTGTGGGTCTAGATATGGTCAATCCAGGTGGCCTCACAGCCCCTGAACGAATTTTGTAAGAATTTCTCTCTCTTTCACTGTCTTTGTTTCACGGGTTTTTAAAAGTAATTGATTTTTATAATGGGGTTTAGCTGCTTTTCACTGCTGTGTTTATGCCGCTTTACACCCACTTGACTCACTTACAGAGAGATATCAATACATAGGTTTTAAGATTCTTACTAATCAGATATATTCTTGGGCAGTGAACAGGGGGTGTTGAGTCCAATTCACTGAGCAAGGAGTAGGTCTTGTCTATTACCTATTGGGTTTATGGAACGGTATCTGACCTAATTTGAAACCCTTGTTTTATGCACCACCCCACCTCACCTTTCCCGTTAAGCAGCCATAGTGTGTTTTCTAAACGTGTGACTCTGTTCTGTTTTGTAAATCAGTTCAAGGGTAGCGGTTTTTACATTCCTTCTATAAGTGATATCTTATGATAAGTGTCTTTTTCTGTGTGACTTATTTCACTTAGAATCGTCGTACCTAAATCCACTCATCAGGCTGCTACTAGCGTTATGACGTTGATTTCATGGCTGAGTGATATTCCATTGTACATAAGGACCACAACTTCTTTATCCATTTTTCTCTTTCCTGGGATATTTAAGGTGTAACGAAGTGGAGGTTCTTGTCAACAGAGCAGCCCTAAACTTTGGGGTGCCAGTGTCTTGCTGATTTTCAGTTTTCCCCATTTATACGCCCATGAGTGGAAGTGCCCTATGCTCTCTAAGCTGAGTTTTTTAGATGTTTCAGGACACACCGTACACTTCTCCAGAGTGGCTGTTGGCAATTTACATCCTGCCCATCAGCGTAACAAGGCTCCCGTTTCTCCATGGCGTGTGCTGCATTTCTGGTTTTGACACTTTATTCAGCATGGCCCTTTTGACCGATGGGAAGCGAGACTTCTTTGTAGCGCTGATTTGCCTTTCCAGGTTGCTTGGTTGGCCAAAAAGGGCGTATGCGTTTTTTCCTGAATATATTCAGGAAAAAACGCATACGCCCTTTTTGGCCAAGGGCATCATTGTCGAGGTTTTGCCGCTTTTCCTGTGCTTTAAAGGCGATTCGAATCTCCCTCCTGAAATCTGTTTCCTGCAATTCTGCCTTGCTTTCAAATCCTCTTCGTTGCCTTCCCTCAATATATTTGTGGACGAGAGTTATCATTTATAAGTCTGCAGGTTTGTGAATTGCAGTGCCCCTGAACTCCATTTTTCAACTCTCTTTCTTGGGAGCTGGCCGCAAAAGCGCAGGATTGCTTCAGGCCCTACTCTGGTCCCGGGCGACAGGCTGAGCCTGTGGTTAATTCTTCTTCCTGATGGGAAAATAGAGTGACCTGTGCCTGTCCCAACACCTAGAGCTAGTCTCTCATTGGTTCCCCCTCTTCCCGTTCATCCTCAGGACAAATTGCAACCTGTACGGAACAGGAGGTTAAAGGTGCTGATTCTCCAAGGAGGGAGATTGCTAGTAAAGCGTAGGGAATAGCGAACCCGAGCCCAAGGAGATGAGAAATGAGGTGCGTTTTAGAAACCTTTCCCGATCACACGGTGTACCATCTTCTGGGTTTCTCATGAATGTTTTCGATGTAGGAAGATGCCCTTGAACCTGGAGATTTGGGACTCATGGGATGGGTAACACGCAGTATTACGTTAAAGGATCTGCGTTTGCTCACACAACCTCACCAAACCTCTCAGCCCCAAGAGTGTCCACCTTTATGTCTCAATCAGCTGTGGGTCTAGATATGGTCAATCCAGGTTGCATCACAGCCCCTGACCGAATTTTGTAAGAATTTCTCTCTCTTTCACTGTCTTTGTTTCACGGGTTTTTAAAAGTAATTGATTTTTATAATGGGGTTTAGCTGCTTTTCACTGCTGTGTTTATGCCGCTTTACACCCACTTGACTCACTTACAGAGAGATATCAATACATAGGTTTTAAGATTCTTACTAATCAGATATATTCTTGGGCAGTGAACAGGGGGTGTTGAGTCCAATTCACTGAGCAAGGAGTAGGTCTTGTCTATTACCTATTGGGTTTATGGAACGGTATCTGACCTAATTTGAAACCCTTGTTTTATGCACCACCCCACCTCACCTTTCCCGTTAAGCAGCCATAGTGTGTTTTCTAAACGTGTGACTCTGTTCTGTTTTGTAAATCAGTTCAAGGGTAGCGGTTTTTACATTCCCTCTATAAGTGATATCTTATGATAAGTGTCTTTTTCTGTGTGACTTATTTCACTTAGAATCGTCGTACCTAAATCCACTCATCAGGCTGCTACTAGCGTTATGACGTTGATTTCATGGCTGAGTGATATTCCATTGTACATAAGGACCACAACTTCTTTATCCATTTTTCTCTTTCCTGGGATATTTAAGGTGTAACGAAGTGGAGGTTCTTGTCAACAGAGCAGCCCTAAACTTTGGGGTGCCAGTGTCTTGCTGATTTTCAGTTTTCCCCATTTATACGCCCATGAGTGGAAGTGCCCTATGCTCTCTAAGCTGAGTTTTTTAGATGTTTCAGGACACACCGTACACTTCTCCAGAGTGGCTGTTGGCAATTTACATCCTGCCCATCAGCGTAACAAGGCTCCCGTTTCTCCATGGCGTGTGCTGCATTTCTGGTTTTGACACTTTATTCAGCATGGCCCTTTTGACCGATGGGAAGCGAGACTTCTTTGTAGCGCTGATTTGCCTTTCCAGGTTGCTTGGTTGGCCAAAAAGGGCGTATGCGTTTTTTCCTGAATATATTCAGGAAAAAACGCATACGCCCTTTTTGGCCAAGGGCATCATTGTCGAGGTTTTGCCGCTTTTCCTGTGCTTTAAAGGCGATTCGAATCTCCCTCCTGAAATCTGTTTCCTGCAATTCTGCCTTGCTTTCAAATCCTCTTCGTTGCCTTCCCTCAATATATTTGTGGACGAGAGTTATCATTTATAAGTCTGCAGGTTTGTGAATTGCAGTGCCCCTGAACTCCATTTTTCAACTCTCTTTCTTGGGAGCTGGCCGCAAAAGCGCAGGATTGCTTCAGGCCCTACTCTGGTCCCGGGCGACAGGCTGAGCCTGTGGTTAATTCTTCTTCCTGATGGGAAAATAGAGTGACCTGTGCCTGTCCCAACACCTAGAGCTAGTCTCTCATTGGTTCCCCCTCTTCCCGTTCATCCTCAGGACAAATTGCAACCTGTACGGAACAGGAGGTTAAAGGTGCTGATTCTCCAAGGAGGGAGATTGCTAGTAAAGCGTAGGGAATAGCGAACCCGAGCCCAAGGAGATGAGAAATGAGGTGCGTTTTAGAAACCTTTCCCGATCACACGGTGTACCATCTTCTGGGTTTCTCATGAATGTTTTCGATGTAGGAAGATGCCCTTGAACCTGGAGATTTGGGACTCATGGGATGGGTAACACGCAGTATTACGTTAAAGGATCTGCGTTTGCTCACACAACCTCACCAAACCTCTCAGCCCCAAGAGTGTCCACCCTTATGTCTCAATCAGCTGTGGGTCTAGATATGGTCAATCCAGGTTGCATCACAGCCCCTGACCGAATTTTGTAAGAATTTCTCTCTCTTTCACTGTCTTTGTTTCACGGGTTTTTAAAAGTAATTGATTTTTATAATGGGGTTTAGCTGCTTTTCACTGCTGTGTTTATGCCGCTTTACACCCACTTGACTCACTTACAGAGAGATATCAATACATAGGTTTTAAGATTCTTACTAATCAGATATATTCTTGGGCAGTGAACAGGGGGTGTTGAGTCCAATTCACTGAGAAAGGAGTAGGTCTTGTCTATTACCTATTGGGTTTATGGAACGGTATCTGACCTAATTTGAAACCCTTGTTTTATGCACCACCCCACCTCACCTTTCCCGTTAAGCAGCCATAGTGTGTTTTCTAAACGTGTGACTCTGTTCTGTTTTGTAAATCAGTTCAAGGGTAGCGGTTTTTACATTCCCTCTATAAGTGATATCTTATGATAAGTGTCTTTTTCTGTGTGACTTATTTCACTTAGAATCGTCGTACCTAAATCCACTCATCAGGCTGCTACTAGCGTTATGACGTTGATTTCATGGCTGAGTGATATTCCATTGTACATAAGGACCACAACTTCTTTATCCATTTTTCTCTTTCCTGGGATATTTAAGGAGTAACGAAGTGGAGGTTCTTGTCAACAGAGCAGCCCTAAACTTTGGGGTGCCAGTGTCTTGCTGATTTTCAGTTTTCCCCATTTATACGCCCATGAGTGGAAGTGCCCTATGCTCTCTAAGCTGAGTTTTTTAGATGTTTCAGGACACACCGTACACTTCTCCAGAGTGGCTGTTGGCAATTTACATCCTGCCCATCAGCGTAACAAGGCTCCCGTTTCTCCATGGCGTGTGCTGCATTTCTGGTTTTGACACTTTATTCAGCATGGCCCTTTTGACCGATGGGAAGCGAGACTTCTTTGTAGCGCTGATTTGCCTTTCCAGGTTGCTTGGTTGGCCAAAAAGGGCGTATGCGTTTTTTCCTGAATATATTCAGGAAAAAACGCATACGCCCTTTTTGGCCAAGGGCATCATTGTCGAGGTTTTGCCGCTTTTCCTGTGCTTTAAAGGCGATTCGAATCTCCCTCCTGAAATCTGTTTCCTGCAATTCTGCCTTGCTTTCAAATCCTCTTCGTTGCCTTCCCTCAATATATTTGTGGACGAGAGTTATCATTTATAAGTCTGCAGGTTTGTGAATTGCAGTGCCCCTGAGCTCCATTTTTCAACTCTCTTTCTTGGGAGCTGGCCGCAAAAGCGCAGGATTGCTTCAGGCCCTACTCTGGTCCCGGGCGACAGGCTGAGCCTGTGGTTAATTCTTCTTCCTGATGGGAAAATAGAGTGACCTGTGCCTGTCCCAACACCTAGAGCTAGTCTCTCATTGGTTCCCCCTCTTCCCGTTCATCCTCAGGACAAATTGCAACCTGTACGGAACAGGAGGTTAAAGGTGCTGATTCTCCAAGGAGGGAGATTGCTAGTAAAGCGGAGGGAATAGCGAACCCGAGCACAAGGAGATGAGAAATGAGGTGCGTTTTAGAAAGCTTTCCCGATCACACGGTGTACCATCTTCTGGGTTTCTCATGCATGTTTTCGATGTAGGAAGATGCCCTTGAACCTGGAGATTTGGGACCCATGGAATGGGTACCACGCAGTATTACTTTAAAGGGTCTGCCTTTGCTCACCCAACCTCACCAAACCTCTCAGCCCCAAGAGTGTCCACCCTTATGTCTCAATCAGCTGTGGGTCTAGATATGGTCAATCCAGGTGGCATCACAGCCCCTGAACGAATTTTGTAAGAATTTCTCTCTCTTTCACTGTCTTTGTTTCACGGGTTTTTAAAAGTAATTGATTTTTATAATGGGGTTTAGCTGCTTTTCACTGCTGTGTTTATGCCGCTTTACACCCACTTGACTCACTTACAGAGAGATATCAATACATAGGTTTTAAGATTCTTACTAGTCAGATATATTCTTGGGCGGTGAATAGGGGGTGTTGAGTCCAATTCACTGAGCTAGGAGTAGGTCTTGTCTATTACCTATTGGGGTTATGGAACGGTATCTGAGGTAATTTGAAACCCTTGTTTTATTCATCATCCCACCTCACCTTTCCCGTTAAGCAGCCATAGTGTGTTTTCTAAACGTGTGACTCTGTTCTGTTTTGTAATTCAGTTCAAGGGTAGCGGTTTTTACACTCCCTCTATAAGGGATATCTTATGATAAGTGTCTTTTTCAGTGTAACTTATTTCACTTAGAATCGTCGTACCTAAATCCACTCATCATGCTGCTACTAGCCTTATGACGTTGATTTCATGGCTGAGTGATATTCCATTGTACATAAGGATCGCAACTTCTTTATCCTTTTTTCTCTTTCCTGGGATATTTAAGGTGTAACGAAGTGTTGGTTCTTGTCAACAGAGCAGCCCTAAACTTTGGGGTGCCCGTGTCTTGCTGATTTTTAGTTTTCCCAATTTATACGCCCATGAGTGGAAGTGCCCTATGGTCTATCAGCTGAGTTTTTTAGATGTTTCAGGACACACCGTACACTTCTCCGGAGTGACTGTTGTCAATTTACATCTCCCCCATCAGCGTAGCAAAGCTCCCGTTTCTCCATGGCCTGTCCTGCATTTCTGGTTTTGACACTTTATTCAGCATGGCCCTTTTGACCGATGGGAAGCGAGACTTCTTTGTAGCGCTGATTTGCCTTTCCAGGTTGCTTGGTTGGCCAAAAAGGGCGTATGCGTTTTTTCCTGAATATATTCAGGAAAAAACGCATACGCCCTTTTTGGCCAAGGGCATCATTGTCGAGGTTTTGCCGCTTTTCCTGTGCTTTAAAGGCGATTCGAATCTCCCTCCTGAAATCTGTTTCCTGCAATTCTGCCTTGCTTTCAAATCCTCTTCGTTGCCTTCCCTCAATATATTTGTGGACGAGAGTTATCATTTATAAGTCTGCAGGTTTGTGAATTGCAGTGCCCCTGAGCTCCATTTTTCAACTCTCTTTCTTGGGAGCTGGCCGCAAAAGCGCAGGATTGCTTCAGGCCCTATTCTGGTCCCGGGCGACAGGCTGAGCCTGTGGTTAATTCTTCTTCCTGATGGGAAAATAGAGTGACCTGTGCCTGTCCCAACACCTAGAGCTAGTCTCTCATTGGTTCCCCCTCTTCCCGTTCATCCTCAGGACAAATTGCAACCTGTACGGAACAGGAGGTTAAAGGTGCTGATTCTCCAAGGAGGGAGATTGCTAGTAAAGCGGAGGGAATAGCGAACCCGAGCACAAGGAGATGAGAAATGAGGTGCGTTTTAGAAAGCTTTCACGATCACACGGTGTACCATCTTCTGGGTTTCTCATGCATGTTTTCGATGTAGGAAGATGCCCTTGAACCTGGAGATTTGGGACCCATGGAATGGGTACCACGCAGTATTACTTTAAAGGGTCTGCCTTTGCTCACCCAACCTCACCAAACCTCTCAGCCCCAAGAGTGTCCACCCTTATGTCTCAATCAGCTGTGGGTCTAGATATGGTCAATCCAGGTGGCATCACAGCCCCTGAACGAATTTTGTAAGAATTTCTCTCTCTTTCACTGTCTTTGTTTCACGGGTTTTTAAAAGTAATTGATTTTTATAATGGGGTTTAGCTGCTTTTCACTGCTGTGTTTATGCCGCTTTACACCCATTTGACTCACTTACAGAGAGATATCAATACATAGGTTTTAAGATTCTTACTATTCAGATATATTCTTGGGCAGTGAATAGGGGGTGTTGAGTCCAATTCACTGAGCAAGGAGTAGGTCTTGTCTATTACCTATTGGGTTTATGGAATGGTATCTGAGCTAATTTGAAACCCTTGTTTTATGCACCACCTCACCTCACCTTTCCCATTAAGCAGCCATAGTGTGATTTCTAAACGTGTGACTCTGTTCTGTTTTGTAAATCAGTTCAAGGGTAGCAGTTTTTACTTTCCCTCTATAAGTGATATTTTATGATAAGTGTCTTTTTCTGTGTGACTTATTTCACTTAGAATCGTCATACCTAAATCCACTCATCATGCTGCTACTAGCGTTATGACGTTGATTTCATGGCTGAGTGATATTCCATTGTACATAAGGACCGCAACTTCTTTATCCATTTTTCTCTTTCCTGGGATATTTAAGGTGTAACGAAGTGGAGGTTCTTGTCAACAGAGCAGCCCTAAACTTTGGGGTGCCCGTGTCTTGCTGATTTTTAGTTTTCCCAATTTATACGCCCATGAGTGGAAGTGCCCTATGCTCTCTAAGCTGAGTTTTTTAGATGTTTCAGGACACACCGTACACTTCTCCAGAGTGGCTGTTGGCAATTTACATCCTGCCCATCAGCGTAGCAAGGCTCCCGTTTCTCCATGGCCTGTCCTGCATTTCTGGTTTTGACACTGTATTCAGCATGGCCCTTTTGACCGATGGGAAGCGAGACTTCTTTGTAGCGCTGATTTGCCTTTTCAGGGTGCTTGGTTGGCCAAAAAGGGCGTATGCGTTTTTTCCTGAATATATTCAGGAAAAAACGCATACGCCCTTTTTGGCCAAGGGCATCATTGTCGAGGTTTTGCCGCTTTTCCTGTGCTTTAAAGGCGATTCGAATCTCCCTCCTGAAATCTGTTTCCTGCAATTCTGCCTTGCTTTCAAATCCTCTTCGTTGCCTTCCCTCAATATATTTGTGGACGAGAGTGATCATTTATAAGTCTGCAGGTTTGTTAATTGCAGTGCCCCTGAGCTCCATTTTTCAACTCTCTTTCTTGGGAGCTGGCCGCAAAAGCGCAGGATTGCTTCAGGCCCTACTCTGGTCCCGGGCGACAGGCTGAGCCTGTGGTTAATTCTTCTTCCTGATGGGAAAATAGAGTGACCTGTGCCTGTCCCAACACCTAGAGCTAGTGTCTCATTGGTTCCCCCTTTCCCGTTCATCCTCAGGACAAATTGCAACCTGTACGGAACAGGAGGTTAAAGGTGCTGATTCTTCAAAGAGAGAGATTGCTAGTAAAGCGGCTGGAATGGCGAACCCGAGCACAAGGAGATGAGAAATGAGGTGCGTTTTAGAAACCTTTCCCGATCACAAGGTGGACCATCTTCTGGGTTTCTCATGCATGTTTTCGATGTAGGAAGATGCCCTTGAACCTGGAGATTTGGGACTCATGGGATGGGTACCACGCAGTATTAATTTAAAGGATCTGCGTTTGCTCACCCAACCTCACCAAACCTCTCAGCCCCAAGAGTGTCCACCCTTATGTCTCAATCAGCTGTGGGTCTAGATATGGTCAATCCAGGTGGCATCACAGCCCCTGAACGAATTTTGTAAGAATTTCTCTCTCTTTCACTGTCTTTGTTTCACGGGTTTTTAAAAGTAATTGATTTTTATAATGGGGTTTAGCTGCTTTTCACTGCTGTGTTTATGCCGCTTTACACCCACTTGACTCACTTACAGAGAGATATCAATACATAGGTTTTAAGATTCTTACTAGTCAGATATATTCTTGGGCGGTGAATAGGGGGTGTTGAGTCCAATTCACTGAGCTAGGAGTAGGTCTTGTCTATTACATATTGGGTTTATGGAACGGTATCTGAGCTAATTTGAAACCCTTGTTTTATGCATCACCCCACCTCACCTTTCCCGTTAAGCAGCCATAGTGTGTTTTTTAAACGTGTGACTCTGTTCTGTTTTGTAATTCAGTTCAAGGGTAGCGGCTTTTACACTCCCTCTATAAGTGATATCTTATGATAAGTGTCTTTTTCTGTGTGACTTATTTCACTTAGAATCGTCGTACCTAAATCCACTCATCATGCTGCTACTAGCCTTATGACGTTGATTTCATAGCTGAGTGATATTCTATTGTACATAAGGAAAACATCTTCTTTATCCATTTTTCTCTTTCCTGGGATATTTAAGGTGTAACGAAGTGGAGGTTCTTGTCAACAGAGCAACCCTAAACTTTGGGGTGCCTGTGTCTTGCTGATTTTTAGTTTTCCCAATTTATACGCCCATGAGTGGAAGTGCCGTATGCTCTCTAAGCTGAGTTTTTTAGATGTTTCAGGACACACCGTACACTTCTCCAGAGTGGCTGTTGGCAATTTACATCCTGCCCATCAGCGTAGCAAGGCTCCCGTTTCTCCATGGCCTGTCCTGCATTTCTGGATTTGACACTTTATTCAGCATGGCCCTTTTGACCGATGGGAAGCGAGACTTCTTTGTAGCGCTGATTTGCCTTTCCAGGTTGCTTGGTTGGCCAAAAAGGGCGTATGCGTTTTTTCATGAATATATTCAGGAAAAAACGCATACGCCCTTTTTGGCCAAGGGCATCATTGTCGAGGTTTTGCCGCTTTTCCTGTGCTTTAAAGGCTATTCGAATCTCCCTCCTGAAATCTGTTTCCTGAAATTGTGCCTTGCTTTCAAATCCTCTTCGTTGCCTTCCCTCAATATATTTGTGGACGAGAGTGATCATTTATAAGTCTGCAGGTTTATGAATTGCAGTGCCCCTGAGTTCCATTTTTCAACTCGCTTTCTTGGGAGCTGGCCGCAAAAGAGCAGGATGGCTTCAGGCCCTATTCTGGTCCCGGGCGGCAGGCTGAGCCTTTGGTTAATTCTTCTTCCTGATGGGAAAATAGAGTGACCTGTGCCTGCCCCAACACCTAGAGCTAGTCTCTCATTGGTTCCCCCTCTTCCCGTTCATCCTCAGGAGAAATTGCCACCTGTACGGAACAGGAGGTTAAAGGTGCTGATTCTTCAAAGAGGGAGATTGCTAGTAAAGCGGCTGGAATGGCGAACCCGAGCACAAGGAGATGAGAAATGAGGTGCGTTTTAGAAACCTTTCCCGATCACACGGTATATCATCTTCTGGGTTTCTGATGCATGTTTTCGATGTAGGAAGATGCCCTTGAACCTGGAGATTTGGGACCCATGGGATGTGTACCACGCAGTATTACTTTAAAGGGTCTGCGTTTCCTCACCCAACCTCACCAAACGTCTCAGCCCCAAGAGTGTTCACCCTTATGTCTCAATCAGCTGTGGGTCTAGATATGGTTAATCCAGGTGGCATCACAGCCACTGAACGAATTTTGTAAGAATTTCTCTCTCTTTCACTGTCTTTGTTTCACGGGTGTTTAAAAGTAATTGATTTTTATAATGGGGTTTAGCTGCTTTTCACTGCTGTGTTTCTGCCACTTTACACCCACTTGACTCACATACAGGGAGATATCAATACATAGGTTTTAAGATTCTTACTAGCCAGATATATTCTTGGGCGGTGAATAGGGGGTGTTGAGTCCAATTCACTGAGCTAGGAGTAGGTCTTGTCTATTACATATTGGGTTTATGGAACGGTATCTGAGCTAATTTGAAACCCTTGTTTTATGCATCACCCCAGCTCACCTTTCCCGTTAAGCAGCCATAGTGTGTTTTCTAAACGTGTGACTCTGTTCTGTTTTGTAATTCAGTTCAAGGGTAGCGGTTTTTAGACTCCCTCTATAAGTGATATCTTATGATAAGTGTCTTTTTCTGTGTGACTTATTTCACTTAGAATTGTCGTACCTAAATCCACTCATCATGCTGCTACTAGCCTTATTACGTTGATTTCATGGCTGAGTGATATTCCATTGTACATAAGGACCACAACTTCTTTATCCATATTTCTCTTTCCTGGGATATTTAAGGTGTAACGAAGTGGAGGTTCTTGTCAACAGAGCAGCCCTAAATTTGGGGTGCCTGTTTCTTGCTGATTTTTAGTTTTCCCAATTTATACGCCCATCAGTGGAAGTGCCCTATGCTCTTTAAGCAGATTTTTGTAGTTATTTCAGGACACACCGTACACATCTCCAGAGTGGCTGTTGGCAATTTACATCCTGCCCATCAGCGTAGCAAGGCTACTGGTTCTCCATGGCCTGTCCTGCATTTCTGGTTTTGACACTTTACTCAGCATGGCCCTTTTGATCGATGGGAAGCGAGACTTCTTTGTAGCTCTGATTTGCCTTTCCAGATTGCTTGGTTGGCCAAAAAGGGCGTATGGTTTTTTCATGAATATATTCAGGAAAAAACGCATACGCCCTTTTTGGCCAGAGGCATTATTGTCGAGGTTTTCCCGTTTTTCCTGTGCTTTAAAGGTGATTCGAATCTCCCTCCTGAAATCTGTTTCCTGCAATTCTGCCTTGCTTTCAAATCCTCTTCGTTGCTTTCCCTCAATATATTTGTGGACGAGAGTTATCATTTATAACTCGGCAGGTTTGTGAATTGCAGTGCCCCTGAGCTCCATTTTTCAACTCGCTTTCTTGGGAGCTGTCCGCAAACGCGCAGGATTGCTTCAGGCCCTATTCTTGTTCCGGGCATCAGGCTGAACCTGTGGTTAATTCTTCTTCCTGATGGAAAAATAGTGTGACCTGTGCCTGTCCCAAAACCTAGAGCTAGTTACTCATTGGTTCCCCCTCCTCCCGTTCATCCTCAGGACAAATTGCAACCTGTACGGAACAGGAGGTTAAAGATGTTGATTCTCGAAGGAGGGAGATTGCTAATAAAGCGGCTGGAATGGCGAACCCGAGCACAAGGAGATGAGAAATGAGGTGCATTTTAGAAATCTTTCCCGATCACATGGTGTACCATCATCTGGGTTTCTCATGCCTGTTTTCGATGTAGGAATATGCCTTTGAACGTGGAGATTTGGGACCCATGGGATGGGTACCACACATTATTACTTTAAAGGGTCTGCGTTTGCTCACCTAACCTCACCAAACCTCTCAGCCCCAAGAGTGTCCACCCTTATGTCTCAATCAGCTGTGGGTCTAGATATGGTCAATCTACGTTGCATCACAGCCGCTGAACGAATTTAGTAAGAATTTCTCTCTCTTTCACTGTCTTTGTTTCACGGGTTTTGAAAAGTAATTGATTTTTATAATGGGGTTTAGCTGCTTTTCACTGCTGTGTTTATGCCGCTTTACACCCACTTGTCTCCCTTACAGAGAGATATCAATACATAGGTTTTAAGATTTTACTAGTCAGATATATTTTTGGGCGGTGAATAGGGGGTGTTGACTTCAGTTCACTGAGCAAGGTGTAGGTCATGTCTATTACATATTGGGTTTATGGAACGGTATCTGAGCTAATTTGACACCCTTGTTTTATGCATCACCCCACCTCACCTTTCCCGTTAAGCAGCCATAGTGTGTTTTCTAATCGAGTGACTCTGTTCTGTTTTGTAATTCAGTTCAAGGGTAGCGGTTTTTACATTCCCTCTATAAGTGATATCTTATGATAAGTGTCTTTTTCTGTGTGACTTATTTCACTTAGAATCGTCGTACCTAAATCCACTCATCATGCTGCTACTAGCCTTATGACGTTGATTTCATGGCTGAGTGATATTCCATTGTACATAAGGACCACAACTTCTTTATCCATTTTTCTCTTTCCTGGGATATTTAAGGTGTAACGAAGTGGAGGTTCTTGTCAACAGAGAAGCCCTAAACTTTGGGGTGCCTGTGTCTTGCTGAGTTTTAGTTTTCCCAATTTATACGCCCATGAATGGATGTGTCCTATGCTCTCTAAGCTGAGTTTTTTAGCTGTTTCAGGACACACCGTACACTTCTCCAGAGTGGCCGTTGGGAAATTACATCCCACCGATCAGCCTAACAAGGCTCCCTTTTCTTCATGGCCTGTCCTGCATTTCTGGGTTTTACACTCTTTTAGAATGGCCCTTTCTACCCCTGGGAAGTGAAACTTCTTTGTAGTGCTCATTAGCATTACTGTCTTGCTTGGTTCGCGAAAAAAGGCATATGTGTTTTTTCCTGAATATATTCAGGAAAAAAGGTATACGCCCTCTTTGGCCAAGGGCATCATTGTCGACGTTTTACCGCTTTTCATGTGCTTTATTGGAGATTCGAATCTACCTCCTGATATTTGTTTCCTGCCATTCTGCCTTCCTTTCAATCGTCTTCGTTGCCTTCCCTCAATATATTTTTGGACGAGAGTGATCAATTATAACTCTGCATGTTTGTGAATTGCAGTGCCCCTGAGTTCCATTTTTCAACTCGCTTTTTTGTGAGCTGGCTGCAAAACCGCAGGATTCCTTTAGGCCTTATACTGGTTCCGTGGGGCAGGCTGAGCCTGTGGTTAATTCTTCTTCTTGATGTTAAATTAGAGTGACCTGTGCCTGTCCGATCATCTAGGGCTTGTCTCTCATTGTTTCTCCTCCTTCCCCTTCATCCTGGTGACAAATTCCAAACTCTGTGAAACAGGATGTTGAAGGTGCTGACATCCTCAAGTGTGAAGAATTTTAGGAAAGAGGCTGGAGGGGTGAACCCGACACCCAGGGGATTAGGAGATGAGGTGCCTTTTCTAAAATCTTCCTGATCCAACCGTGTACCATCTTCTGGGTGTCTCAGGCATTTTTTAGCTCCAGGAAATGTCCCATGTATGTAAGGAGAACACCAAGGATTTTTTCAAATCAGTGTCTCCCCGAACCCCAATCTGGGGAATTTTTAAGCTACTGGTACATGTATGTTCATTAAGGGACTGGGCTGTAGGCATTGTCCGAACTTTAGAGGATTGCAGTCTTCATGGTCAGAAACGTTCACCTTTGGCCTCCTTTAGTTTCCATTTTATCTGTAGTTGATAGATGATGTCGATATAGATATCGATTGTTTTTCAGATTATTTCCCCTTAGGGGTTATTACAAAATATTGAGTATAGTTCCCTGTGCTATACAGCAGTTCCTAGTTGATGATATATTTTATACATAGCAGTGTGTATATGTTAATCCGAAACTGTTAATTTATCCCTCCTCCCACCTTTCCCCTTTGGTAATAAAAAAATACAAGATTTTATACTTCTCAGAAATCTAGGAGCTGAAAGAGAGGTATCATTTTCAATGAAAAATCATTCAAAATAAGATTGAAACTTCAGCCAAGATTAGTAGATCCACATCCTTGGAAAGAAATCACTGCATTTCTCTAATGTTGACCTGACAAATACGACAAACCCCTCCACTGAACTTGCTTATAATAAAGTGATGGAACTATCAAATGGAAGTGTTAGAAATACCTTATTTTACACGAGCCTTATACACTGCTCTATGTTAACTACAGTTTGGCTCACACATCTGTTCATTGAAGTTACAATATTTGGCTCACACATCTGTTCATTGAAGTTACAATATTTGGCTCACACATCTGTTCATTGAAGGTACAATGTTCTCAAATTCTGTTACTGATCCTGCAGAGTCGGCCCCAACAAGGGTCCCCCTGCCCAGTGTCATTGGAGCCAACAGATCGAGACAGAGTTTGGTTCAGAAACAAAGGAAAACTTTATATTTTGATCAGAGAATGGAGAGGTGAGAGTGTGCGCTCCCCCGCGGGCTGTGGGCCGGGCTGCTGTGTAGGGATCCCGTCAGCGTCAGCGGGAGGGACGGGGTGGAGCTCTCGAGGGTTGGGTTGGCTGGAGCTCAGGCTCTATGTGGCGGAGTCTGCACAGGGCCCCGAGAGCTGAGGTGTCGGCCCAGCCATTTTGCACTAGGAAATCGGTTCTGAAGTGCCAGGTGTGGGACCTCTGCCTGTGGAAACCTAGGAACAAGTGAAATTAGAAAAAGCAGAAAGGAAAAAATGGTTAAACTTTATTTTATTGCCCAGATTCTATTTTTATGTCCCAGGAATTTTTAATGGGCTTTGCCGGTGACAAACCCCTCCTCTGCCGCTTGTCCCATTCCACATTCTTGGGGCGCTGAGGGTGCAGACACCTCTTCTGTAAATGCTTCGTGCTGAGTTGGGTGTCCTCATACCCGGGGGGAGGGGCAGGACTTCTCCCCAGCAGCCTCCAGGTGAGGTTGATTGTCCCCAGGCCTCCTCCCTCACTGCTCGTCTGCCTGAGCAACAGCGTTGGAAGTTTTATAGATTCTAATGACCTTTAAGGGTCCAGGAAAGAGATGCACAGGGACGCTGGGGGGGCTGGTTTTACCCTGCTCCACATTGGTTCGGCCCCCTTAGGCTGACGGTTTCTGCCAGCCTAGATGCTCTGACCAGTAGTCTGCGCTTTCTTCAGTTAGGCCACTGAATTACGTACAAACAGCACCAGGTGTCAGAGCCCTGCCTGCTCAACTCCCAGGCAGTCCAGGGCCGGTGGTGATCCAGGACCATGACGGCCACTCAGTCACCGCCCTTTTGAAGTAACCAGGAGTACATCTGGTCTCATTGGTCCCCGTCACCATGGTGTCTGTAGGCTTTTCTATGGTGGCAGCATTATTTACGGATCTCCTGCCAGGTTTATTAGCTCCGCTCTGGGTGCAGTAAGTCCTGCAAGCAATAGTCTGTTCTTTTGGGGCACACTCTTGTGGTTTTCTGACAGAAGCTCCAGGTCAAGTGATGGTCACACGAGTCGTCATGGGGGCCTGTTGCCCCAGGTTGTCTCCCTGGAGGTTGGAGTTGGAGGGCCTCCTCACTCGAGGTCTTTGTGCCCAAGGAGTGATCCCTGCAACTTCAGGGCATGGTGGGTGGTTAGGATCACCAAGTGGCGTCCCTTACCCTTAGGAGGGAGCTGGCCTTGCGGGCTGCTCATTTCCAGGTTTTTAGATACCCCCAGTATCCTGGTCGGATGGGGTGGCTGGCCAATGCCTGGAGGGCATTTTTGCTTTGTTCCATTTCAAGTGGTCCCAGTTTTGGCACTAAAACTCCAAGGGCGATTCGCCTTCGGCCAGGAATGTAAAGGTCAAAGGGTTTAGCTAAATTAGGGAGGTCCAGGGCAAGGGTCTGAATTGACTGCTCTTTCCATTCTTGAAAGGCCGCTTCTGGATTCTATTCAAAAGGATCATCATCTTTTCCTTTCAGTGTTTCATATAGAGGCCCAGGTATTAGACTGTAGTTAGGGATCCAGATGCAGCAAACCCCGGTCTCCCCAGGAACCCCTAAGCTGTCTTCTAGTTTTAGGAAGGGTGAGGCTGCAAATGGCTTCTTCCCTTTCCTGGGATGGGCTTCTCCGATCTTCTGTGAGAATGAAGCCCAGGCAGGTCACCTTAGTCTGTGATATTTGAGCCTTTTTCTTGGACACCTTCTATCTTTTATTGGCTAGGTAGTCCAGAGGCCTCCTTAGTAGGGCTGGCGATCAGAATGTCGTCTGCATATTTTTTTTTAATTTATTTATTTATTATTTATGGCTGTGTTGGCTCTTCGTTTCTGTGCGAGGGATTTTTCTAGTTGCGGCAAGCGGGGGCCACTCTTCATCGCGGTGCGCGGGCCTCTCACTATCGCAGCCTCTCTTATTGTGGAGCACAGGCTCCAGACGCGCAGGCTCTGTAATTGTGGCTCACAGGCCTAGTTGCTCCGTGGCATAGGGGATCTTCTCAGACCAGGGCTCGAACCTGTTTCCCCTGCATTGGCAGGCAGATTCTCAACCACTGCGCCACCAGGGAAGCCCAGAATGTCGTCTGCATATTGAAAGAGGGTTCACTTCTCCAGAGGTAGATCTTTTAGGGTTTTAGCTAACGTTTCCCCGAAGATGGTGTGGGAATTTTTGAACCCCTGGGGCAGGACGGCCAAGCAGTATTGTTTTTGTTGTATGTTGTATGTGCTGCCACTCACAGCCAAAATTTCTTGTGACTCTGGGACTAATGGAATACAGAAGAAGGCATCATTGAAGTCTAATAGAGAATACCATGTCCTGGTGGATGGTAGAATGGCCAGCAGGGTGTAGGAATTAGGAACTACTGGATGTATATCCTCTGTGGCTTCACTGACTGTCCTGGCGTCCTTTACCAGGTCCCCAGCAGCCCACGGGGCTCTCATGGTCAGGCCCCTCCCAGGATATGGAGCTCACCTGTGCAGGTAGCCAGCAGCCCACAGGGCTCTCGTGGTTAGGCCCCTCCCAGGATATGGAGCTCACCTGTGCAGGTACCCAGCAGCCCACGGGGCTCTCATTGTCAGGCCCCTCCCAGGATATGGAGCTCACCTGGGCAGGTACCCAGCAGCCCACGGGGCTCTCGTGGTCAGGCCCCTCCCAGGATATGGAGCTCACCTGGGCAGGTATCCAGGAGCCCACGGGGCTCTCGTGGTCAGGGGCCTCCCAGGATATGGAGCTCACCTGGGCAGGTACCCAGCAGCCCACAGGGCTCTCATGGTCAGGCCCCTCCCAGGATATGGAGCTCACCTGGGCAGGTACCCAGCAGCTCACGGGGCTCTCGTGGGCAGGCCCCTCCCAGGATATGGAGCTCACCTGGGCAGGTACCCAGCAGCTCATGGGGCTCTCATGGTCAGGCCCCTCCCAGGATATGGAGCTCACCTGTGCAGGTAGCCAGCAGCCCACGGGGCTCTCGTGGTTAGGCCCCTCCCAGGATATGGAGCTCACCTGTGCAGGTACCCAGCAGCCCACGGGGCTCTCATTGTCAGGCCCCTCCCAGGATATGGAGCTCACCTGGGCAGGTACCCAGCAGCCCACGGGGCTCTCGTGGTCAGGCCCCTCCCAGGATATGGGGCTCACCTGGGCAGATACCCAGCAGCTCACGGGGCTCTCGTGGGCAGGCCCCTCCCTGGATATGGAGCTCCCTTGGACAGGTTCCCCGGCAGAGCTGGGCACACAGGAACCGTGCACATAGCCCTCATTGCAGAGCACCCCCAGCACACCTGTCGCTCAGAGCTGACACAGAGCACCTCAGAGCAGGGCTTGAACTAACAAACAGCAGCTCCGACATGTCTGTGACCCTAGGCTTCACTCTGTGCGGCCTCCCTCCACCTGGTCTTCCAGGGGCTTCCACTGCAGCCGGGGCACCAGGCCTCTTTCTCCACCCACCAACCCTCCTCTCCCTGACTCCTGGGTTCCTCTCATTAGGAGAGGGCCTTCTTGAAGTTGTCTTCCACTCATGGACCAGATAAAATGATTAGAAAACAAGCCAAGGCTGCCACCCGTTGTCTATCCTGACTCTCGGGACCCTACACCTGTTCCTTGGATCTGGCCGGTGCAGCAAGGCCCATTATCTGCAACTCTGAGCCCCTGAGGGGCGAGGATTGGCTGACCTGGGCAGCCTGACCTGGCCGGCCAGCCCTTCCCAGGTGTGCCTGGGTTGAGGTCAATATAAACACCCCTCCAGGCAGCAAAAGCCTCTGCAGCTGTGCCTGACGCCATATTCTCTGCCCCGTCAGCAGTCTCGGGGTTGTGCTGGTGGGAGGGAGTAGGGCCCAGGGCTCTATGAGTGGCCCCGTGTGAGTGGGGCTCTGCTGGACTTTCTGCAGGAGTTGCCGGGCTGCCACCTGCTAAAGAAAACGATGTGTCACCCATACCTGCTGCTGGAATTTCTCCCCGGGCAGAGGTGAGGAAGGAAAAAAGCAGTGGGGACCGGGACAGGAGGGGTACCTCAGGCAGGGAAATGGAAAGCTTCCAGAAGAGCGCCCGGGGCCAGGACCGTCCTGGCTGGCCTGCAGGCACCCAGTCGGCCTGCGTGCTGTCGCTGGTGTGACTCCAAGCCCTTTCCTCTAGGCTTTAAAGTCTTTGCACACATTCAGGTGTTTTACCTGGGAAGGGTGGGAAAGGTCCAGCAGCAGCTGGCCTGAGGCTCAGCTCACGTTTACTCAGAGACGCCTCCTCACGGTCCCCCAGCTTTGCAATGAGGACGCTCCTTGCGGGGGAGCTGCTGGCTGCATGGGAGACGATTCCCCACCTCTGACCAAATTCAGAATTGTTTACCACTGGAGCAAGTGCCCTGATAGGGTTTTCCTCAGTATGACCAGTGGGTTCTGTTTTTTTTTTTTCTTTTTTGGTTCAAGGTAGGTTTTATTCCTCTTTTTGTATTTACAGATATAAGCATGGAAATAATTCATTCATATAAATACGTCTATGGGAAGGACAGATCTTTTTTTTCTGTTTTATGTTTTTAAATATTATTTTTAAAGTTTTAAATTTTATTTTATTCATTTTTTTATACAGCAGGTTCTTATTGGTTATCTATTTTATACATATAAGTGTATATATGTCAATCCCAGGCTCGCAATTCATCCCACCACCACCACCCTGCCACTTTCCCCCCTTGGTGACCATACATTTGTACTCTACATCTGTGTCTCTATTTCTGCCTTGCAAACCGGTTCATCTGTACCATTTTTCTAGGTTCCACATGTATGCGTTAATATACGATACTTGTTTTTCTTTTTCTGATTTACTTCACTCTGTATGACAGTCTCTAGATCTTTCCACGTCTCTACAAATGACCCAATTTCATTCCTTTTTATGGCTGAGTAATATTCCATTTTATATATGTACCACATATTTTCCATTTGTCTATCTATGGGCATTTAGGTTGCTTCCATGACTGGGCTATTGTAAATAGTGCTGCAATGAACATTGTGGTGAATGTGACTTTTTGAATTATGGTTTTCTCTGGGTATATGCCCAGTAGTGGGATTGCTGGGTCTTATGGTATTTCTATTTTTAGTTTTTTAAGGAACCTCCATACTGTTCTCCATAGTGACTGTATCAATTTACATTCCCACAAATAGTGTAAGAGGGTTCCCTTTTCTCCACACCCTCTCCAGCATTTGTTGTTTGTAGATTTTCTGATGATGCCCATTCTAACTTGTGTGAGGTGATACCGCATTGTAGTTTTGGTTTATATTTCTCTAATAATTAGTGATGTTGAGCAGCTTTTCATGTGCTTCTTGCCCATCTGTATGTCTTCTTGGGACAAATGTCTATTTACGTCATCTGCCCATTTTTGGATTGGGTTGTTTGTTTTTTTACTGTTGATCTGCATGTGCTGTTTATATATATTGGAGATTAATCCTTTGTCCATTGATTCGTTTGTAAACATTTTCTCCCATTCTGAGGTTGTCTTTTCGTCTTGTTTGTAGTTTCCTTTGCTTTGCAAAAGCTTTTAGGTTTCATTTGCTCCCATTTGTTTATTTTTGTTTTTTATTCCATTACTCTAGGAGGTGGATCAAAAAAGATCTTGCTGTGATTTTTGTCAAAGAGTATTCTTCCTATGTTTTCCTCTAAGAGTTTTATAGTGTCCAGTCTTAAATTTCGGTCTCTAATCCATTTTGAGTTTATTTTTTGTGTATGGTGTTAGGGAGTGTTCTAATTTCATTCTTTTACATGTAGTTGTCCATTTTTCCCAGCACCACTTATTGAAGAGACTGTCTTTTCTCCTTTGTATATCCTTGCCTCCTTTGTCATAGATTAGTGGACCATAGGTGTGTAGGTTTATCTCTGGGCTTTCTTTTTTTTTCCTTTTACATCTTTATTGGAGTATCATTGCTTTACAATTGTGTGTTACTTTCTGCTATATAAAAAAGTGAATCAGCTATACGTATACATATAACACCATATCCACTCCCTCTTGCACCTCCCTCTCACTCCCTTATCCCACCCCTTTAGGTGGTCACAAAGCACCGAGCTGATCTCCCTGTGCTATGTGGCTGCTTCCCAGTAGCTATCAATTTTACATTTGGTAGTGTATATATGTCCATACCACTCTCTCACTTTGTCCCAGCTTACACTTCCCCCTCCCCGTGTCCTCAAGTCCTTTCTCTACGTCGGTGTCCTTAATCCTTTCCTGCCCCTAGGTTTTTCATAAACTTTTTTTCTTTTAGATTCCATATATGTGTGTTAGCATACGGTATTTGTTTTTCTCTTTCTGACTTACTTCACTCTGTAGGACAGACTCTAGATCCATCCACCTCACTACAAATAACTCAGTTTCGTTTCTCTTTATGGCTGAATAATGTTCCATTGTATATATGCGCCACATCTTCTTTATCCAGTTATCTGTTGATGGACACTTAGGTTGCTTCCATGTCCTGGCTATTGTAAATAGAGCTACAATGAACATTGTGGTACATGACTCTTTTTGAATTATGGTTTTCTCAGGGTAAATGTCCAGTAGTGGGATTGCTGGGTTGTACGGTTGTTCTATTTTTAGTTTTTAAGGAACCCCCATACTGTTCTCCCTAGTGGCTATATCAATTTACATTCCCACCAACAGTGCAAGAGGGTTCCCTTTTCTCCAATAAATGCCTCTCCAGCATTTATTGTTGGTAGAATTTTTGATGGTGGCCATTCTGACTGGTGTGAGGTGATACCTCATTGTAGTTTTGATTTGCATTTCTCTAATAATTAGTGATGTTCAACATCCTTTCATGTGTTTGTTGGCAACCTGTATATCTTCTTTGGAGAAATGTCTATTAGGTCTTCTGCCCATTTTTCGATTGGGTTGTTTGGTTTTGTGATATTGAGCTACAGGAGATGCTTTTTGGAGGTTAATCCTTTGCCATTTGCTTCATTTGAAAATATTTTCTCCCATTCTGATGGTTGTCTTTTCATCTTGCTTATGTTTTCCTTTGCTGTGCAAAAGATTTTAAATTTCATTAAGTCCCATTTTTTTATTTTTGTTTTTATTTCCATTTCTCTAGGAGGTGGGTCAAAAAGGATCTTGCTGTGATTTATGTCATAGACTGTTCTGCTTATGTTTTCCTCTAAGAGTTTTATAGTGGCTGGTCTTACATTTAGGTCTCTAATCCATTTTGAGTTTATTTTTGTGTATGGTGTTAGGGAGAGTTCTAATTTCATTCTTTTACATGTAGCTGTCCAGTTTTCCCAGCACCACTTACTGAAGACACTGTCTTTTCTCCATTGTATACCCTTGCCTCCTTTGTCATAGATTAGTGGACCATAGGTACGTGGGTTTATCTCTGTGCTTTCTATCCTGTTCTATTGATCTATATTTCTGTTTTTGTGCCACTACCATATTATCTTGATTACTGTAGCTTTGTAATATAGTCTGAAGTCTGGAAGTCTGATTCCTCCAGCTCTTTTTTTTCCCCTCAAGACTGCTTTGGCTATCCGGGGTCTTTTGTGTCTCCCTACAAATTTTAAGATTTTTTTTTCTACTTCTGTAGAAAATGCCATTGGTAATTTGATAGGGATTGCATTGAATCTGTAGATTGCTTTGGGTAGTATAGTCATTTCCACAGTATTGATTCTTCTAATCCAAGAACATGGTATATGTCTCCATCTGTTTATATCATCTTTGATTTCTTTCATCAGTGTCTTATAGTTTTCTGAGTACAGGTCTTTTACTTCCTTAGGTAGGTTTATTCCTAGGTATTTTATTTTTGTTGCAGTGGTAATGGGATTGTTTCCTTAATTTCTCTTTCTGTTCTTTCATTGTTAGTGTATAGGAATGCAAGCAATTTCTGTGCATTAATTTTGTATCCTGCAACTTTACCAAATTAATTGATTAGCTCCAGTGGTTTTCTGGTGGCATCTTTAGGATTCTCTATCTATGATATGATGTCATTTGCAAAAAGTGACAATTTTACTTCTTCTTTTCTTTTTTGTATTTCTTTTATTTCTTTTTCTTCTCTGATTGCCATGGCTAGGACTTCCAAAACTATGTTGAATAGTAGTGGTGAGTGTGGACATCCTCGTCTTGTTCCTGATCTTAGAGGAAACGTTTTCAGTTTTTGACCGTTGAGAATGATGTTTGCTGTGGGTTTGTCATATATGGCCTTTATTATGTTGAGGTAGTTTCCCTCTATGCCCACACTCTGCAGAGTTTTTATCGTAAATGGGTGTTGAATTTTCTCAAAATCTTTTCCTGCATCTATTGAGATGATCATATGGTTTTATTCTACAATTTGTTAATATGGTGTATCACATTGATTTGTGTATATTGAAGAATCCTTGCATCCCTGGGATAAACCCCACTTGATCATGGTGTTTGATCCTTTTAATGTGTTGTTCGATTCTGTTTGCTAGTATTTTGTTGAGGATTTTTACATTTATATTCATCAGTGATATTGGTCTATAATTTTCTTTCCTTGTAGTATCTTTGTCTGGTTTTGGTATCAGGGTGACGATGGTCTCATAGAATGAGTTTGGGAGTGTTCCTTCCCCTGCAATTGTTTTGAAGAATTTGAGAAGGTTGGGTGTTAGCTCTTCTCTAAATGTTTGAGAAAATTCACCTGTGATGCCATCTGGTTCTGGACTTTCGTTTGTTGGAAGATTTTTAATCACAGTTTCAATTTCATTGCTTGTGATAGGTTTGTTCATATTTTCTATTTCTTCCTGGTTCAGTCTTGGAAGGTTATCCCTTTCTAAGAATTTGTCCATTTCTTCCAGGTTGTCCATTTTATTGGCATAGAGTTGCTTGTAGTAGTCTCTTAGGATGCTTTGTATTCCTGTGGTGTCTGTTGTAACTTCTCCTTTTTCACTTCTAATTTTGTTGATTTGATTCCTCTCCCTCTTTTTCTTGAGTCTGGCTAAAGGTTTATCATTTTTGTTTATCTTCTCAAAGAACCGGCTTTTAGTTTTATTGATCTTTGCTTTCATTTTCTTTGCTTCTATTTCATTTATTTCTGCTTTGATCTTTATGATTTCTTTCATTCTACTAACTTTTGGTTTTGTTCTTCTTTCTCTAGTTCCTCTAGGTGTAAGGTTAGATTGTTTATTTGAGATTTTTCTTGTTTCTTGAGGTAGGCTTGTATTGCTATAAACTTCCCTCTTAGAACTGCTTTTGCTGCATCCCATAGGTTTTGGATCATCGTGTGTTTCTTGTCATTTGTCTCTAGGTAGTTTTTGATTTCCTCTTTTATTTCTTCAGTGATCTCTTGGTTATTTAGTAACGTATTGTTTAGCCTCCATGTGTTTGTGTTTTTTACGGTTTTGTCCATGTTATTGATTTCTAATCTCATAGCATTGTGGTCGGAACAGCTGCTTGATATGATTTCAGTTTTCTTAAATTTACTGAGGCTTTATTTGTGACCCAAGATGTGATCTATCCTGGAGAATGTTCCGTGTGCAGTTGAGAAGAACGTGTAATATGCTGTTTTTGGATGGAATGTCCTATAAATATCAATTAACTATATCTGGTCTATTGTGTCATTTAAAGCTTGTGTTTCCTTATTAATTTTCTGTCTGGCTGATCTCCACTGGTGTAAGTGAGCTGTTAAAGTCCCCTGCTATTATTGTGTTACTGTTGATTTCCTCTTTTATAGCTGTTAGCAGTTGCCTTATGTATTGAGGTGCTCCTATGTTGGGCACATATATATTTATAATTGTTATATCTTCTTGGATTGATCCCTTGACCATTATGTAGTGTCTTTCCTTGTCTCTTGTAACATTCTTTATTTTAAAGTCTATTTTATCTGCTATGAGTATTGCTACTCCAGCTTTCTTTTGATTTTCATTTGCATAGAATATATTTTTCCATCACCTCACTTTCAGTCTGTATGTGTCCCTAGGTCTGAAATGGGTGTCTTGTAGACGGCATATATATGGGTCTTGTTTTTGTATCCATTCAGGCAGCCTGTGTCTTTTGGTTGGAACATTTAGTCCATTCACGTTTAAGGTAATTATTGATATGTATGTTCCTATTACTATTTTCTTAATTGTTATGGGTTTGTCTTGGTAGGTCCTTTTCTTCTCTTGTGTTTCCCACTTACAGAAGTTCCTTTAGCATTTGGTGTAGAGCTGGTTTCATGGTGCTGATTTCTCTTAGCTTTTGCTTGTCTGTAGGGCTTATGATTTCTCTGTCAAATCTGAATGAGATCCTTGCTGGGTGGAGGACTCTTGGTTGTAGGTTCTTCCCTTTCATCACTTTAAATTTATGCCACTCCCTCTGGCTTGTAGATTTTCTGCTGAGAAATCAGCTGTTATCCTTATGGGAGTTCCCTTGTATGTTATTTGTCATTTTTCCCTTGTTGCTTTTAATAATTTTTCTTTGTCTTCAATTTTTGTCAGTATGGTTACTATGTGTCTTGGCATTTTTCTCCTTTGATTTATGCTGACTGGGACTCTCTGCACTTCCTGGACTTGGGTGGCTATTTCTTTTCCCATGCTAGGGAAGTTTTCGACTATAATCTCTTCAAATGTATTCTCGGGTCCTTTCTTTCTCTCTTCTCCTTCTGGGACCCCTATGATGTGAATGTTGTTGCGTTTAATGTTGTCCCAGAGGACTCTTAGGGTGTCTTCATTTATTTTCATTCTTTTTCTTTATTCTGTTCCATGGCAGTGATTTCCACCTTTCTGTCTTCCAGGTCACTTATCCGTTCTTCTGCCACAGTTATTCTGCTACTGATTCCTTCTGGTGTATTTTTCATTTCAGTTATTATATTGTTCACCTCTGTTTGTTTGTTCTTTAATTCTTCTAGGTGTTTGCTCCTTAATTCTTCTAGGTCTTTGTTAAGCATTTCTTGCATCTTCTCGATCTTTGCCTCCATTCTTTTGCCAAGGTCTTGGATCATGTTCACTACCATTATTCTGAATTCTTTTTCTGGAAGGTTCCGTATCTCCACCTCATTTCTTTTTTTTTCCTAGGGTTTTATCTTGTTCCTTAATCTGGTATAAAGTCCTCTGCCTTTTCATTTTGTCTATCTTTCTGTGAATGTGGTTTTCCTTCCACAGGCTGCAGAATTGTAGTTCTTCTTGCTTCTGCTGTCTGCTCTCCAGTGGATGAGTCTATCTTAGAGGCTTGTGCAAGCTTCCTGATGGGAGGGACTGGTGGTGGGTAGAGCTGGGTGTTGCTTTGGTGGGCAAAGCATTAATCTGCTTGTCTGCAGATTAAATAAAACTTTAATAAAAAGTTTAATCCACTTATCTGCTGATGCATGGGGCTGGGTTCCCTCCCTGTTGGTAGTTTCACCTGAGGTGACCCAGCACTGGAGCCTACCTTGCTCTTGGTGGGGTTAATGGCGGACTCTGGGAGGGCTCACACCAAGGAGTATTTCCCAGAACCTCTGCTGCCAGTGTCGTTGTCCTCACGGTGAGCCACAGCCACAGATACCACCTGCCTCTGCAGGAGACCCTCTAAAACTATCAGGTAGTTCTGGTCATTCTCCTACGGGGTCACTGCTCCTTCCCCTGGGTTCTGATGTGCTCACTACTTTGTGTGTGCCCTCCAAGAGTGGAGTATCTGAGTGGAGTTGAGAGTCTGAGACTCTGCGTGGAGTCGCACAGACTCTGGGTCCTGTGAAGCTTCGATGCTTTGTGGTTCTAGAAATCCTATAGGAGACGGTCCACAGCAGGTGAAGCTATTGCTGTCAGTTGAGGTGGTGAAGCCAAAGATCTGCAGTTCCGACTAGAGGTGCCGATGTACATACAGGACAAAATCATCTCGTGTGAATGTAGTTCAGGCATGTTTAAGATGAATGGAGCCATGTTAATGCCTACCATATTCTATCTTGAGCCTCTCCTCAGGGACCCCCTCCTCAGTTCCTGAGGCTCCTGTAAGTCATGTACAGGGGACTGGAGAGTGGGCTCTGTCCAATCTGAGCCCTGAGTTACCCTGTATGTATCTTAGGATACTTTGTATTTCTGTGGGGTCTGTTGTAACATCAACTCTTTCATTTCAGATTTATTTGGGCCCTCTCTTTTTAAAAAAACATACTACTGTTGTCTTTTATTCTTTACAGAAGTTTAATAAGTGTTTGATCTACCTTGACTTACTCTATGTATACTTTTTGCAGTGAGATTTTTACTTTTCTTTGTTTTCTTGTTACTATCAATAATTAGTGAGACTTCTTTTAAGCTACTTCAACATTGATTATAAAGCTGCTTTATTAGTGATGACAGAGCCTTAATGGAAGTCATGTTCTGGTTGTAAATTAGAATGCAATGTGCCAGCAAAAAGCCCCTTAAGTTTATTTCTCATTACTTCTTGTTCTTTTTTAATTTAATTTTTATTTTTTATCAGAGCAAATTTGATTACAATGTTTTGTTTGTTCTAGGTGTGCAAGATGTGGTTCTTTCACACATATACATATATCTATTCTTCTTTGGATCATTTTCCCAAGTAGGTTATGATACAATGTTGAGTAATCTTCTTTTGGTATTACGTAGGTCTTTGGTGATTATACATTTCACATTTGTTTCTGTATCTATGTTAACCCCAATATCCTAATGTATCCAATCCTCACACCTTTCCATTTGGTGATCCATAAGTTAGTTTAGTGAATCTGTGATTGCATTTCTCTGTGGAAATATCTTCATTGGTATCAATTTTTAGCTAAGATCTATAAGTGATATTATAGGATATGTGTCTTTTGCTTTCTGACTTAGTACAATTTGCCTGATTACTTCAAGAATCATACATGGTGCTGCAAATGGCATTGTTTTATTTTTTTCCCTGGCTAATATTCCATCTGTACGTGTGCCAGTTCCTCTTTGGCCACGCAACTCTTGATGGACTTTTTGGTTGTCTCCATGTCTTGGCTATTGTAATACTGCTGCAATACACATTTGCTTGCCTGTGTCTTTCCAGTTCTATCTTCTTATGTTATAGTCCAAGGAGTGGGCTTGCTGTATCATATGGTAAGTCAGTGTGTATGTTTTAAAGGCACCACCATTCAGTTCTCATTAGTGGCTCTTTCCAGGTTACGTCCAACTTAAAGTTGATTGTATGCATTTCTCCAAAACACCTTCAGTATTTATTGTTTGTAGTTTTCTTGCTGAGGGTTATTCTGACAGGTGTGAGCTGATACCCCTTTGTGGTTGAATTTGCATGTATCCCATAATCTTTTGAAATTGAGCTTGAAAGCATGTCCTTTTTATTTATCAAACAGTGATTACAGCTTAGTTCTTCAAGGTGTTTTCTTAAAGTATGTGTCACATTTTGAAAATTTTTGGCCATTACCTCCCTCGAGACATTTTGAGGGCAGTTTTCATTTACAGCCCTGCATTACTTGTTCATATGAAGTGACCATTAGCACAGGCTTTAAAGCTGCTTTTGCAGGTAACGGCCAGAGGGCGGCAGCCTTTCTACGTTTCCCACTCTGGTAACTAGGGAAACAGACCTTCCGGCCTGTGGTGTTCCTCGGTTATAAATTAGAGTGCAATGTGCCCGGATAAACCCACAAATGCTGATGTCTCCTTACTTTTGTTTGTTTTTTTTATATTTAATTTATATTTAGTATTGGAGTAATATTCCATTGTGTACATGGACCACTTCTTCTTGGTGCATTCCTCGGTTGATGGACATTTTCATTGCTTCCAAGTGTTGGCTATGGTAAATATTGCTGGAGTGAAGGATTGCCAGCCTGTGACTTTTTGATTCTCATTTTCTCAGGTGATAGGTCCAGCAGTGGTTTTGATTGATTGACTGGTAGCTCAATGTTTCCCTTTTCAAAGCACCTACATTGTGTTTTCATTAGTGACTCTTTACATGCCCCCCCTTACAACCGAGGGTACGCATTTCTCCACATTCCCTTCAGCATTTATTTTTTGCAGCATTTTTGCTAATGGCCATTCAGACTGCTGTGAGCTGATAGGTATTTGTAATATGGGTATGCATGTCGTTAAATATTCTAAAATTCCTCATTTTTCCACGCCTTTTTCTTTTCTGTTAAAAGAAAAAAGAAAAAAAAAAGTGTGAGTACAATATTCGTCTTGAAAATGTCTTCCTGGAACGTTGCCCTCTTTCGAATTTTTTGGTCAATTTTCAACCCCAGGATTGTTTTGAAATGTAGGTGTCATTTACAGGCCTGCAATGAGTGTGAATATTTAGGGACCATTAGCACTAGGTTTAACCTGCTGTTGTTCGAAACGGCCACAAGGCAGCAGCATTTCTCCATTACCAAATCTGGTTACTAGGGCAGCAGAGCCGTTCTGGAAGTCGTTTTCCTAGGTTGTAAATTTCAATGGAGTGGGCTGGAAAACGCCCCATAAGTTTATGTCTGATTAATTCTTTTTCGTTGTTTTAAATTTTTAAATCAGGGTAATCGTTAGAATGTTGTTTGTCCAAGGTGTACACACTCTGGTTCATTTACACATTATTTATATCTATTTATGTAGAGATCCTCTTCCCATGTAAATTATTACGGAGTGTTCTGTAGACCTCCCTTGTTATATGGTCGGTCTTTTTGTAATATGTATATAATATGTATTTGGATCATATCCAGATCATATAGTAACACGAATCTTCATTTATCCATTCCCCCCACCTTTCCCTTTAGATGAGCAAAGTTGGTTTTCTAAGTTTGTGAGTGTATTTCTCTGTTAATTGTGTTCATTTGTGTCAGTTATTAGATAACGCCTATAAGTGATATCATAGGATATAAGTCTTTTGCTTTCGGACCTACCTCATGATTTGTGATTATCTCCAGGCTCATTTGTGGTGCCTCAAAGAGCAGGGTTTCATTCTTTTCCATGGCTAATATTCCATTGTGTACCTGGACCACTTATTCTTTATCCATTCACTTGTTGATCGACATTTTTATCGCTTCACTGCCTTGGCTATTGTGAATAATGCTGCACTGCAGCTTTTGCAACCTGTGTCTTCTCGATACTTGTCTTCTCAGGTGAGAGGTCCAATGGTGCGCCTGCTGGATTGAATGGTACCTCAATTTTTACTTTTAAACGCAGCTCTTTTCTGTTCTCATTACTGGCTGTTAACCACTTGGCATCTCACCAGCAGCTAGAGGATACACAATTCTCTACAACCGCATCAGCATTTATGGTTTGTAGACTTTTTGCTGATGGTCAGTCGACTGGTGTGATTGGAAACCCTTTTGTTGATTAGATTGCATGAGTCTAATAATTCCTGAGGTTGAGCCTTAATCCATTCTCCTTTTTTTTAAAGACAGTGAGTAATACTTACCTCTTCATAGTATTTTATTGAAAAATTTGCCTGTATTAAATTTTTTTATTCCGTTCCCGACCTCAGCACAATTTTTGACGGCAGGTGTCCTTTACAGCCCTGAGTCCTTGTGAATTTTAAGTGACCATTAGCTGTTGGTTTAAAGCCGCTCGTGCGGGAAACGGCCACAAGGCGGCAGCATTTCTCCTTTACCAAATCTGGTTACTATGGCAACAGAGCCTTACTGGAAGTGGTGGTCTAGGTTGCAAATTAGAATGGAATGTGCGAGGAAAAAGCCCTTTAAGTTTATGTCTCATTACTTCTTGTTCGTATTTTTAAGATAATTTTTATTTTTTGTCACAGCAAACTTGATTACAATGTTTTGTTTGTTCTAGGTGTGCAAGATGTGGTTCTTTCACACATATACATATATCTATTCTTCTTCAGATCCTTTTCCCATGTAGGTTATGACACAATGTAGAGTAGTCTTCTCTTGGTATTCTGTAGGTCTTTGGTGATTATATATTTCACATGTGTTTGTATGTCTCTGTTAACCTCAATATGGTAATGTATCCACTCCTCACACCTTTCCATCTGGTGAACCATAAGTTTTTTAATGAATCTGTGATTGCCTTTCTCTGTGGAAATATCTTCTTTTGTATCAATTTTTATGTAACACCTATATCTGATATGATAGGATATGTATCTTTCACTTTCTCCCTTACTACAAGTTGTGTGATTACCTCTAGACTCATCTATGGTGCTGCAAATGGCATTGTTTCATTTTTTCACTAGCTCATATTCCATCTGTACATGTAGCAGTTCTTCTTTGTCCACCCATTTGTCAGTGGACTTTTTGGTTACTTCCATATCTTGGCTATTGTAATAGTATGCATTGCAGATTTGCCTGCCTGTGTCCTTCCAATTCTGTCTTCGTCGGTTATAGGTCCAGGAATAGGTCTGCTAGGTCATATGGTAGCTCAGTGTTTACCTTTTAAAGGTACCTCCATTCTGTTATCATTAGTGGCTCTTTCCTGGTTACGTCCCACTTAAAGTTGAGGGTATGCATTTCTCCACAGCACCTTCAGCATTTATTATTTGTAGTTTTTGCTGATGGTTATTCTGACGGGTGTGAGCTGACACCTCTTTACGGTTGAATTTGCATGTGTCTCATATTCCGTTGCAATTGAGCTTTAAGGCAAGTCATTTTTATTTTTCAAGCTGTAATTACAGCTTAGTTCTTCAAAGTGGTTTCTTAAAGTATGTGTCAAATTTTGAAATGTTTTGGCCATTACCTCCCTCAAGACATTTTGAGGGCAGGTTTCATTTTCAGCCCTACAGTACTTGTTCATATGAAGTGACCATTAGCACAGGCTTTAAACTGCTTTTGCAGGTAACGGCCACAGGGCTGCTACCTTTCTACATTCCCCACGCTGATACTAGGGAAACGACTTTACGGCCAGTGGTGTTCCTCGGTTGTAAATTAGAGTAGAATGTGCCCAGATAAACACACAAAAGCTGATGTCTCTTTACTTTTGTTGGATTTTTAAATTTAATTTATATTTATTATTGGAGTTAATATTCTATTTTGTACATGGACCACTTCTTGGTGCATTCCTCTGTTGATGGACATTTTCATTGCTTCCAAGTGTTGCCTATGGTGAATATTGCTGGAGTGCAGGATTGCCAGCCTGTGACTTTTTGATTCTCATTTTCTCTGGTGAGAGGCCCAGCAGTGGGTGTGATTGATGGACTGGTCACTCAGTGTTTACTTTTTCAAAGCACCTCCAATGTGTTTTTATTAGTGGCTTTTACAACATCCCCCTTAGAACCGAGGGTACGCATTTCTCCACAATCGCTTCAGCATTTATTGTTTGCACCAGTTTTGCTGATGGCCATTCTGACTGCTGTGATGTGATAGGTATTTGTAATTTGGGTTTGCATATCTTTCAAAATTCCTAAGATTCATCATTTTTCCACATCTTTTTCTTTTATCAAAAGAAAAATCTGTGAGCACAATACACCTCTTGAAATTATCTTCTTCGAAGTTTGCCCTCTTTTGAATTTTTTGTTCGATTTTTGACCCCAGAATTTTTTTGGAGGGCAGGTGTCATTTACAGAACTGCCAGTTGGTGAATATTTAGTGACCGTTTGCAGTGGGTTTAAAGCTGCTGTTGTGGCAAACGGCCAAAAGGAGGCAGCATTTCACCATTCCCCAATCTAAGTACTAGGGCAGCAGAGCCTTTCTGGAAGTCGTTGTCTTAGGTTGTAAATTAGAATGGAGTTTGCCAGGTGAAATCCCCATAAGTTTATGTCTCATTAGTTCTTATTCGTTTTTTTTCCAAACACACACACTGTATTTTATTTTTATAAGAGATAAATAGACTGACATCAAGCGTTGTACATGGATGATCACAACAAAAGCAACAATGATTGCAATTACCAAACATGAAACACACTCATACTATGTCAAAATATTGACATTCAGTCCAGTAATCCTTCACTGTAGCCGCTGCTTTACTTTGCAGTGAAAATTGATTTGTATATTCTTTGCCTCTGAGTCCTTGTGGGATTTTTTTTAATTCAAACAGAAAGTAACAAAAATTATACTTATCGTCATCAGTTCACTCAGTCCCGTGTAATTAATTTTTTTTCATCTTGATCGTTTGTTAGCACTTTTATGAGTTCATTAGTTTTATCATTAGAGTTCTGAAAATGCTTATTTATTCAGTTCAGCAGTACAGTAGAGTTACCAGAAACCTGTACTTGTCAGAGTCTTTTCCATGAATTTAATGAAGATGAAACCCTTTTATAGGAACATATTTTCAAAAGCATCAGAGTACAACCAGAACTGTCTGTAAATGACAAAAGACTTAAAAATGACCACAGTTAAAGATTTGATGAAAGTTTATAATAATGCAGTTGACAAGAAAATTAGTTATTTCTGAGATATACATTTTAAAGTAATAACTAGGATTATGAATTATAACATTATACCAGAACATATAAGATTTTTAGAAATTTCATGTAATGTCTGAAACATTTATATTAACATATTTCCATACAAAAAACCGAATGAAAGTTTAGTATTAGTTGTTTTGTTTGTTTTTGTATACTGCAGGTTCTTATCAGTCATCAATTTTATACACATCAGTGTATACAGGTCAATCCCAATCGCCCAATTCAGCACAACACCATCCCCACCCCACCACATTTCCCCCCCCGTGGTGTCCATGTGTCTGCGCTCTACATCTGTGTCTCAACTTCTGCCCTGCAAACTGGCTCATCTGTACCAACTTTCTAGGTGGCACATACCTGCGTTAATATACGATATTTGTTTTTCTCTTTCCGACTTACTTCACTCTGTATGACAGTCTCTAGATCCATCCACGTCACAACAGATGACTCAATTTGGTTCCTTTTTGTGGCTGAGAAATATTCCATTCTATATATGTACCACAACTTCTTTATCCATTCGCCTGTTGATGGGCATTTAGGTTGCTTCCATGACCAGGCTATTGAAAATAGTGTTGTAATAAACATTCGGGTGCATGTGTATTTTTGAACTATGGTTTTCTGGGGTGTATAACCAGTAGTGGGATTGCTCGGTCATATGGAAGCTCAATGTTCAAATTTTAAGGCACCTCCATTTTGCTCTCTTTAGTGGCTCTTTCCAAGTTACACCCCACTTAAAGTTCAGGGTATGCATTCCTCCACAACACCTTCAGCATTTATTGTTTGTAGTTTTCTTGCTGACGGTTATTTTGACAAGTGGGAGCTGCTACCTCTTTGTGGTTGAATTCGCATGTGCCTCATAATCCGTTGAAATTGAGCTTTAAGGCATGTCCTTTTTACTTTTCAAGCTGTGATTACCCCTTAGTTCTTCAAAGTGTTCTCTTAAAGTATGTGTCACATTTTGACATGTTTTGGCCATTACCTCCCTCAAGACATTTTGAGGGCAGGTTTCATTTACAGTCCTGCAGTACTTGTTAACAGGAAATGACCATTAGCACAGGCTTTAAAGCTGCTTTTGCAGGTAACTGCCAGAGGGTGGCAGCCTTTCTATGTTCCCCACCCTGGTAATTATGGAAAAGCCCTTGCTGCCTGTGGTGTTTCTCGGTTATAAATTAGAGTGGAGTGTGCCCGGACAAACACACACAAGCTGATGTCTCCTTACTTTTGTTGTTTTTTTAATTTAATTTTTATTTTGTATTGGAGTAATTTTCCACTGTGTACGTGGACCACTTCTACTTCGTGCATTCCTCGGTTGATGGACATTTTCATTGCTTCCAAGTGTTGGCTATGGTAAATATTGTTGGAGTGCAGGATTGCCAGCCTGTGGCTTTTTGATTCACATTGTCTCAGGTGATAGGCCCAGCAGTGGGTGTGATTGATTGACTGGTAGCACCGTGTTACCCTTTTCAAAGCACCTTCTTTGTGTTTTCATTAGTGGCTCTTACCACGTCCCTCTTCGAATCGAGGGTACGCATTTCTCCACAATCGCGTCAGCATTTATTGTTTGCAGCATTTATGCTAATGGCCCTTCTGGCTGGTGTGAGCTGATAGGTTGTTGTAATTTGGGTTTGCATGTCTTTGAAAATTCGTAAAACTCATCATTTTTCTCCACCGTTTTCTTTTCTGTTAAAAAGAAGGAAACAATTGGGAATACAATATAACTCTTGAAATTGTCTTCTTGGAAGGTTGCCCTCTGTTTAATTTTTTGGTCGATTTTCCAGCCCAGAATTGTTTTAGAGAGCAGGTGTCATTTACCGAACTGCAAGTTTGGTGAATATTTAGTGACCTTTAGCAATGGGTTTAAAGCTGCTGTTGTGGGAAGTGGCCTCAAGCAGGCAGCATTTCTCCATTCCCCAATCTGGGTACTAGGGCAGCAGAGCCTTTCTGGAAGTCGTGTTCCTAGGCTGTAAATTACATTGGAATGTGCATGGAGAAACCCCCATAAGTGTATGTCTCATTATTTCCTCTTGGTTTTAAATTTTTTTTTAATTGGGGTAAAGCTTAGAATATTGTTCGTCCTAGGTGTACACAATCTGGTTCATTTGGACATTATATATGTCTATTCAAGTACAGATCCTCTTCCCATGTAAAATGTTACAAAGGGTTCCGCACACCTCCCTTGCTATATGGTCGGTCTTTTTGTGATATGTATATAATATGTGTTTGTATACATATAGTAACACTGATCTAAATTTATCCATTCCCCACACCTTTTCTTTTACATGAGCATAGTTTGTTTTCTAAGTCCGTGAGTGTCTTTCTCTGTGGAAATATGTTCCTTTGTGTCAGTTATTAGATAACGCCTATAAGTGATATCATAGAATATAGGTCTTTTGCTTTCCAACTTACCTCATGTTTCGTGATTATCTCCAGAGTTATTTGTGGTGCCTCAGAGAGCAATGGTTCATTGTTTTCCATGGCTATTATTCCATTGTGTACATGGACCACTTCTTCTTTATCCATTCACCTCTTGTTGGACATTTTGATTGCTTCACTGTCTTGGCAATTGTGAATAAGGCTGTACTGCAGCTTTTGCGGCCTGTGTCTTCTCGATACTACTCTTCTCAGGTGAGAGGTCCAATGGTGCACCTGCTGGATTGAATGGTACCTCCATTTTTACTTTTAAACACAGCTCCTTTCTGTTCTCATTATTGGCTGTTACCCCTTTACGTCTCACCAGCAGGTAGAGGGTACAGAGTTCTCTAAAACCCGTTCAGCATTTATTGTTTGTAGACTTTTTGCTGATGGTCAGTCGACTGGTGTAAGTTGAAACTTTTTGGAGATTAGATTGCATAGGTCTAACACTCCCTGAGGTTGAGCTTTTATCCATTTACCTTTTTTTTGAAGTGTGTGAGTAAAACTTATCTCTTCATACTCTCTTCTTGAAACATTTGCCTGTTTTGAATTTTTTTGTCCATTCCCTCCTTCAGCACAGTTTTTTAGGGCAGGTGTCCTTTACAGCCCTGAGTCTTTGTGAATGTTAAGTGACCATTAGCTGTGAGTTTAAAGCTGCTCTTGCAGGAAATGGCCACAAGGGGGCAGCATTTCTCATTTACCAAATTTGGTAACTGGGGAAACAGAGCCTTAATTGAAGTGGTGTTGTAGGTTGTAAATTAGAATGGAATGTGCCAGGAAAAAGCCCTTCAAGTTTATGTCTCATTACTTCTTGTTCATATTTGTAATTTACTTTTTATTTTTTATCCCAGCACATTTGATTACAATGGTTTGTTCTAGGTGTGCAAGATGTGGTTCTTTCACACATAAACGTGTATCTATTCTTCCTCACATCCTTTTCCCATGTAGGTTATGATACAAAGTTGAGTAGTCTTCTCCTGGTCTTCCGTACGTTTTTGGTCGTTATATATTTCACATGGTTTGTATATTTCTGTTAACCCCAATATGGTAATGTATCCAAACCTCATCCCTTTCTATTTGGTGAACCATAAGTTTTTTAATGAATCTGAGATTGCCTTTCTCTGTGGAAATATCTTCATTGGTATCAATTTTTAAGTAACTCCTAAAAGTGATATGATAGGATATGAGTCTTTTGCTTTCTCACTTACTACAGGTGGCGTGATTACGTCTAGACTCATCTATGGTGCTGCAAATGGCATTGTTTCATTTTTTTCACTAGCGAATATTCCATCTGTACATGGAGGAGTTCTTCTTTGTCCACCCACCTCTTGGTGGACTTTTTGGTTACTTCCATATCTTGGCTATTGTAATACTGTGCCATGCAGATTTGCCTGCCTGTGTCTTTCCAATTTTCTCTTATTATATTATAGGTCGAGGAGTGGGCCTCCTGGATCATATGGTAGCTCAATGTTTACCTTTTAAAGGCACCTCCATTCTGTTCTTATTCGTGGCCCTTTCCAAGTTATGTCCCACTTGAAGTTGAAGGTATGCATTTCTCCACAACACCTTCAGTATTTATTGTTTGTAGTTTTCTTGCTGATGGTTATTCTGACAAGTGTGAGCTGATACCACTTTGTGGTTGAATTCGCATGTGCCTCATAATCCGTTGAAATTGAGCTTTAAGGCATGTCCTTTTTATTTTTCAAGCTGTGATTACCCCTTAGTTCTTCAAAGTTTTCTCTTAAAGTATGTGTCACATTTTGAAATGTTTTGGCCATAACCTCCCTCAAGACATTTTGAGGGCAGGTTTCATTTACAGTCCTGCATTACTTCTTCCTATGAAATGACCATTAGCACAGGCTTTAAAGCTGCTTTTGCAGGTAACTGCCTGAGGGTGGCAGCCTTTCTTTGTTCCCCACCCTGGTAACTAGGGAAAAGCCCTTGCGGCCTGTGGTTTTACTCGGTTATAAATTAGAGTGCTTTGTGGCCGGACAATCCCACACAAGCTGATGTCTCTTTACTTTTGTTGGATTTTTAAATTTATTTTTTATTTTTTATTGGAGTAATTTCCCACTGTGCACGTGGACCACTTCTACTTTGTGCATTCCTCGGTTGATGGACATTTTCATTGCTTCCAAGTGTTGGCTATGGTAAATATTGTTGGAGTGCAGGATTGCCAGCCTGTGGCTTTTTGATTCTCATTGTCTCATGTGATAGGCCCAGCAGTGGGTGTGATTGATTGACTGGTAGCACCGTGTTACCCTTTTCAAAGCACCTTCTTTGTGTTTTCATTAGTGGCTCTTACCACGTCCCTCTTCGAATCGAGGGTACGCATTTCTCCACAATCGCTTCAGCATTTATTGTTTGCAGCATTTATGCTAATGGCCCTTCTGGCTGGTGTGAGCTGATAGGTTTTTGTAATTTGTGTTTGCATGTCTTTGAAAATTCATAAAACTCATCATGTTTCTCCGCAGTTTTCTTTTCTGTTACAAAAAGGAAACAATTGGGAGTACAATATAACTCTTGAAATTGTCTTCTTGGAAGCTTGCCCTCTGTTTAATTTTTTGGTCGATTTTCCACCCCAGAATTTTTTTAGAGAGCAGGTGTCATTTACCGAACTGCAAGTTTGGTGAATATTTAGTGACCTTTAGCAATGGGTTTAAAGCTGCTGTTGTGGGAAGTGGCCTCAAGCAGGCAGCATTTCTCCATTCCCAAACCTGGGTACTAGGGCAGCAGAGCCTTTCTGAAGTCGTGTTCCTAGGTTGTAAATTACATTGGAATGTGCATGGAGAAACCCCCATAAGTGTATGTCTCATTATTTCTTCTTGGTTTTAATTTTTTTTTTAATTGGGGTAAAGCTTAGAATATTGTTTGTCCGAGGTGTACACAATCTGGTTCATTTGTACATTATATTTGTCTATTCAAGTACAGATGCTCTTCCCATCTAAAATGTTACTGAGGGTTCCGCAGACCTCCCTTGCTATATGGTCGGTCTTTTTGTGATATGTATATAATATGTGTTTGTATACATATAGTAACACTAATCTTAATTTATCCATTCCCCCCACCTTTCCTTTTAGATGAGCATAGTTTGTTTTCTAAGTCCGTGAGTGTCTTTCTCTGTGGAAATATGTTCCTTTGTGTCAGTTATTAGATAACGCCTATAAGTGATATCATAGAATATAGGTCTTTTGCTTTCCAACTTACCTCATGTTTCGTGATTATCTCCAGAGTTATTTGTGGTGCCTCAGAGAGCAATGGTTCATTGTTTTCCATGGCTATTATTCCATTGTGTACATGGACCACTTCTTCTTTATCCATTCACCTCTTGTTGGACATTTTGATTGCTTCACTGTCTTGGCAATTGTGAATAAGGCTGTACTGCAGCTTTTGCGGCCTGTGTCTTCTCGATACTACTCTTCTCAGGTGAGAGGTCCAATGGTGCACCTGCTGGATTGAATGGTACCTCCATTTTTACTTTTAAACACAGCTCCTTTCTGTTCTCATTATTGGCTGTTACCTCTTTACGTCTCACCAGCAGGTAGAGGGTACACAGTTCTCTAAAACCCGTTCAGCATTTATTGTTTGTAGACTTTATGCTGATGGTCAGTCGACTGGTGTAATTTGAAACTTTTTGGAGATTAGATTGCATAGGTCTAACACTCCCTGAGGTTGAGCTTATATCCATTTACCTTTTTTTTTAAAGTGTGTGAGTAAAACTTATTTCTTCATACTCTCTTCTTGAAACATTTGCCTGTTTTGAATTTTTTTGTCCATTCCCTATTTCAGCAGAGTTTTTTAGGGCAGGTGTCCTTTACAGCCCTGAGTCCTTGTGAATGTTGTGACCATTAGCTGTGAGGCTAAAGCTGCTCTTGCCGGAAATGGCCACAAGGTGGCAGCATTTCTCATTTACCAAATTTGGTAACTGGGGAAACAGAGCCTTAATGGAAGTGGTGTTGTAAGTTGTAAATTAGAATGGAATGTGCCAGGAAAAAGCCCTTCAAGTTTATGTCTCATTACTTCTTGTTCATATTTGTAATTTACTTTTTATTTTTTATCCCAGCACATTTGATTACAATGGTTTGTTTGTTCTGGTGTGCAAGATGTGGTTCTTTCACACATAAACGTGTATCTATTCTTCCTCACATCCTTTTCCCATGTAGGTTATGATACAAAGTTGAGTAGTCTTCTCCTGGTCTTCCGTATGTTTTTGGGGGTTATATATTTCACATGGTTTGTATATCTCTGTTAACCCCAATATGGTAATGTATCCAATCCTCATCCCTTACTATTTGGTGAACCATAAGTTTTTTAATGAATCTGAGATTGCCTTTCTCTGTGGCAATATCTTCATTGGTATCAATTTTTAAGTAACTCCTAAAAGTGATATGATAGGATATGTGTCTTTTGCTTTCTCACTTACTACAGGTGGCGTGATTACGTCTAGACTCATCTATGGTGCTGCAAATGGCATTGTTTCATTTTTTTCACTAGCGAATATTCCATCTGTACATGGAGGAGTTCTTCTTTGTCCACCCATCTGTTGGTGGACTTATTGGTTACCTCCATATCTTGGCTATTGTAAGACTGTGCCATGCAGATTTGCCTGCCTGTGTCTTTCCAATTTTCTCTTATTATATTATAGGTCGAGGAGTGGGCCTCCTGGATCAAATGGTAGCTCAATGTTTACCTTTTAAAGGCACCTCCATTCTGTTCTTATTCGTGGCCCTTTCCAAGTTATGTCCCACTTGAAGTTGAAGGTATGCATTTCTCCACAACACCTTCAGTATTTATTGTTTGTAGTTTTCTTGCTGATGGTTATTCTGACAAGTGTGAGCTGATACCACTTTGTGGTTGAATTCGCATGTGCCTCATAATCCGTTGAAATTGAGCTTTAAGGCATGTCCTTTTTATTTTTCAAGCTGTGATTACCCCTTAGTTCTTCAAAGTTTTCTCTTAAAGTATGTGTCACATTTTGAAATGTTTTGGCCATAACCTCCCTCAAGACATTTTGAGGGCAGGTTTCATTTACAGTCCTGCATTACTTCTTCCTATGAAATGACCATTAGCACAGGCTTTAAAGCTGCTTTTGCAGGTAACTGCCTGAGGGTGGCAGCCTTTCTATGTTCCCCACCCTGGTAACTAGGGAAAAGCCCTTGCGGCCTGTGCTGTTTCTCGGTTATAAATTAGAGTGGAGTGTGCCCGGACAATCCCACACAAGCTGATGTCTCTTTACTTTTGTTGGATTTTTAAATTTAATTTTTATTTTTTATTGGAGTAATTTCCCACTGTGCACGTGGACCACTTCTACTTTGTGCATTCCTCGGTTGATGGACATTTTCATTGCTTCCAAGTGTTGGCTATGGTAAATATTGTTGGAGTGCAGGATTGCCAGCCTGTGGCTTTTTGATTCTCATTGTCTCAGGTGATAGGCCCAGCAGTGGGTGTGATTGATTGACTGGTAGCACCGTGTTACCCTTTTCAAAGCACCTTCTTTGTGTTTTCATTAGTGGCTCTTACCACGTCCCTCTTCGAATCGAGGGTACGCATTTCTCCACAATCGCGTCAGCATTTATTGTTTGCAGCATTTATGCTAATGGCCCTTCTGGCTGGTGTGAGCTGATAGGTTTTTGTAATTTGTGTTTGCATGTCTTTGAAAATTCATAAAACTCATCATGTTTCTCCGCAGTTTTCTTTTCTGTTACAAAAAGGAAACAATTGGGAGTACAATATAACTCTTGAAATTGTCTTCTTGGAAGCTTGCCCTCTGTTTAATTTTTTGGTCGATTTTCCACCCCAGAATTTTTTTAGAGAACAGGTGTCATTTACCGAACTGCAAGTTTGGTGAATATTTAGTGACCTTTAGCAATGGGTTTAAAGCTGCTGTTGTGGGAAGTGGCCTCAAGCAGGCAGCATTTCTCCATTCCCAAACCTGGGTACTAGGGCAGCAGAGCCTTTCTGAAGTTGTGTTCCTAGGTTGTAAATTACATTGGAATGTGCATGGAGAAACCCCCATAAGTGTATGTCTCATTATTTCTTCTTGGTTTTAATTTTTTTTTTTAATTGGGGTAAAGCTTAGAATATTGTTTGTCCGAGGTGTACACAATCTGGTTCATTTGTACATTATATTTGTCTATTCAAGTACAGATGCTCTTCCCATGTAAAATGTTACTGAGGCTTCCGCAGACCTCCCTTGCTATATGGTCGGTCTTTTTGTGATATGTATATAATATGTGTTTGTATACATATAGTAACACTAATCTTAATTTATCCATTCCCCCCACCTTTCCTTTTAGATGAGCATAGTTTGTTTTCTAAGTCCGTGAGTGTCTTTCTCTGTGGAAATATGTTCCTTTGTGTCAGTTATTAGATAACGCCTATAAGTGATATCATAGAATATAGGTCTTTTGCTTTCCAACTTACCTCATGTTTCGTGATTATCTCCAGAGTTATTTGTGGTGCCTCAGAGAGCAATGGTTCATTGTTTTCCATGGCTATTATTCCATTGTGTACATGGACCACTTCTTCTTTATCCATTCACCTCTTGTTGGACATTTTGATTGCTTCACTGTCTTGGCAATTGTGAATAAGGCTGTACTGCAGCTTTTGCGGCCTGTGTCTTCTCGATACTACTCTTCTCAGGTGAGAGGTCCAATGGTGCACCTGCTGGATTGAATGGTACCTCCATTTTTACTTTTAAACACAGCTCCTTTCTGTTCTCATTATTGGCTGTTACCTCTTTACGTCTCACCAGCAGGTAGAGGGTACACAGTTCTCTAAAACCCGTTCAGCATTTATTGTTTGTAGACTTTTTGCTGATGGTCAGTCGACTGGTGTAATTTGAAACTTTTTGGAGATTAGATTGCATAGGTCTAACACTCCCTGAGGTTGAGCTTATATCCATTTACCTTTTTTTTTAAAGTGTGTGAGTAAAACTTATTTCTTCATACTCTCTTCTTGAAACATTTGCCTGTTTTGAATTTTTTTGTCCATTCCCTATTTCAGCAGAGTTTTTTAGGGCAGGTGTCCTTTACAGCCCTGAGTCCTTGTGAATGTTGTGACCATTAGCTGTGAGGCTAAAGCTGCTCTTGCCGGAAATGGCCACAAGGTGGCAGCATTTCTCATTTACCAAATTTGGTAACTGGGGAAACAGAGCCTTAATGGAAGTGGTGTTGTAAGTTGTAAATTAGAATGGAATGTGCCAGGAAAAAGCCCTTCAAGTTTATGTCTCATTACTTCTTGTTCATATTTGTAATTTACTTTTTATTTTTTATCCCAGCACATTTGATTACAATGGTTTGTTTGTTCTGGTGTGCAAGATGTGGTTCTTTCACACATAAACGTGTATCTATTCTTCCTCACATCCTTTTCCCATGTAGGTTATGATACAAAGTTGAGTAGTCTTCTCCTGGTCTTCCGTATGTTTTTGGGGGTTATATATTTCACATGGTTTGTATATCTCTGTTAACCCCAATATGGTAATGTATCCAATCCTCATCCCTTACTATTTGGTGAACCATAAGTTTTTTAATGAATCTGAGATTGCCTTTCTCTGTGGCAATATCTTCATTGGTATCAATTTTTAAGTAACTCCTAAAAGTGATATGATAGGATATGTGTCTTTTGCTTTCTCACTTACTACAGGTGGCGTGATTACGTCTAGACTCATCTATGGTGCTGCAAATGGCATTGTTTCATTTTTTTCACTAGCGAATATTCCATCTGTACATGGAGGAGTTCTTCTTTGTCCACCCATCTGTTGGTGGACTTATTGGTTACCTCCATATCTTGGCTATTGTAAGACTGTGCCATGCAGATTTGCCTGCCTGTGTCTTTCCAATTTTCTCTTATTATATTATAGGTCGAGGAGTGGGCCTCCTGGATCAAATGGTAGCTCAATGTTTACCTTTTAAAGGCACCTCCATTCTGTTCTTATTCGTGGCCCTTTCCAAGTTATGTCCCACTTGAAGTTGAAGGTATGCATTTCTCCACAACACCTTCAGTATTTATTGTTTGTAGTTTTCTTGCTGATGGTTATTCTGACAAGTGTGAGCTGATACCACTTTGTGGTTGAATTCGCATGTGCCTCATAATCCGTTGAAATTGAGCTTTAAGGCATGTCCTTTTTATTTTTCAAGCTGTGATTACCCCTTAGTTCTTCAAAGTTTTCTCTTAAAGTATGTGTCACATTTTGAAATGTTTTGGCCATAACCTCCCTCAAGACATTTTGAGGGCAGGTTTCATTTACAGTCCTGCATTACTTCTTCCTATGAAATGACCATTAGCACAGGCTTTAAAGCTGCTTTTGCAGGTAACTGCCTGAGGGTGGCAGCCTTTCTATGTTCCCCACCCTGGTAACTAGGGAAAAGCCCTTGCGGCCTGTGCTGTTTCTCGGTTATAAATTAGAGTGGAGTGTGCCCGGACAATCCCACACAAGCTGATGTCTCTTTACTTTTGTTGGATTTTTAAATTTAATTTTTATTTTTTATTGGAGTAATTTCCCACTGTGCACGTGGACCACTTCTACTTTGTGCATTCCTCGGTTGATGGACATTTTCATTGCTTCCAAGTGTTGGCTATGGTAAATATTGTTGGAGTGCAGGATTGCCAGCCTGTGGCTTTTTGATTCTCATTGTCTCAGGTGATAGGCCCAGCAGTGGGTGTGATTGATTGACTGGTAGCACCGTGTTACCCTTTTCAAAGCACCTTCTTTGTGTTTTCATTAGTGGCTCTTACCACGTCCCTCTTCGAATCGAGGGTACGCATTTCTCCACAATCGCGTCAGCATTTATTGTTTGCAGCATTTATGCTAATGGCCCTTCTGGCTGGTGTGAGCTGATAGGTTTTTGTAATTTGTGTTTGCATGTCTTTGAAAATTCATAAAACTCATCATGTTTCTCCGCAGTTTTCTTTTCTGTTACAAAAAGGAAACAATTGGGAGTACAATATAACTCTTGAAATTGTCTTCTTGGAAGCTTGCCCTCTGTTTAATTTTTTGGTCGATTTTCCACCCCAGAATTTTTTTAGAGAGCAGGTGTCATTTACCGAACTGCAAGTTTGGTGAATATTTAGTGACCTTTAGCAATGGGTTTAAAGCTGCTGTTGTGGGAAGTGGCCTCAAGCAGGCAGCATTTCTCCATTCCCAAACCTGGGTACTAGGGCAGCAGAGCCTTTCTGAAGTCGTGTTCCTAGGTTGTAAATTACATTGGAATGTGCATGGAGAAACCCCCATAAGTGTATGTCTCATTATTTCTTCTTGGTTTTAATTTTTTTTTTTAATTGGGGTAAAGCTTAGAATATTGTTTGTCCGAGGTGTACACAATCTGGTTCATTTGTACATTATATTTGTCTATTCAAGTACAGATGCTCTTCCCATCTAAAATGTTACTGAGGGTTCCGCAGACCTCCCTTGCTATATGGTCGGTCTTTTTGTGATATGTATATAATATGTGTTTGTATACATATAGTAACACTAATCTTAATTTATCCATTCCCCCCACCTTTCCTTTTAGATGAGCATAGTTTGTTTTCTAAGTCCGTGAGTGTCTTTCTCTGTGGAAATATGTTCCTTTGTGTCAGTTATTAGATAACGCCTATAAGTGATATCATAGAATATAGGTCTTTTGCTTTCCAACTTACCTCATGTTTCGTGATTATCTCCAGAGTTATTTGTGGTGCCTCAGAGAGCAATGGTTCATTGTTTTCCATGGCTATTATTCCATTGTGTACATGGACCACTTCTTCTTTATCCATTCACTTCTTTTTGGACATTTTGATTGCTTCACTGTCTTGGCAATTGTGAATAAGGCTGTACTGCAGCTTTTGCGGCCTGTGTCTTCTCGATACTACTCTTCTCAGGTGAGAGGTCCAATGGTGCACCTGCTGGATTGAATGGTACCTCCATTTTTACTTTTAAACACAGCTCCTTTCTGTTCTCATTATTGGCTGTTACCTCTTTACGTCTCACCAGCAGGTAGAGGGTACACAGTTCTCTAAAACCCGTTCAGCATTTATTGTTTGTAGACTTTTTGCTGATGGTCAGTCGACTGGTGTAATTTGAAACTTTTTGGAGATTAGATTGCATAGGTCTAACACTCCCTGAGGTTGAGCTTTTATCCATTTACCTTTTTTTTTAAAGTGTGTGAGTAAAACTTATCTCTTCATACTCTCTTCTTGAAACATTTGCCTGTTTTGAATTTTTTTGTCCATTCCCTATTTCAGCAGAGTTTTTTAGGGCAGGTGTCCTTTACAGCCCTGAGTCCTTGTGAATGTTGTGACCATTAGCTGTGAGGCTAAAGCTGCTCTTGCCGGAAATGGCCACAAGGTGGCAGCATTTCTCATTTACCAAATTTGGTAACTGGGGAAACAGAGCCTTAATGGAAGTGGTGTTGTAAGTTGTAAATTAGAATGGAATGTGCCAGGAAAAAGCCCTTCAAGTTTATGTCTCATTACTTCTTGTTCATATTTGTAATTTACTTTTTATTTTTTATCCCAGCACATTTGATTACAATGGTTTGTTTGTTCTGGTGTGCAAGATGTGGTTCTTTCACACATAAACGTGTATCTATTCTTCCTCACATCCTTTTCCCATGTAGGTTATGATACAAAGTTGAGTAGTCTTCTCCTGGTCTTCCGTATGTTTTTGGGGGTTATATATTTCACATGGTTTGTATATCTCTGTTAACCCCAATATGGTAATGTATCCAATCCTCATCCCTTACTATTTGGTGAACCATAAGTTTTTTAATGAATCTGAGATTGCCTTTCTCTGTGGCAATATCTTCATTGGTATCAATTTTTAAGTAACTCCTAAAAGTGATATGATAGGATATGTGTCTTTTGCTTTCTCACTTACTACAGGTGGCGTGATTACGTCTAGACTCATCTATGGTGCTGCAAATGGCATTGTTTCATTTTTTTCACTAGCGAATATTCCATCTGTACATGGAGGAGTTCTTCTTTGTCCACCCATCTGTTGGTGGACTTATTGGTTACCTCCATATCTTGGCTATTGTAAGACTGTGCCATGCAGATTTGCCTGCCTGTGTCTTTCCAATTTTCTCTTATTATATTATAGGTCGAGGAGTGGGCCTCCTGGATCAAATGGTAGCTCAATGTTTACCTTTTAAAGGCACCTCCATTCTGTTCTTATTCGTGGCCCTTTCCAAGTTATGTCCCACTTGAAGTTGAAGGTATGCATTTCTCCACAACACCTTCAGTATTTATTGTTTGTAGTTTTCTTGCTGATGGTTATTCTGACAAGTGTGAGCTGATACCACTTTGTGGTTGAATTCGCATGTGCCTCATAATCCGTTGAAATTGAGCTTTAAGGCATGTCCTTTTTATTTTTCAAGCTGTGATTACCCCTTAGTTCTTCAAAGTTTTCTCTTAAAGTATGTGTCACATTTTGAAATGTTTTGGCCATAACCTCCCTCAAGACATTTTGAGGGCAGGTTTCATTTACAGTCCTGCATTACTTCTTCCTATGAAATGACCATTAGCACAGGCTTTAAAGCTGCTTTTGCAGGTAACTGCCTGAGGGTGGCAGCCTTTCTATGTTCCCCACCCTGGTAACTAGGGAAAAGCCCTTGCGGCCTGTGCTGTTTCTCGGTTATAAATTAGAGTGGAGTGTGCCCGGACAATCCCACACAAGCTGATGTCTCTTTACTTTTGTTGGATTTTTAAATTTAATTTTTATTTTTTATTGGAGTAATTTCCCACTGTGCACGTGGACCACTTCTACTTTGTGCATTCCTCGGTTGATGGACATTTTCATTGCTTCCAAGTGTTGGCTATGGTAAATATTGTTGGAGTGCAGGATTGCCAGCCTGTGGCTTTTTGATTCTCATTGTCTCAGGTGATAGGCCCAGCAGTGGGTGTGATTGATTGACTGGTAGCACCGTGTTACCCTTTTCAAAGCACCTTCTTTGTGTTTTCATTAGTGGCTCTTACCACGTCCCTCTTCGAATCGAGGGTACGCATTTCTCCACAATCGCGTCAGCATTTATTGTTTGCAGCATTTATGCTAATGGCCCTTCTGGCTGGTGTGAGCTGATAGGTTTTTGTAATTTGTGTTTGCATGTCTTTGAAAATTCATAAAACTCATCATGTTTCTCCGCAGTTTTCTTTTCTGTTACAAAAAGGAAACAATTGGGAGTACAATATAACTCTTGAAATTGTCTTCTTGGAAGCTTGCCCTCTGTTTAATTTTTTGGTCGATTTTCCACCCCAGAATTTTTTTAGAGAGCAGGTGTCATTTACCGAACTGCAAGTTTGGTGAATATTTAGTGACCTTTAGCAATGGGTTTAAAGCTGCTGTTGTGGGAAGTGGCCTCAAGCAGGCAGCATTTCTCCATTCCCAAACCTGGGTACTAGGGCAGCAGAGCCTTTCTGAAGTCGTGTTCCTAGGTTGTAAATTACATTGGAATGTGCATGGAGAAACCCCCATAAGTGTATGTCTCATTATTTCTTCTTGGTTTTAATTTTTTTTTTTAATTGGGGTAAAGCTTAGAATATTGTTTGTCCGAGGTGTACACAATCTGGTTCATTTGTACATTATATTTGTCTATTCAAGTACAGATGCTCTTCCCATGTAAAATGTTACTGAGGGTTCCGCAGACCTCCCTTGCTATATGGTCGGTCTTTTTGTGATATGTATATAATATGTGTTTGTATACATATAGTAACACTAATCTTAATTTATCCATTCCCCCCACCTTTCCTTTTAGATGAGCATAGTTTGTTTTCTAAGTCCGTGAGTGTCTTTCTCTGTGGAAATATGTTCCTTTGTGTCAGTTATTAGATAACGCCTATAAGTGATATCATAGAATATAGGTCTTTTGCTTTCCAACTTACCTCATGTTTCGTGATTATCTCCAGAGTTATTTGTGGTGCCTCAGAGAGCAATGGTTCATTGTTTTCCATGGCTATTATTCCATTGTGTACATGGACCACTTCTTCTTTATCCATTCACCTCTTTTTGGACATTTTGATTGCTTCACTGTCTTGGCAATTGTGAATAAGGCTGTACTGCAGCTTTTGCGGCCTGTGTCTTCTCGATACTACTCTTCTCAGGTGAGAGGTCCAATGGTGCACCTGCTGGATTGAATGGTACCTCCATTTTTACTTTTAAACACAGCTCCTTTCTGTTCTCATTATTGGCTGTTACCTCTTTACGTCTCACCAGCAGGTAGAGGGTACACAGTTCTCTAAAACCCGTTCAGCATTTATTGTTTGTAGACTTTTTGCTGATGGTCAGTCGACTGGTGTAATTTGAAACTTTTTGGAGATTAGATTGCATAGGTCTAACACTCCCTGAGGTTGAGCTTTTATCCATTTACCTTTTTTTTTAAAGTGTGTGAGTAAAACTTATCTCTTCATACTCTCTTCTTGAAACATTTGCCTGTTTTGAATTTTTTTGTCCATTCCCTATTTCAGCAGAGTTTTTTAGGGCAGGTGTCCTTTACAGCCCTGAGTCCTTGTGAATGTTGTGACCATTAGCTGTGAGGCTAAAGCTGCTCTTGCCGGAAATGGCCACAAGGTGGCAGCATTTCTCATTTACCAAATTTGGTAACTGGGGAAACAGAGCCTTAATGGAAGTGGTGTTGTAAGTTGTAAATTAGAATGGAATGTGCCAGGAAAAAGCCCTTCAAGTTTATGTCTCATTACTTCTTGTTCATATTTGTAATTTACTTTTTATTTTTTATCCCAGCACATTTGATTACAATGGTTTGTTTGTTCTGGTGTGCAAGATGTGGTTCTTTCACACATAAACGTGTATCTATTCTTCCTCACATCCTTTTCCCATGTAGGTTATGATACAAAGTTGAGTAGTCTTCTCCTGGTCTTCCGTATGTTTTTGGGGGTTATATATTTCACATGGTTTGTATATCTCTGTTAACCCCAATATGGTAATGTATCCAATCCTCATCCCTTACTATTTGGTGAACCATAAGTTTTTTAATGAATCTGAGATTGCCTTTCTCTGTGGCAATATCTTCATTGGTATCAATTTTTAAGTAACTCCTAAAAGTGATATGATAGGATATGTGTCTTTTGCTTTCTCACTTACTACAGGTGGCGTGATTACGTCTAGACTCATCTATGGTGCTGCAAATGGCATTGTTTCATTTTTTTCACTAGCGAATATTCCATCTGTACATGGAGGAGTTCTTCTTTGTCCACCCATCTGTTGGTGGACTTATTGGTTACCTCCATATCTTGGCTATTGTAAGACTGTGCCATGCAGATTTGCCTGCCTGTGTCTTTCCAATTTTCTCTTATTATATTATAGGTCGAGGAGTGGGCCTCCTGGATCAAATGGTAGCTCAATGTTTACCTTTTAAAGGCACCTCCATTCTGTTCTTATTCGTGGCCCTTTCCAAGTTATGTCCCACTTGAAGTTGAAGGTATGCATTTCTCCACAACACCTTCAGTATTTATTGTTTGTAGTTTTCTTGCTGATGGTTATTCTGACAAGTGTGAGCTGATACCACTTTGTGGTTGAATTCGCATGTGCCTCATAATCCGTTGAAATTGAGCTTTAAGGCACGTCCTTTTTATTTTTCAAGCTGTGATTACCCCTTAGTTCTTCAAAGTTTTCTCTTAAAGTATGTGTCACATTTTGAAATGTTTTGGCCATAACCTCCCTCAAGACATTTTGAGGGCAGGTTTCATTTACAGTCCTGCATTACTTCTTCCTATGAAATGACCATTAGCACAGGCTTTAAAGCTGCTTTTGCAGGTAACTGCCTGAGGGTGGCAGCCTTTCTATGTTCCCCACCCTGGTAACTAGGGAAAAGCCCTTGCGGCCTGTGCTGTTTCTCGGTTATAAATTAGAGTGGAGTGTGCCCGGACAATCCCACACAAGCTGATGTCTCTTTACTTTTGTTGGATTTTTAAATTTAATTTTTATTTTTTATTGGAGTAATTTCCCACTGTGCACGTGGACCACTTCTACTTTGTGCATTCCTCGGTTGATGGACATTTTCATTGCTTCCAAGTGTTGGCTATGGTAAATATTGTTGGAGTGCAGGATTGCCAGCCTGTGGCTTTTTGATTCTCATTGTCTCAGGTGATAGGCCCAGCAGTGGATGTGATTGATTGACTGGTAGCACCGTGTTACCCTTTTCAAAGCACCTTCTTTGTGTTTTCATTAGTGGCTCTTACCACGTCCCTCTTCGAATCGAGGGTACGCATTTCTCCACAATCGCGTCAGCATTTATTGTTTGCAGCATTTATGCTAATGGCCCTTCTGGCTGGTGTGAGCTGATAGGTTTTTGTAATTTGTGTTTGCATGTCTTTGAAAATTCATAAAACTCATCATGTTTCTCCGCAGTTTTCTTTTCTGTTACAAAAAGGAAACAATTGGGAGTACAATATAACTCTTGAAATTGTCTTCTTGGAAGCTTGCCCTCTGTTTAATTTTTTGGTCGATTTTCCACCCCAGAATTTTTTTAGAGAGCAGGTGTCATTTACCGAACTGCAAGTTTGGTGAATATTTAGTGACCTTTAGCAATGGGTTTAAAGCTGCTGTTGTGGGAAGTGGCCTCAAGCAGGCAGCATTTCTCCATTCCCAAACCTGGGTACTAGGGCAGCAGAGCCTTTCTGAAGTCGTGTTCCTAGGTTGTAAATTACATTGGAATGTGCATGGAGAAACCCCCATAAGTGTATGTCTCATTATTTCTTCTTGGTTTTAATTTTTTTTTTTAATTGGGGTAAAGCTTAGAATATTGTTTGTCCGAGGTGTACACAATCTGGTTCATTTGTACATTATATTTGTCTATTCAAGTACAGATGCTCTTCCCATCTAAAATGTTACTGAGGGTTCCGCAGACCTCCCTTGCTATATGGTCGGTCTTTTTGTGATATGTATATAATATGTGTTTGTATACATATAGTAACACTAATCTTAATTTATCCATTCCCCCCACCTTTCCTTTTAGATGAGCATAGTTTGTTTTCTAAGTCCGTGAGTGTCTTTCTCTGTGGAAATATGTTCCTTTGTGTCAGTTATTAGATAACGCCTATAAGTGATATCATAGAATATAGGTCTTTTGCTTTCCAACTTACCTCATGTTTCGTGATTATCTCCAGAGTTATTTGTGGTGCCTCAGAGAGCAATGGTTCATTGTTTTCCATGGCTATTATTCCATTGTGTACATGGACCACTTCTTCTTTATCCATTCACCTCTTTTTGGACATTTTGATTGCTTCACTGTCTTGGCAATTGTGAATAAGGCTGTACTGCAGCTTTTGCGGCCTGTGTCTTCTCGATACTACTCTTCTCAGGTGAGAGGTCCAATGGTGCACCTGCTGGATTGAATGGTACCTCCATTTTTACTTTTAAACACAGCTCCTTTCTGTTCTCATTATTGGCTGTTACCCCATTACGTCTCACCAGCAGGTAGAGGGTACACAGTTCTCTAAAACCCGTTCAGCATTTATTGTTTGTAGACTTTTTGCTGATGGTCAGTCGACTGGTGTAATTTGAAACTTTTTGGAGATTAGATTGCATAGGTCTAACACTCCCTGAGGTTGAGCTTTTATCCATTTACCTTTTTTTTTAAAGTGTGTGAGTAAAACTTATCTCTTCATACTCTCTTCTTGAAACATTTGCCTGTTTTGAATTTTTTTGTCCATTCCCTATTTCAGCAGAGTTTTTTAGGGCAGGTGTCCTTTACAGCCCTGAGTCCTTGTGAATGTTGTGACCATTAGCTGTGAGGCTAAAGCTGCTCTTGCCGGAAATGGCCACAAGGTGGCAGCATTTCTCATTTACCAAATTTGGTAACTGGGGAAACAGAGCCTTAATGGAAGTGGTGTTGTAAGTTGTAAATTAGAATGGAATGTGCCAGGAAAAAGCCCTTCAAGTTTATGTCTCATTACTTCTTGTTCATATTTGTAATTTACTTTTTATTTTTTATCCCAGCACATTTGATTACAATGGTTTGTTTGTTCTGGTGTGCAAGATGTGGTTCTTTCACACATAAACGTGTATCTATTCTTCCTCACATCCTTTTCCCATGTAGGTTATGATACAAAGTTGAGTAGTCTTCTCCTGGTCTTCCGTATGTTTTTGGGGGTTATATATTTCACATGGTTTGTATATCTCTGTTAACCCCAATATGGTAATGTATCCAATCCTCATCCCTTACTATTTGGTGAACCATAAGTTTTTTAATGAATCTGAGATTGCCTTTCTCTGTGGAAATATCTTCATTGGTATCAATTTTTAAGTAACTCCTAAAAGTGATATGATAGGATATGTGTCTTTTGCTTTCTCACTTACTACAGGTGGCGTGATTACGTCTAGACTCATCTATGGTGCTGCAAATGGCATTGTTTCATTTTTTTCACTAGCGAATATTCCATCTGTACATGGAGGAGTTCTTCTTTGTCCACCCATCTGTTGGTGGACTTTTTGGTTACCTCCATATCTTGGCTATTGTAAGACTGTGCCATGCAGATTTGCCTGCCTGTGTCTTTCCAATTTTCTCTTATTATATTATAGGTCGAGGAGTGGGCCTCCTGGATCATATGGTAGCTCAATGTTTACCTTTTAAAGGCACCTCCATTCTGTTCTTATTCGTGGCCCTTTCCAAGTTTTGTCACACTTGAAGTTGAAGGTATGCATTTCTCCACAACACCTTCAGTATTTATTGTTTGTAGTTTTCTTGCTGATGGTTATTCTGACAAGTGTGAGCTGATACCACTTTGTGGTTGAATTCGCATGTGCCTCATAATCCATTGAAATTGAGCTTTAAGGCATGTCCTTTTTATTTTTCAAGCTGTGATTACCCCTTAGTTCTTCAAAGTTTTCTCTTAAAGTATGTGTCACATTTTGAAATGTTTTGGCCATAACCTCCCTCAAGACATTTTGAGGGCAGGTTTCATTTACAGTCCTGCATTACTTCTTCCTATGAAATGACCATTAGCACAGGCTTTAAAGCTGCTTTTGCAGGTAACTGCCTGAGGGTGGCAGCCTTTCTATGTTCCCCACCCTGGTAACTAGGGAAAAGCCCTTGCGGCCTGTGCTGTTTCTCGGTTATAAATTAGAGTGGAGTGTGCCCGGACAATCCCACACAAGCTGATGTCTCTTTACTTTTGTTGGATTTTTAAATTTAATTTTTATTTTTTATTGGAGTAATTTCCCACTGTGCACGTGGACCACTTCTACTTTGTGCATTCCTCGGTTGATGGACATTTTCATTGCTTCCAAGTGTTGGCTATGGTAAATATTGTTGGAGTGCAGGATTGCCAGCCTGTGGCTTTTTGATTCTCATTGTCTCAGGTGATAGGCCCAGCAGTGGGTGTGATTGATTGACTGGTAACACCGTGTTACCCTTTTCAAAGCACCTTCTTTGTGTTTTCATTAGTGGCTCTTACCACGTCCCTCTTCGAATCGAGGGTACGCATTTCTCCACAATCGCGTCAGCATTTATTGTTTGCAGCATTTATGCTAATGGCCCTTCTGGCTGGTGTGAGCTGATAGGTTTTTGTAATTTGTGTTTGCATGTCTTTGAAAATTCATAAAACTCATCATTTTTCTCCGCCGTTTTCTTTTCTGTTACAAAAAGGAAACAATTGGGAGTACAATATAACTCTTGAAATTGTCTTCTTGGAAGCTTGCCCTCTGTTTAATTTTTTGCTCGATTTTCCAGCCCAGAATTTTTTTAGAGAGCAGGTGTCATTTACCGAACTGCAAGTTTGGTGAATATTTAGTGACCTTTAGCAATGGGTTTAAAGCTGCTGTTGTGGGAAGTGGCCTCAAGCAGGCAGCATTTCTCCATTCCCAAACCTGGGTACTAGGGCAGCAGAGCCTTTCTGAAGTCGTGTTCCTAGGTTGTAAATTACATTGGAATGTGCATGGAGAAACCCCCATAAGTGTATGTCTCATTATTTCTTCTTGGTTTTAATTTTTTTTTAATTGGGGTAAAGCTTAGAATATTGTTTGTCCGAGGTGTACACAATCTGGTTCATTTGTACATTATATTTGTCTATTCAAGTACAGATGCTCTTCCCATGTAAAATGTTACTGAGGGTTCCGCAGACCTCCCTTGCTATATGGTCGGTCTTTTTGTGATATGTATATAATATGTGTTTGTATACATATAGTAACACTAATCTTAATTTATCCATTCCCCCCACCTTTCCTTTTAGATGAGCATAGTTTGTTTTCTAAGTCCGTGAGTGTCTTTCTCTGTGGAAATATGTTCCTTTGTGTCAGTTATTAGATAACGCCTATAAGTGATATCATAGAATATAGGTCTTTTGCTTTCCAACTTACCTCATGTTTCGTGATTATCTCCAGAGTTATTTGTGGTGCCTCAGAGAGCAATGGTTCATTGTTTTCCATGGCTATTATTCCATTGTGTACATGGACCACTTCTTCTTTATCCATTCACCTCTTGTTGGACATTTTGATTGCTTCACTGTCTTGGCAATTGTGAATAAGGCTGTACTGCAGCTTTTGCGGCCTGTGTCTTCTCGATACTACTCTTCTCAGGTGAGAGGTCCAATGGTGCACCTGCTGGATTGAATGGTACCTCCATTTTTACTTTTAAACACAGCTCCTTTCTGTTCTCATTATTGGCTGTTACCCCTTTACGTCTCACCAGCAGGTAGAGGGTACACAGTTCTCTAAAACCCGTTCAGCATTTATTGTTTGTAGACTTTTTGCTGATGGTCAGTCGACTGGTGTAATTTGAAACTTTTTGGAGATTAGATTGCATAGGTCTAACACTCCCTGAGGTTGAGCTTTTATCCATTTACCTTTTTTTTTAAAGTGTGTGAGTAAAACTTATCTCTTCATACTCTCTTCTTGAAACATTTGCCTGTTTTGAATTTTTTTGTCCATTCCCTATTTCAGCAGAGTTTTTTAGGGCAGGTGTCCTTTACAGCCCTGAGTCCTTGTGAATGTTGTGACCATTAGCTGTGAGGCTAAAGCTGCTCTTGCCGGAAATGGCCACAAGGTGGCAGCATTTCTCATTTACCAAATTTGGTAACTGGGGAAACAGAGCCTTAATGGAAGTGGTGTTGTAAGTTGTAAATTAGAATGGAATGTGCCAGGAAAAAGCCCTTCAAGTTTATGTCTCATTACTTCTTGTTCATATTTGTAATTTACTTTTTATTTTTTATCCCAGCACATTTGATTACAATGGTTTGTTTGTTCTGGTGTGCAAGATGTGGTTCTTTCACACATAAACGTATATCTATTCTTCCTCACATCCTTTTCCCATGTAGGTTATGATACAAAGTTGAGTAGTCTTCTCCTGGTCTTCCGTATGTTTTTGGGGGTTATATATTTCACATGGTTTGTATATCTCTGTTAACCCCAATATGGTAATGTATCCAATCCTCATCCCTTACTATTTGGTGAACCATAAGTTTTTTAATGAATCTGAGATTGCCTTTCTCTGTGGCAATATCTTCATTGGTATCAATTTTTAAGTAACTCCTAAAAGTGATATGATAGGATATGTGTCTTTTGCTTTCTCACTTACTACAGGTGGCGTGATTACGTCTAGACTCATCTATGGTGCTGCAAATGGCATTGTTTCATTTTTTTCACTAGCGAATATTCCATCTGTACATGGAGGAGTTCTTCTTTGTCCACCCATCTGTTGGTGGACTTATTGGTTACCTCCATATCTTGGCTATTGTAAGACTGTGCCATGCAGATTTGCCTGCCTGTGTCTTTCCAATTTTCTCTTATTATATTATAGGTCGAGGAGTGGGCCTCCTGGATCAAATGGTAGCTCAATGTTTACCTTTTAAAGGCACCTCCATTCTGTTCTTATTCGTGGCCCTTTCCAAGTTATGTCCCACTTGAAGTTGAAGGTATGCATTTCTCCACAACACCTTCAGTATTTATTGTTTGTAGTTTTCTTGCTGATGGTTATTCTGACAAGTGTGAGCTGATACCACTTTGTGGTTGAATTCGCATGTGCCTCATAATCCGTTGAAATTGAGCTTTAAGGCATGTCCTTTTTATTTTTCAAGCTGTGATTACCCCTTAGTTCTTCAAAGTTTTCTCTTAAAGTATGTGTCACATTTTGAAATGTTTTGGCCATAACCTCCCTCAAGACATTTTGAGGGCAGGTTTCATTTACAGTCCTGCATTACTTCTTCCTATGAAATGACCATTAGCACAGGCTTTAAAGCTGCTTTTGCAGGTAACTGCCTGAGGGTGGCAGCCTTTCTATGTTCCCCACCCTGGTAACTAGGGAAAAGCCCTTGCGGCCTGTGCTGTTTCTCGGTTATAAATTAGAGTGGAGTGTGCCCGGACAATCCCACACAAGCTGATGTCTCTTTACTTTTGTTGGATTTTTAAATTTAATTTTTATTTTTTATTGGAGTAATTTCCCACTGTGCACGTGGACCACTTCTACTTTGTGCATTCCTCGGTTGATGGACATTTTCATTGCTTCCAAGTGTTGGCTATGGTAAATATTGTTGGAGTGCAGGATTGCCAGCCTGTGGCTTTTTGATTCTCATTGTCTCAGGTGATAGGCCCAGCAGTGGGTGTGATTGATTGACTGGTAGCACCGTGTTACCCTTTTCAAAGCACCTTCTTTGTGTTTTCATTAGTGGCTCTTACCACGTCCCTCTTCGAATCGAGGGTACGCATTTCTCCACAATCGCGTCAGCATTTATTGTTTGCAGCATTTATGCTAATGGCCCTTCTGGCTGGTGTGAGCTGATAGGTTTTTGTAATTTGTGTTTGCATGTCTTTGAAAATTCATAAAACTCATCATGTTTCTCCGCAGTTTTCTTTTCTGTTACAAAAAGGAAACAATTGGGAGTACAATATAACTCTTGAAATTGTCTTCTTGGAAGCTTGCCCTCTGTTTAATTTTTTGGTCGATTTTCCACCCCAGAATTTTTTTAGAGAGCAGGTGTCATTTACCGAACTGCAAGTTTGGTGAATATTTAGTGACCTTTAGCAATGGGTTTAAAGCTGCTGTTGTGGGAAGTGGCCTCAAGCAGGCAGCATTTCTCCATTCCCAAACCTGGGTACTAGGGCAGCAGAGCCTTTCTGAAGTCGTGTTCCTAGGTTGTAAATTACATTGGAATGTGCATGGAGAAACCCCCATAAGTGTATGTCTCATTATTTCTTCTTGGTTTTAATTTTTTTTTAACTGGGGTAAAGCTTAGAATATTGTTTGTCCGAGGTGTACACAATCTGGTTCATTTGTACATTATATTTGTCTATTCAAGTACAGATGCTCTTCCCATGTAAAATGTTACTGAGGCTTCCGCAGACCTCCCTTGCTATATGGTCGGTCTTTTTGTGATATGTATATAATATGTGTTTGTATACATATAGTAACACTAATCTTAATTTATCCATTGCCCCCACCTTTCCTTTTTGATGAGCATAGTTTGTTTTCTAAGTCCGTGAGTGTCTTTCTCTGTGGAAATATGTTCCTTTGTGTCAGTTATTAGGTAACGCCTATAAGTGATATCATAGAATATAGGTCTTTTGCTTTCCAACTTACCTCATGTTTCGTGATTATCTCCAGAGTTATTTGTGGTGCCTCAGAGAGCAATGGTTCATTGTTTTCCATGGCTATTATTCCATTGTGTACATGGACCACTTCTTCTTTATCCATTCACCTCTTGTTGGACATTTTGATTGCTTCACTGTCTTGGCAATTGTGAATAAGGCTGTACTGCAGCTTTTGCGGCCTGTGTCTTCTCGATACTACTCTTCTCAGGTGAGAGGTCCAATGGTGCACCTGCTGGATTGAATGGTACCTCCATTTTTACTTTTAAACACAGCTCCTTTCTGTTCTCATTATTGGCTGTTACCCCTTTACGTCTCACCAGCAGGTAGAGGGTACACAGTTCTCTAAAACCCGTTCAGCATTTATTGTTTGTAGACTTTTTGCTGATGGTCAGTCGACTGGTGTAATTTGAAACTTTTTGGAGATTAGATTGCATAGGTCTAACACTCCCTGAGGTTGAGCTTTTATCCATTTACCTTTTTTTTTAAAGTGTGTGAGTAAAACTTATCTCTTCATACTCTCTTCTTGAAACATTTGCCTGTTTTGAATTTTTTTGTCCATTCCCTATTTCAGCAGAGTTTTTTAGGGCAGGTGTCCTTTACAGCCCTGAGTCCTTGTGAATGTTGTGACCATTAGCTGTGAGGCTAAAGCTGCTCTTGCCGGAAATGGCCACAAGGTGGCAGCATTTCTCATTTACCAAATTTGGTAACTGGGGAAACAGAGCCTTAATGGAAGTGGTGTTGTAAGTTGTAAATTAGAATGGAATGTGCCAGGAAAAAGCCCTTCAAGTTTATGTCTCATTACTTCTTGTTCATATTTGTAATTTACTTTTTATTTTTTATCCCAGCACATTTGATTACAATGGTTTGTTTGTTCTGGTGTGCAAGATGTGGTTCTTTCACACATAAACGTGTATCTATTCTTCCTCACATCCTTTTCCCATGTAGGTTATGATACAAAGTTGAGTAGTCTTCTCCTGGTCTTCCGTATGTTTTTGGGGGTTATATATTTCACATGGTTTGTATATCTCTGTTAACCCCAATATGGTAATGTATCCAATCCTCATCCCTTACTATTTGGTGAACCATAAGTTTTTTAATGAATCTGAGATTGCCTTTCTCTGTGGCAATATCTTCATTGGTATCAATTTTTAAGTAACTCCTAAAAGTGATATGATAGGATATGTGTCTTTTGCTTTCTCACTTACTACAGGTGGCGTGATTACGTCTAGACTCATCTATGGTGCTGCAAATGGCATTGTTTCATTTTTTTCACTAGCGAATATTCCATCTGTACATGGAGGAGTTCTTCTTTGTCCACCCATCTGTTGGTGGACTTTTTGGTTACCTCCATATCTTGGCTATTGTAAGACTGTGCCATGCAGATTTGCCTGCCTGTGTCTTTCCAATTTTCTCTTATTATATTATAGGTCGAGGAGTGGGCCTGCTGGATCATATGGTAGCTCAATGTTTACCTTTTAAAGGCACCTCCATTCTGTTCTTATTCGTGGCCCTTTCCAAGTTATGTCCCACTTGAAGTTGAAGGTATGCATTTCTCCACAACACCTTCAGTATTTATTGTTTGTAGTTTTCTTGCTGATGGTTATTCTGACAAGTGTGAGCTGATACCACTTTGTGGTTGAATTCGCATGTGCCTCATAATCCGTTGAAATTGAGCTTTAAGGCATGTCCTTTTTATTTTTCAAGCTGTGATTACCCCTTAGTTCTTCAAAGTTTTCTCTTAAAGTATGTGTCACATTTTGAAATGTTTTGGCCATAACCTCCCTCAAGACATTTTGAGGGCAGGTTTCATTTACAGTCCTGCATTACTTCTTCCTATGAAATGACCATTAGCACAGGCTTTAAAGCTGCTTTTGCAGGTAACTGCCTGAGGGTGGCAGCCTTTCTATGTTCCCCACCCTGGTAACTAGGGAAAAGCCCTTGTGGCCTGTGCTGTTTCTCGGTTATAAATTAGAGTGGAGTGTGCCCGGACAATCCCACACAAGCTGATGTCTCTTTACTTTTGTTGGATTTTTAAATTTATTTTTTATTTTTTATTGGAGTAATTTCCCACTGTGCACGTGGACCACTTCTACTTTGTGCATTCCTCGGTTGATGGACATTTTCATTGCTTCCAAGTGTTGGCTATGGTAAATATTGTTGGAGTGCAGGATTGCCAGCCTGTGGCTTTTTGATTCTCATTGTCTCAGGTGATAGGCCCAGCAGTGGGTGTGATTGATTGACTGGTAGCACCGTGTTACCCTTTTCAAAGCACCTTCTTTGTGTTTTCATTAGTGGCTCTTACCACGTCCCTCTTCGAATCGAGGGTACGCATTTCTCCACAATCGCGTCAGCATTTATTGTTTGCAGCATTTATGCTAATGGCCCTTCTGGCTGGTGTGAGCTGATAGGTTTTTGTAATTTGTGTTTGCATGTCTTTGAAAATTCATAAAACTCATCATGTTTCTCCGCAGTTTTCTTTTCTGTTACAAAAAGGAAACAATTGGGAGTACAATATAACTCTTGAAATTGTCTTCTTGGAAGCTTGCCCTCTGTTTAATTTTTTGCTCGATTTTCCAGCCCAGAATTTTTTTAGAGAGCAGGTGTCATTTACCGAACTGCAAGTTTGGTGAATATTTAGTGACCTTTAGCAATGGGTTTAAAGCTGCTGTTGTGGGAAGTGGCCTCAAGCAGGCAGCATTTCTCCATTCCCAAACCTGGGTACTAGGGCAGCAGAGCCTTTCTGAAGTCGTGTTCCTAGGTTGTAAATTACATTGGAATGTGCATGGAGAAACCCCCATAAGTGTATGTCTCATTATTTCTTCTTGGTTTTAATTTTTTTTTTAATTGGGGTAAAGCTTAGAATATTGTTTGTCCGAGGTGTACACAATCTGGTTCATTTGTACATTATATTTGTCTATTCAAGTACAGATGCTCTTCCCATGTAAAATGTTACTGAGGGTTCCGCAGACCTCCCTTGCTATATGGTCGGTCTTTTTGTGATATGTATATAATATGTGTTTGTATACATATAGTAACACTAATCTTAATTTATCCATTCCCCCCACCTTTCCTTTTAGATGAGCATAGTTTGTTTTCTAAGTCCGTGAGTGTCTTTCTCTGTGGAAATATGTTCCTTTGTGTCAGTTATTAGATAACGCCTATAAGTGATATCATAGAATATAGGTCTTTTGCTTTCCAACTTACCTCATGTTTCGTGATTATCTCCAGAGTTATTTGTGGTGCCTCAGAGAGCAATGGTTCATTGTTTTCCATGGCTATTATTCCATTGTGTACATGGACCACTTCTTCTTTATCCATTCACCTCTTGTTGGACATTTTGATTGCTTCACTGTCTTGGCAATTGTGAATAAGGCTGTACTGCAGCTTTTGCGGCCTGTGTCTTCTCGATACTACTCTTCTCAGGTGAGAGGTCCAATGGTGCACCTGCTGGATTGAATGGTACCTCCATTTTTACTTTTAAACACAGCTCCTTTCTGTTCTCATTATTGGCTGTTACCCCTTTACGTCTCACCAGCAGGTAGAGGGTACACAGTTCTCTAAAACCCGTTCAGCATTTATTGTTTGTAGACTTTTTGCTGATGGTCAGTCGACTGGTGTAATTTGAAACTTTTTGGAGATTAGATTGCATAGGTCTAACACTCCCTGAGGTTGAGCTTTTATCCATTTACCTTTTTTTTTAAAGTGTGTGAGTAAAACTTATCTCTTCATACTCTCTTCTTGAAACATTTGCCTGTTTTGAATTTTTTTGTCCATTCCCTATTTCAGCAGAGTTTTTTAGGGCAGGTGTCCTTTACAGCCCTGAGTCCTTGTGAATGTTGTGACCATTAGCTGTGAGGCTAAAGCTGCTCTTGCCGGAAATGGCCACAAGGTGGCAGCATTTCTCATTTACCAAATTTGGTAACTGGGGAAACAGAGCCTTAATGGAAGTGGTGTTGTAAGTTGTAAATTAGAATGGAATGTGCCAGGAAAAAGCCCTTCAAGTTTATGTCTCATTACTTCTTGTTCATATTTGTAATTTACTTTTTATTTTTTATCCCAGCACATTTGATTACAATGGTTTGTTTGTTCTGGTGTGCAAGATGTGGTTCTTTCACACATAAACGTGTATCTATTCTTCCTCACATCCTTTTCCCATGTAGGTTATGATACAAAGTTGAGTAGTCTTCTCCTGGTCTTCCGTATGTTTTTGGGGGTTATATATTTCACATGGTTTGTATATCTCTGTTAACCCCAATATGGTAATGTATCCAATCCTCATCCCTTACTATTTGGTGAACCATAAGTTTTTTAATGAATCTGAGATTGCCTTTCTCTGTGGCAATATCTTCATTGGTATCAATTTTTAAGTAACTCCTAAAAGTGATATGATAGGATATGTGTCTTTTGCTTTCTCACTTACTACAGGTGGCGTGATTACGTCTAGACTCATCTATGGTGCTGCAAATGGCATTGTTTCATTTTTTTCACTAGCGAATATTCCATCTGTACATGGAGGAGTTCTTCTTTGTCCACCCATCTGTTGGTGGACTTATTGGTTACCTCCATATCTTGGCTATTGTAAGACTGTGCCATGCAGATTTGCCTGCCTGTGTCTTTCCAATTTTCTCTTATTATATTATAGGTCGAGGAGTGGGTCTCCTGGATCATATGGTAGGTCAATGTTTACCTTTTAAAGGCACCTCCATTCTGTTCTTATTCGTGGCCCTTTCCAAGTTATGTCCCACTTGAAGTTGAAGGTATGCATTTCTCCACAACACCTTCAGTATTTATTGTTTGTAGTTTTCTTGCTGATGGTTATTCTGACAAGTGTGAGCTGATACCACTTTGTGGTTGAATTCGCATGTGCCTCATAATCCGTTGAAATTGAGCTTTAAGGCATGTCCTTTTTATTTTTCAAGCTGTGATTACCCCTTAGTTCTTCAAAGTTTTCTCTTAAAGTATGTGTCACATTTTGAAATGTTTTGGCCATAACCTCCCTCAAGACATTTTGAGGGCAGGTTTCATTTACAGTCCTGCATTACTTCTTCCTATGAAATGACCATTAGCACAGGCTTTAAAGCTGCTTTTGCAGGTAACTGCCTGAGGGTGGCAGCCTTTCTATGTTCCCCACCCTGGTAACTAGGGAAAAGCCCTTGTGGCCTGTGCTGTTTCTCGGTTATAAATTAGAGTGGAGTGTGCCCGGACAATCCCACACAAGCTGATGTCTCTTTACTTTTGTTGGATTTTTAAATTTATTTTTTATTTTTTATTGGAGTAATTTCCCACTGTGCACGTGGACCACTTCTACTTTGTGCATTCCTCGGTTGATGGACATTTTCATTGCTTCCAAGTGTTGGCTATGGTAAATATTGTTGGAGTGCAGGATTGCCAGCCTGTGGCTTTTTGATTCTCATTGTCTCAGGTGATAGGCCCAGCAGTGGGTGTGATTGATTGACTGGTAGCACCGTGTTACCCTTTTCAAAGCACCTTCTTTCTGTTTTCATTAGTGGCTCTTACCACGTCCCTCTTCGAATCGAGGGTACGCATTTCTCCACAATCGCGTAGGCATTTATTGTTTGCAGCATTTATGCTAATGGCCCTTCTGGCTGGTGTGAGCTGATAGGTTTTTGTAATTTGTGTTTGCATGTCTTTGAAAATTCATAAAACTCATCATGTTTCTCCGCAATTTTCTTTTCTGTTACAAAAAGGAAACAATTGGGAGTACAATATAACTCTTGAAATTGTCTTCTTGGAAGCTTGCCCTCTGTTTAATTTTTTGGTCGATTTTCCACCCCAGAATTTTTTTAGAGAGCAGGTGTCATTTACCGAACTGCAAGTTTGGTGAATATTTAGTGACCTTTAGCAATGGGTTTAAAGCTGCTGTTGTGGGAAGTGGCCTCAAGCAGGCAGCATTTCTCCATTCCCAAACCTGGGTACTAGGGCAGCAGAGCCTTTCTGAAGTCGTGTTCCTAGGTTGTAAATTACATTGGAATGTGCATGGAGAAACCCCCATAAGTGTATGTCTCATTATTTCTTCTTGGTTTTAATTTTTTTTTAATTGGGGTAAAGCTTAGAATATGGTTTGTCCGAGGTGTACACAATCTGGTTCATTTGTACATTATATTTGTCTATTCAAGTACAGATGCTCTTCCCATGTAAAATGTTACTGAGGGTTCCGCAGACCTCCCTTGCTATATGGTCGGTCTTTTTGTGATATGTATATAATATGTGTTTGTATACATATAGTAACACTAATCTTAATTTATCCATTCCCCTCACCTTTCCTTTTAGATGAGCATAGTTTGTTTTCTAAGTCCGTGAGTGTCTTTCTCTGTGGAAATATGTTCCTTTGTGTCAGTTATTAGATAACGCCTATAAGTGATATCATAGAATATAGGTCTTTTGCTTTCCAACTTACCTCATGTTTCGTGATTATCTCCAGAGTTATTTGTGGTGCCTCAGAGAGCAATGGTTCATTGTTTTCCATGGCTATTATTCCATTGTGTACATGGACCACTTCTTCTTTATCCATTCACCTCTTGTTGGACATTTTGATTGCTTCACTGTCTTGGCAATTGTGAATAAGGCTGTACTGCAGCTTTTGCGGCCTGTGTCTTCTCGATACTACTCTTCTCAGGTGAGAGGTCCAATGGTGCACCTGCTGGATTGAATGGTACCTCCATTTTTACTTTTAAACACAGCTCCTTTCTGTTCTCATTATTGGCTGTTACCCCTTTACGTCTCACCAGCAGGTAGAGGGTACACAGTTCTCTAAAACCCGTTCAGCATTTATTGTTTGTAGACTTTTTGCTGATGGTCAGTCGACTGGTGTAATTTGAAACTTTTTGGAGATTAGATTGCATAGGTCTAACACTCCCTGAGGTTGAGCTTTTATCCATTTACCTTTTTTTTTAAAGTGTGTGAGTAAAACTTATCTCTTCATACTCTCTTCTTGAAACATTTGCCTGTTTTGAATTTTTTTGTCCATTCCCTATTTCAGCAGAGTTTTTTAGGGCAGGTGTCCTTTACAGCCCTGAGTCCTTGTGAATGTTGTGACCATTAGCTGTGAGGCTAAAGCTGCTCTTGCCGGAAATGGCCACAAGGTGGCAGCATTTCTCATTTACCAAATTTGGTAACTGGGGAAACAGAGCCTTAATGGAAGTGGTGTTGTAAGTTGTAAATTAGAATGGAATGTGCCAGGAAAAAGCCCTTCAAGTTTATGTCTCATTACTTCTTGTTCATATTTGTAATTTACTTTTTATTTTTTATCCCAGCACATTTGATTACAATGGTTTGTTTGTTCTGGTGTGCAAGATGTGGTTCTTTCACACATAAACGTGTATCTATTCTTCCTCACATCCTTTTCCCATGTAGGTTATGATACAAAGTTGAGTAGTCTTCTCCTGGTCTTCCGTATGTTTTTGGGGGTTATATATTTCACATGGTTTGTATATCTCTGTTAACCCCAATATGGTAATGTATCCAATCCTCATCCCTTACTATTTGGTGAACCATAAGTTTTTTAATGAATCTGAGATTGCCTTTCTCTGTGGCAATATCTTCATTGGTATCAATTTTTAAGTAACTCCTAAAAGTGATATGATAGGATATGTGTCTTTTGCTTTCTCACTTACTACAGGTGGCGTGATTACGTCTAGACTCATCTATGGTGCTGCAAATGGCATTGTTTCATTTTTTTCACTAGCGAATATTCCATCTGTACATGGAGGAGTTCTTCTTTGTCCACCCATCTGTTGGTGGACTTTTTGGTTACCTCCATATCTTGGCTATTGTAACACTGTGCAATGAAGATTTGAATGTCTGTGTCTTTCCAATTCTCTCTTCTTAGATTATAGGTCGAGGAGTGGGCCTGCTGGATCATATGGTAGCTCAATGTTTACCTTTTTAAGTCACCTCCATTCTGTTCTCACTAGTGGCCCTTTCCAAGTTATGTCCCCCTTGATGTTGAGAGTATGCATTTCTCCACAACAGTTTCAGCATTTATTGTTTGTAGTTTTCTTGCTGATGGTTATTCTGACAAGTGTGAGCTGATACCTCTCTGTGGTTGAATTCGCATGTGCCTCATAATCCGTTGAAATTGAGCTTTAAGGCATGTCCTTTTTATTTTTCAAGCTGTGATTACCCCTTAGTTCTTCAAAGTGTTCTCTTAAAGTATGTGTCACATTTTGAAATGTTTTGGCCATTACCTCCCTCAAGACATTTTGAGGGCAGGTTTCATTTACAGTCCTGCATTACTTCTTCCTATGAAATGACCATTAGCACAGGCTTTAAAGCTGCTTTTGCAGGTAACTGCCTGAGGGTGGCAGCCTTTCTATGTTCCCCACCCTGGTAACTAGGGAAAAGCCCTTGTGGCCTGTGGTTTTACTCGGTTATAAATTAGAGTGCTGTGTGCCCGGACAATCCCACACAAGCTGATGTCTCTTTACTTTTGTTGGATTTTTAAATTTATTTTTTATTTTTTATTGGAGTAATTTCCCACTGTGCACGTGGACCACTTCTACTTTGTGCATTCCTCGGTTGATGGACATTTTCATTGCTTCCAAGTGTTGGCTATGGTAAATATTGTTGGAGTGCAGGATTGCCAGCCTGTGGCTTTTTGATTCTCATTGTCTCAGGTGATAGGCCCAGCAGTGGGTGTGATTGATTGACTGGTAGCACCGTGTTACCCTTTTCAAAGCACCTTCTTTGTGTTTTCATTAGTGGCTCTTACCACGTCCCTCTTCGAATCGAGGGTACGCATTTCTCCACAATCGCGTCAGCATTTATTGTTTGCAGCATTTATGCTAATGGCCCTTCTGGCTGGTGTGAGCTGATAGGTTTTTGTAATTTGTGTTTGCATGTCTTTGAAAATTCATAAAACTCATCATTTTTCTCCGCCGTTTTCTTTTCTGTTACAAAAAGGAAACAATTGGGAGTACAATATAACTCTTGAAATTGTCTTCTTGGAAGCTTGCCCTCTGTTTAATTTTTTGCTCGATTTTCCAGCCCAGAATTTTTTTAGAGAGCAGGTGTCATTTACCGAACTGCAAGTTTGGTGAATATTTAGTGACCTTTAGCAATGGGTTTAAAGCTGCTGTTGTGGGAAGTGGCCTCAAGCAGGCAGCATTTCTCCATTCCCAAACCTGGGTACTAGGGCAGCAGAGCCTTTCTGGAAGTCGTGTTCCTAGCTTGTAAATTACATTGCAATGTGCATGGAGAAATCCCCATAAGTGTATGTCTCATTATTTCTTCTTGGTTTTAATTTTTTTTTTAATTGGGGTAACACTTAGAATATTGTTCGTCCTAGGTGTACACAATCTGGTTCATTTGTACATTATATATGTCTATTCAAGTACAGATCCTCTTCCCATGTAAAATGTTACAGAGGGTTCCGCACACATCCCTTGCTTTATGGTCGGTCTTTTTGAGATATGTATATAATATGTGTTTGTATACATATAGTAACACTAATCTTAATTTATCCATTCCCCACACCTTTCCTTTTTACGTGAGCATAGTTTGTTTTCTAAGTCAGTGAGTGTCTTTTTCTGTGGAAATATGTTCATTTGTGTCAGTTATTAGATAACGACTATAAGTGATATCATAGAATATAGGTCTTTTGCTTTCGGACTTATCTCATGTTTCGTGACTATCTCCAAACTCATTTGTGGTGCCTCAAAGAGCAATGGTTCATTGTTTTCCATGGCTAATATTCCATTGTGTACATGGACCACTTCTTCTTTATCCATTCACCTGTTGTTGGACATTTTGATTGCTTCACTGTCTTGGCTATTGTGAATAAGGCTGTACTGCAGCTTTTGCGGCCTGTGTTCTCCCGATTCTTGTCTTCTCAGGTGAGAGGTCCAATGGTGCGCCTGCTGGATTGAACGGTACCTCCATTTTTACTTTTAAACACAGCTCCTCTCTGTTCTCATTATTGGCTGTTACCCCGTTACGTCTCACCAGCAGGTAGAGGGTACACAGTTCTCTAAAACCCGTTCAGCATTTATTGTTTGTAGACTTTTTGCTAATGGTCAGTCGACTGGTATAAGTTGAAACTTTTTGGAGATTAGATTGCATATGTCTAACACTCCCTGAGGTTGAGCTTTTATCCATTTACTTTTTTTTTTAAAGTGTGTGAGTAAAACTTATCTCTTCATACTCTCTTCTTGAAACATTTGCCAGTTTTGAATTTTTTTGTCCGTTCCCTACTTCAGCACAGTTTCTTAGGGCAGGTGTCCTTTACAGCCCTGAGTCCTTGTGAATGTTAAGTGACCATTAGCTGTGAGTTTAAAGCTGCTCTTGCAGGAAATGGCCACAAGGTGGCAGCATTTCTCATGTACCAAATTTGGTAACTGGGGAAACAGAGCCTTAATGGAAGTGGTGTTGTAGGTTGTAAATTACAATGGAATGTGCCAGGAAAAAGCCCTTCAAGTTTATGTCTCATTACTTCTTGTTCATATTTGTAATCTACTTTTTATTTTTTATCCCAGCACATTTGATTACAATGGTTTGTTTGTTCTAAGTGTGCAAGATGTGGTTCTTTCACACATAAAAGTGTATCTATTCTTCCTCACATCCTTTTCCCATGTAGGTTATGATACAAAGTTGAGTAGTCTTCTCCTCGTCTTCCGTACGTTTTTGGTCGTTATATATTTCACATGGTTTGTATATCTCTGTTAACCCCAATATGGTAATGTATCCAATCCTCATCCCTTTCTATTTGGTGAACCATAAGTTTTTTAATGAATCTGAGATTGCCTTTCTCTGTGGAAATATCTTCATTGGTATCAATTTTTAAGTAACTCCTAAAAGTGATATGATAGGATATGTGTCTTTTGCTTTCTCACTTACTACAGGTGGCGTGATTACGTCTAGACTCATCTATGGTGCTGCAAATGGCATTGTTTCATTTTTTTCACTAGCGAATATTCCATCTGTACATGGAGGAGTTCTTCTTTGTCCACCCATCTGTTGGTGGACTTTTTGGTTACCTCCATATCTTGGCTATTGTAAGACTGTGCAATGAAGATTTGAATGCCTGTGTCTTTCCAATTCTCTCTTCTTAGATTATAGGTCGAGGAGTGGGCCTGCTGGATCATATGGTAGCTCAATGTTTACCTTTTTAAGTCACCTCCATTCTGTTCTCACTAGTGGCCCTTTCCAAGTTATGTCCCCCTTGATGTTGAGAGTACGCATTTCTCCACAACAGTTTCAGCATTTATTGTTTGTAGTTTTCTTGCTGATGGTTATTCTGACAAGTGTGAGCTGATACCTCTCTGTGGTTGAATTCGCATGTGCCTCATAATCCGTTGAAATTGAGCTTTAAGGCATGTCCTTTTTATTTTTCAAGCTGTGATTACCCCTTAGTTCTTCAAAGTGTTCTCTTAAAGTATGTGTCACATTTTGAAATGTTTTGGCCATTACCTCCCTCAAGACATTTTGAGGGCAGGTTTCATTTACAGTCCTGCATTACTTCTTCCTATGAAATGACCATTAGCACAGGCTTTAAAGCTGCTTTTGCAGGTAACTGCCTGAGGGTGGCAGCCTTTCTATGTTCCCCACCCTGGTAACTAGGGAAAAGCCCTTGTGGCCTGTGGTTTTACTCGGTTATAAATTAGAGTGCTGTGTGCCCGGACAATCCCACACAAGCTGATGTCTCTTTACTTTTGTTGGATTTTTAAATTTATTTTTTATTTTTTATTGGAGTAATTTCCCACTGTGCACGTGGACCACTTCTACTTTGTGCATTCCTCGGTTGATGGACATTTTCATTGCTTCCAAGTGTTGGCTATGGTAAATATTGTTGGAGTGCAGGATTGCCAGCCTGTGGCTTTTTGATTCTCATTGTCTCAGGTGATAGGCCCAGCAGTGGGTGTGATTGATTGACTGGTAGCACCGTGTTACCCTTTTCAAAGCACCTTCTTTGTGTTTTCATTAGTGGCTCTTACCACGTCCCTCTTCGAATCGAGGGTACGCATTTCTCCACAATCGCGTCAGCATTTATTGTTTGCAGCATTTATGCTAATGGCCCTTCTGGCTGGTGTGAGCTGATAGGTTTTTGTAATTTGTGTTTGCATGTCTTTGAAAATTCATAAAACTCATCATGTTTCTCCGCAGTTTTCTTTTCTGTTACAAAAAGGAAACAATTGGGAGTACAATATAACTCTTGAAATTGTCTTCTTGGAAGCTTGCCCTCTGTTTAATTTTTTGGTCGATTTTCCAGCCCAGAATTTTTTTAGAGAGCAGGTTTCATTTACCGAACTGCAAGTTTGGTGAATATTTAGTGACCTTTAGCAATGGGTTTAAAGCTGCTGTTGTGGGAAGTGGCCTCAAGCAGGCAGCATTTCTCCATTCCCAAACCTGGGTACTAGGGCAGCAGAGCCTTTCTGAAGTCGTGTTCCTAGGTTGTAAATTACATTGGAATGTGCATGGAGAAACCCCCATAAGTGTATGTCTCATTATTTCTTCTTGGTTTTAATTTTTTTTTTTAATTGGGGTAAAGCTTAGAATATTGTTTGTCCGAGGTGTACACAATCTGGTTCATTTGTACATTATATTTGTCTATTCAAGTACAGATGCTCTTCCCATGTAAAATGTTACTGAGGGTTCCGCAGACCTCCCTTGCTATATGGTCGGTCTTTTTGTGATATGTATATAATATGTGTTTGTATACATATAGTAACACTAATCTTAATTTATCCATTCCCTCCACCTTTCCTTTTAGATGAGCATAGTTTGTTTTCTAAGTCCGTGAGTGTCTTTCTCTGTGGAAATATGTTCCTTTGTGTCAGTTATTAGATAACGCCTATAAGTGATATCATAGAATATAGGTCTTTTGCTTTCCAACTTACCTCATGTTTCGTGATTATCTCCAGAGTTATTTGTGGTGCCTCAGAGAGCAATGGTTCATTGTTTTCCATGGCTATTATTCCATTGTGTACATGGACCACTTCTTCTTTATCCATTCACCTCTTGTTGGACATTTTGATTGCTTCACTGTCTTGGCAATTGTGAATAAGGCTGTACTGCAGCTTTTGCGGCCTGTGTCTTCTCGATACTACTCTTCTCAGGTGAGAGGTCCAATGGTGCACCTGCTGGATTGAATGGTACCTCCATTTTTACTTTTAAACACAGCTCCTTTCTGTTCTCATTATTGGCTGTTACCTCTTTACGTCTCACCAGCAGGTAGAGGGTACACAGTTCTCTAAAACCCGTTCAGCATTTATTGTTTGTAGACTTTTTGCTGATGGTCAGTCGACTGGTGTAATTTGAAACTTTTTGGAGATTAGATTGCATAGGTCTAACACTCCCTGAGGTTGAGCTTATATCCATTTACCTTTTTTTTTAAAGTGTGTGAGTAAAACTTATTTCTTCATACTCTCTTCTTGAAACATTTGCCTGTTTTGAATTTTTTTGTCCATTCCCTATTTCAGCAGAGTTTTTTAGGGCAGGTGTCCTTTACAGCCCTGAGTCCTTGTGAATGTTGTGACCATTAGCTGTGAGGCTAAAGCTGCTCTTGCCGGAAATGGCCACAAGGTGGCAGCATTTCTCATTTACCAAATTTGGTAACTGGGGAAACAGAGCCTTAATGGAAGTGGTGTTGTAAGTTGTAAATTAGAATGGAATGTGCCAGGAAAAAGCCCTTCAAGTTTATGTCTCATTACTTCTTGTTCATATTTGTAATTTACTTTTTATTTTTTATCCCAGCACATTTGATTACAATGGTTTGTTTGTTCTGGTGTGCAAGATGTGGTTCTTTCACACATAAACGTGTATCTATTCTTCCTCACATCCTTTTCCCATGTAGGTTATGATACAAAGTTGAGTAGTCTTCTCCTGGTCTTCCGTATGTTTTTGGGGGTTATATATTTCACATGGTTTGTATATCTCTGTTAACCCCAATATGGTAATGTATCCAATCCTCATCCCTTACTATTTGGTGAACCATAAGTTTTTTAATGAATCTGAGATTGCCTTTCTCTGTGGCAATATCTTCATTGGTATCAATTTTTAAGTAACTCCTAAAAGTGATATGATAGGATATGTGTCTTTTGCTTTCTCACTTACTACAGGTGGCGTGATTACGTCTAGACTCATCTATGGTGCTGCAAATGGCATTGTTTCATTTTTTTCACTAGCGAATATTCCATCTGTACATGGAGGAGTTCTTCTTTGTCCACCCATCTGTTGGTGGACTTATTGGTTACCTCCATATCTTGGCTATTGTAAGACTGTGCCATGCAGATTTGCCTGCCTGTGTCTTTCCAATTTTCTCTTATTATATTATAGGTCGAGGAGTGGGCCTCCTGGATCAAATGGTAGCTCAATGTTTACCTTTTAAAGGCACCTCCATTCTGTTCTTATTCGTGGCCCTTTCCAAGTTATGTCCCACTTGAAGTTGAAGGTATGCATTTCTCCACAACACCTTCAGTATTTATTGTTTGTAGTTTTCTTGCTGATGGTTATTCTGACAAGTGTGAGCTGATACCACTTTGTGGTTGAATTCGCATGTGCCTCATAATCCGTTGAAATTGAGCTTTAAGGCATGTCCTTTTTATTTTTCAAGCTGTGATTACCCCTTAGTTCTTCAAAGTTTTCTCTTAAAGTATGTGTCACATTTTGAAATGTTTTGGCCATAACCTCCCTCAAGACATTTTGAGGGCAGGTTTCATTTACAGTCCTGCATTACTTCTTCCTATGAAATGACCATTAGCACAGGCTTTAAAGCTGCTTTTGCAGGTAACTGCCTGAGGGTGGCAGCCTTTCTATGTTCCCCACCCTGGTAACTAGGGAAAAGCCCTTGCGGCCTGTGCTGTTTCTCGGTTATAAATTAGAGTGGAGTGTGCCCGGACAATCCCACACAAGCTGATGTCTCTTTACTTTTGTTGGATTTTTAAATTTAATTTTTATTTTTTATTGGAGTAATTTCCCACTGTGCACGTGGACCACTTCTACTTTGTGCATTCCTCGGTTGATGGACATTTTCATTGCTTCCAAGTGTTGGCTATGGTAAATATTGTTGGAGTGCAGGATTGCCAGCCTGTGGCTTTTTGATTCTCATTGTCTCAGGTGATAGGCCCAGCAGTGGGTGTGATTGATTGACTGGTAGCACCGTGTTACCCTTTTCAAAGCACCTTCTTTGTGTTTTCATTAGTGGCTCTTACCACGTCCCTCTTCGAATCGAGGGAACGCATTTCTCCACAATCGCGTCAGCATTTATTGTTTGCAGCATTTATGCTAATGGCCCTTCTGGCTGGTGTGAGCTGATAGGTTTTTGTAATTTGTGTTTGCATGTCTTTGAAAATTCATAAAACTCATCATGTTTCTCCGCAGTTTTCTTTTCTGTTACAAAAAGGAAACAATTGGGAGTACAATATAACTCTTGAAATTGTCTTCTTGGAAGCTTGCCCTCTGTTTAATTTTTTGGTCGATTTTCCACCCCAGAATTTTTTTAGAGAGCAGGTGTCATTTACCGAACTGCAAGTTTGGTGAATATTTAGTGACCTTTAGCAATGGGTTTAAAGCTGCTGTTGTGGGAAGTGGCCTCAAGCAGGCAGCATTTCTCCATTCCCAAACCTGGGTACTAGGGCAGCAGAGCCTTTCTGAAGTCGTGTTCCTAGGTTGTAAATTACATTGGAATGTGCATGGAGAAACCCCCATAAGTGTATGTCTCATTATTTCTTCTTGGTTTTAATTTTTTTTTTTAATTGGGGTAAAGCTTAGAATATTGTTTGTCCGAGGTGTACACAATCTGGTTCATTTGTACATTATATTTGTCTATTCAAGTACAGATGCTCTTCCCATCTAAAATGTTACTGAGGGTTCCGCAGACCTCCCTTGCTATATGGTCGGTCTTTTTGTGATATGTATATAATATGTGTTTGTATACATATAGTAACACTAATCTTAATTTATCCATTCCCCCCACCTTTCCTTTTAGATGAGCATAGTTTGTTTTCTAAGTCCGTGAGTGTCTTTCTCTGTGGAAATATGTTCCTTTGTGTCAGTTATTAGATAACGCCTATAAGTGATATCATAGAATATAGGTCTTTTGCTTTCCAACTTACCTCATGTTTCGTGATTATCTCCAGAGTTATTTGTGGTGCCTCAGAGAGCAATGGTTCATTGTTTTCCATGGCTATTATTCCATTGTGTACATGGACCACTTCTTCTTTATCCATTCACCTCTTTTTGGACATTTTGATTGCTTCACTGTCTTGGCAATTGTGAATAAGGCTGTACTGCAGCTTTTGCGGCCTGTGTCTTCTCGATACTACTCTTCTCAGGTGAGAGGTCCAATGGTGCACCTGCTGGATTGAATGGTACCTCCATTTTTACTTTTAAACACAGCTCCTTTCTGTTCTCATTATTGGCTGTTACCCCATTACGTCTCACCAGCAGGTAGAGGGTACACAGTTCTCTAAAACCCGTTCAGCATTTATTGTTTGTAGACTTTTTGCTGATGGTCAGTCGACTGGTGTAATTTGAAACTTTTTGGAGATTAGATTGCATAGGTCTAACACTCCCTGAGGTTGAGCTTTTATCCATTTACCTTTTTTTTTAAAGTGTGTGAGTAAAACTTATCTCTTCATACTCTCTTCTTGAAACATTTGCCTGTTTTGAATTTTTTTGTCCATTCCCTATTTCAGCAGAGTTTTTTAGGGCAGGTGTCCTTTACAGCCCTGAGTCCTTGTGAATGTTGTGACCATTAGCTGTGAGGCTAAAGCTGCTCTTGCCGGAAATGGCCACAAGGTGGCAGCATTTCTCATTTACCAAATTTGGTAACTGGGGAAACAGAGCCTTAATGGAAGTGGTGTTGTAAGTTGTAAATTAGAATGGAATGTGCCAGGAAAAAGCCCTTCAAGTTTATGTCTCATTACTTCTTGTTCATATTTGTAATTTACTTTTTATTTTTTATCCCAGCACATTTGATTACAATGGTTTGTTTGTTCTGGTGTGCAAGATGTGGTTCTTTCACACATAAACGTGTATCTATTCTTCCTCACATCCTTTTCCCATGTAGGTTATGATACAAAGTTGAGTATTCTTCTCCTGGTCTTCCGTATGTTTTTGGGGGTTATATATTTCACATGGTTTGTATATCTCTGTTAACCCCAATATGGTAATGTATCCAATCCTCATCCCTTACTATTTGGTGAACCATAAGTTTTTTAATGAATCTGAGATTGCCTTTCTCTGTGGCAATATCTTCATTGGTATCAATTTTTAAGTAACTCCTAAAAGTGATATGATAGGATATGTGTCTTTTGCTTTCTCACTTACTACAGGTGGCGTGATTACGTCTAGACTCATCTATGGTGCTGCAAATGGCATTGTTTCATTTTTTTCACTAGCGAATATTCCATCTGTACATGGAGGAGTTCTTCTTTGTCCACCCATCTGTTGGTGGACTTATTGGTTACCTCCATATCTTGGCTATTGTAAGACTGTGCCATGCAGATTTGCCTGCCTGTGTCTTTCCAATTTTCTCTTATTATATTATAGGTCGAGGAGTGGGCCTCCTGGATCAAATGGTAGCTCAATGTTTACCTTTTAAAGGCACCTCCATTCTGTTCTTATTCGTGGCCCTTTCCAAGTTATGTCCCACTTGAAGTTGAAGGTATGCATTTCTCCACAACACCTTCAGTATTTATTGTTTGTAGTTTTCTTGCTGATGGTTATTCTGACAAGTGTGAGCTGATACCACTTTGTGGTTGAATTCGCATGTGCCTCATAATCCGTTGAAATTGAGCTTTAAGGCATGTCCTTTTTATTTTTCAAGCTGTGATTACCCCTTAGTTCTTCAAAGTTTTCTCTTAAAGTATGTGTCACATTTTGAAATGTTTTGGCCATAACCTCCCTCAAGACATTTTGAGGGCAGGTTTCATTTACAGTCCTGCATTACTTCTTCCTATGAAATGACCATTAGCACAGGCTTTAAAGCTGCTTTTGCAGGTAACTGCCTGAGGGTGGCAGCCTTTCTATGTTCCCCACCCTGGTAACTAGGGAAAAGCCCTTGCGGCCTGTGCTGTTTCTCGGTTATAAATTAGAGTGGAGTGTGCCCGGACAATCCCACACAAGCTGATGTCTCTTTACTTTTGTTGGATTTTTAAATTTAATTTTTATTTTTTATTGGAGTAATTTCCCACTGTGCACGTGGACCACTTCTACTTTGTGCATTCCTCGGTTGATGGACATTTTCATTGCTTCCAAGTGTTGGCTATGGTAAATATTGTTGGAGTGCAGGATTGCCAGCCTGTGGCTTTTTGATTCTCATTGTCTCAGGTGATAGGCCCAGCAGTGGGTGTGATTGATTGACTGGTAGCACCGTGTTACCCTTTTCAAAGCACCTTCTTTGTGTTTTCATTAGTGGCTCTTACCACGTCCCTCTTCGAATCGAGGGAACGCATTTCTCCACAATCGCGTCAGCATTTATTGTTTGCAGCATTTATGCTAATGGCCCTTCTGGCTGGTGTGAGCTGATAGGTTTTTGTAATTTGTGTTTGCATGTCTTTGAAAATTCATAAAACTCATCATGTTTCTCCGCAGTTTTCTTTTCTGTTACAAAAAGGAAACAATTGGGAGTACAATATAACTCTTGAAATTGTCTTCTTGGAAGCTTGCCCTCTGTTTAATTTTTTGGTCGATTTTCCACCCCAGAATTTTTTTAGAGAGCAGGTGTCATTTACCGAACTGCAAGTTTGGTGAATATTTAGTGACCTTTAGCAATGGGTTTAAAGCTGCTGTTGTGGGAAGTGGCCTCAAGCAGGCAGCATTTCTCCATTCCCAAACCTGGGTACTAGGGCAGCAGAGCCTTTCTGAAGTCGTGTTCCTAGGTTGTAAATTACATTGGAATGTGCATGGAGAAACCCCCATAAGTGTATGTCTCATTATTTCTTCTTGGTTTTAATTTTTTTTTTTAATTGGGGTAAAGCTTAGAATATTGTTTGTCCGAGGTGTACACAATCTGGTTCATTTGTACATTATATTTGTCTATTCAAGTACAGATGCTCTTCCCATCTAAAATGTTACTGAGGGTTCCGCAGACCTCCCTTGCTATATGGTCGGTCTTTTTGTGATATGTATATAATATGTGTTTGTATACATATAGTAACACTAATCTTAATTTATCCATTCCCCCCACCTTTCCTTTTAGATGAGCATAGTTTGTTTTCTAAGTCCGTGAGTGTCTTTCTCTGTGGAAATATGTTCCTTTGTGTCAGTTATTAGATAACGCCTATAAGTGATATCATAGAATATAGGTCTTTTGCTTTCCAACTTACCTCATGTTTCGTGATTATCTCCAGAGTTATTTGTGGTGCCTCAGAGAGCAATGGTTCATTGTTTTCCATGGCTATTATTCCATTGTGTACATGGACCACTTCTTCTTTATCCATTCACCTCTTTTTGGACATTTTGATTGCTTCACTGTCTTGGCAATTGTGAATAAGGCTGTACTGCAGCTTTTGCGGCCTGTGTCTTCTCGATACTACTCTTCTCAGGTGAGAGGTCCAATGGTGCACCTGCTGGATTGAATGGTACCTCCATTTTTACTTTTAAACACAGCTCCTTTCTGTTCTCATTATTGGCTGTTACCCCATTACGTCTCACCAGCAGGTAGAGGGTACACAGTTCTCTAAAACCCGTTCAGCATTTATTGTTTGTAGACTTTTTGCTGATGGTCAGTCGACTGGTGTAATTTGAAACTTTTTGGAGATTAGATTGCATAGGTCTAACACTCCCTGAGGTTGAGCTTTTATCCATTTACCTTTTTTTTTAAAGTGTGTGAGTAAAACTTATCTCTTCATACTCTCTTCTTGAAACATTTGCCTGTTTTGAATTTTTTTGTCCATTCCCTATTTCAGCAGAGTTTTTTAGGGCAGGTGTCCTTTACAGCCCTGAGTCCTTGTGAATGTTGTGACCATTAGCTGTGAGGCTAAAGCTGCTCTTGCCGGAAATGGCCACAAGGTGGCAGCATTTCTCATTTACCAAATTTGGTAACTGGGGAAACAGAGCCTTAATGGAAGTGGTGTTGTAAGTTGTAAATTAGAATGGAATGTGCCAGGAAAAAGCCCTTCAAGTTTATGTCTCATTACTTCTTGTTCATATTTGTAATTTACTTTTTATTTTTTATCCCAGCACATTTGATTACAATGGTTTGTTTGTTCTGGTGTGCAAGATGTGGTTCTTTCACACATAAACGTGTATCTATTCTTCCTCACATCCTTTTCCCATGTAGGTTATGATACAAAGTTGAGTAGTCTTCTCCTGGTCTTCCGTATGTTTTTGGGGGTTATATATTTCACATGGTTTGTATATCTCTGTTAACCCCAATATGGTAATGTATCCAATCCTCATCCCTTACTATTTGGTGAACCATAAGTTTTTTAATGAATCTGAGATTGCCTTTCTCTGTGGCAATATCTTCATTGGTATCAATTTTTAAGTAACTCCTAAAAGTGATATGATAGGATATGTGTCTTTTGCTTTCTCACTTACTACAGGTGGCGTGATTACGTCTAGACTCATCTATGGTGCTGCAAATGGCATTGTTTCATTTTTTTCACTAGCGAATATTCCATCTGTACATGGAGGAGTTCTTCTTTGTCCACCCATCTGTTGGTGGACTTATTGGTTACCTCCATATCTTGGCTATTGTAAGACTGTGCCATGCAGATTTGCCTGCCTGTGTCTTTCCAATTTTCTCTTATTATATTATAGGTCGAGGAGTGGGCCTCCTGGATCAAATGGTAGCTCAATGTTTACCTTTTAAAGGCACCTCCATTCTGTTCTTATTCGTGGCCCTTTCCAAGTTATGTCCCACTTGAAGTTGAAGGTATGCATTTCTCCACAACACCTTCAGTATTTATTGTTTGTAGTTTTCTTGCTGATGGTTATTCTGACAAGTGTGAGCTGATACCACTTTGTGGTTGAATTCGCATGTGCCTCATAATCCGTTGAAATTGAGCTTTAAGGCATGTCCTTTTTATTTTTCAAGCTGTGATTACCCCTTAGTTCTTCAAAGTTTTCTCTTAAAGTATGTGTCACATTTTGAAATGTTTTGGCCATAACCTCCCTCAAGACATTTTGAGGGCAGGTTTCATTTACAGTCCTGCATTACTTCTTCCTATGAAATGACCATTAGCACAGGCTTTAAAGCTGCTTTTGCAGGTAACTGCCTGAGGGTGGCAGCCTTTCTATGTTCCCCACCCTGGTAACTAGGGAAAAGCCCTTGCGGCCTGTGCTGTTTCTCGGTTATAAATTAGAGTGGAGTGTGCCCGGACAATCCCACACAAGCTGATGTCTCTTTACTTTTGTTGGATTTTTAAATTTAATTTTTATTTTTTATTGGAGTAATTTCCCACTGTGCACGTGGACCACTTCTACTTTGTGCATTCCTCGGTTGATGGACATTTTCATTGCTTCCAAGTGTTGGCTATGGTAAATATTGTTGGAGTGCAGGATTGCCAGCCTGTGGCTTTTTGATTCTCATTGTCTCAGGTGATAGGCCCAGCAGTGGGTGTGATTGATTGACTGGTAGCACCGTGTTACCCTTTTCAAAGCACCTTCTTTGTGTTTTCATTAGTGGCTCTTACCACGTCCCTCTTCGAATCGAGGGTACGCATTTCTCCACAATCGCGTCAGCATTTATTGTTTGCAGCATTTATGCTAATGGCCCTTCTGGCTGGTGTGAGCTGATAGGTTTTTGTAATTTGTGTTTGCATGTCTTTGAAAATTCATAAAACTCATCATGTTTCTCCGCAGTTTTCTTTTCTGTTACAAAAAGGAAACAATTGGGAGTACAATATAACTCTTGAAATTGTCTTCTTGGAAGCTTGCCCTCTGTTTAATTTTTTGGTCGATTTTCCACCCCAGAATTTTTTTAGAGAGCAGGTGTCATTTACCGAACTGCAAGTTTGGTGAATATTTAGTGACCTTTAGCAATGGGTTTAAAGCTGCTGTTGTGGGAAGTGGCCTCAAGCAGGCAGCATTTCTCCATTCCCAAACCTGGGTACTAGGGCAGCAGAGCCTTTCTGAAGTCGTGTTCCTAGGTTGTAAATTACATTGGAATGTGCATGGAGAAACCCCCATAAGTGTATGTCTCATTATTTCTTCTTGGTTTTAATTTTTTTTTTTAATTGGGGTAAAGCTTAGAATATTGTTTGTCCGAGGTGTACACAATCTGGTTCATTTGTACATTATATTTGTCTATTCAAGTACAGATGCTCTTCCCATCTAAAATGTTACTAAGGGTTCCGCAGACCTCCCTTGCTATATGGTCGGTCTTTTTGTGATATGTATATAATATGTGTTTGTATACATATAGTAACACTAATCTTAATTTATCCATTCCCCCCACCTTTCCTTTTAGATGAGCATAGTTTGTTTTCTAAGTCCGTGAGTGTCTTTCTCTGTGGAAATATGTTCCTTTGTGTCAGTTATTAGATAACGCCTATAAGTGATATCATAGAATATAGGTCTTTTGCTTTCCAACTTACCTCATGTTTCGTGATTATCTCCAGAGTTATTTGTGGTGCCTCAGAGAGCAATGGTTCATTGTTTTCCATGGCTATTATTCCATTGTGTACATGGACCACTTCTTCTTTATCCATTCACCTCTTTTTGGACATTTTGATTGCTTCACTGTCTTGGCAATTGTGAATAAGGCTGTACTGCAGCTTTTGCGGCCTGTGTCTTCTCGATACTACTCTTCTCAGGTGAGAGGTCCAATGGTGCACCTGCTGGATTGAATGGTACCTCCATTTTTACTTTTAAACACAGCTCCTTTCTGTTCTCATTATTGGCTGTTACCTCTTTACGTCTCACCAGCAGGTAGAGGGTACACAGTTCTCTAAAACCCGTTCAGCATTTATTGTTTGTAGACTTTTTGCTGATGGTCAGTCGACTGGTGTAATTTGAAACTTTTTGGAGATTAGATTGCATAGGTCTAACACTCCCTGAGGTTGAGCTTTTATCCATTTACCTTTTTTTTTAAAGTGTGTGAGTAAAACTTATCTCTTCATACTCTCTTCTTGAAACATTTGCCTGTTTTGAATTTTTTTGTCCATTCCCTATTTCAGCAGAGTTTTTTAGGGCAGGTGTCCTTTACAGCCCTGAGTCCTTGTGAATGTTGTGACCATTAGCTGTGAGGCTAAAGCTGCTCTTGCCGGAAATGGCCACAAGGTGGCAGCATTTCTCATTTACCAAATTTGGTAACTGGGGAAACAGAGCCTTAATGGAAGTGGTGTTGTAAGTTGTAAATTAGAATGGAATGTGCCAGGAAAAAGCCCTTCAAGTTTATGTCTCATTACTTCTTGTTCATATTTGTAATTTACTTTTTATTTTTTATCCCAGCACATTTGATTACAATGGTTTGTTTGTTCTGGTGTGCAAGATGTGGTTCTTTCACACATAAACGTGTATCTATTCTTCCTCACATCCTTTTCCCATGTAGGTTATGATACAAAGTTGAGTAGTCTTCTCCTGGTCTTCCGTATGTTTTTGGGGGTTATATATTTCACATGGTTTGTATATCTCTGTTAACCCCAATATGGTAATGTATCCAATCCTCATCCCTTACTATTTGGTGAACCATAAGTTTTTTAATGAATCTGAGATTGCCTTTCTCTGTGGCAATATCTTCATTGGTATCAATTTTTAAGTAACTCCTAAAAGTGATATGATAGGATATGTGTCTTTTGCTTTCTCACTTACTACAGGTGGCGTGATTACGTCTAGACTCATCTATGGTGCTGCAAATGGCATTGTTTCATTTTTTTCACTAGCGAATATTCCATCTGTACATGGAGGAGTTCTTCTTTGTCCACCCATCTGTTGGTGGACTTATTGGTTACCTCCATATCTTGGCTATTGTAAGACTGTGCCATGCAGATTTGCCTGCCTGTGTCTTTCCAATTTTCTCTTATTATATTATAGGTCGAGGAGTGGGCCTCCTGGATCAAATGGTAGCTCAATGTTTACCTTTTAAAGGCACCTCCATTCTGTTCTTATTCGTGGCCCTTTCCAAGTTATGTCCCACTTGAAGTTGAAGGTATGCATTTCTCCACAACACCTTCAGTATTTATTGTTTGTAGTTTTCTTGCTGATGGTTATTCTGACAAGTGTGAGCTGATACCACTTTGTGGTTGAATTCGCATGTGCCTCATAATCCGTTGAAATTGAGCTTTAAGGCATGTCCTTTTTATTTTTCAAGCTGTGATTACCCCTTAGTTCTTCAAAGTTTTCTCTTAAAGTATGTGTCACATTTTGAAATGTTTTGGCCATAACCTCCCTCAAGACATTTTGAGGGCAGGTTTCATTTACAGTCCTGCATTACTTCTTCCTATGAAATGACCATTAGCACAGGCTTTAAAGCTGCTTTTGCAGGTAACTGCCTGAGGGTGGCAGCCTTTCTATGTTCCCCACCCTGGTAACTAGGGAAAAGCCCTTGCGGCCTGTGCTGTTTCTCGGTTATAAATTAGAGTGGAGTGTGCCCGGACAATCCCACACAAGCTGATGTCTCTTTACTTTTGTTGGATTTTTAAATTTAATTTTTATTTTTTATTGGAGTAATTTCCCACTGTGCACGTGGACCACTTCTACTTTGTGCATTCCTCGGTTGATGGACATTTTCATTGCTTCCAAGTGTTGGCTATGGTAAATATTGTTGGAGTGCAGGATTGCCAGCCTGTGGCTTTTTGATTCTCATTGTCTCAGGTGATAGGCCCAGCAGTGGATGTGATTGATTGACTGGTAGCACCGTGTTACCCTTTTCAAAGCACCTTCTTTGTGTTTTCATTAGTGGCTCTTACCACGTCCCTCTTCGAATCGAGGGTACGCATTTCTCCACAATCGCGTCAGCATTTATTGTTTGCAGCATTTATGCTAATGGCCCTTCTGGCTGGTGTGAGCTGATAGGTTTTTGTAATTTGTGTTTGCATGTCTTTGAAAATTCATAAAACTCATCATGTTTCTCCGCAGTTTTCTTTTCTGTTACAAAAAGGAAACAATTGGGAGTACAATATAACTCTTGAAATTGTCTTCTTGGAAGCTTGCCCTCTGTTTAATTTTTTGGTCGATTTTCCACCCCAGAATTTTTTTAGAGAGCAGGTGTCATTTACCGAACTGCAAGTTTGGTGAATATTTAGTGACCTTTAGCAATGGGTTTAAAGCTGCTGTTGTGGGAAGTGGCCTCAAGCAGGCAGCATTTCTCCATTCCCAAACCTGGGTACTAGGGCAGCAGAGCCTTTCTGAAGTCGTGTTCCTAGGTTGTAAATTACATTGGAATGTGCATGGAGAAACCCCCATAAGTGTATGTCTCATTATTTCTTCTTGGTTTTAATTTTTTTTTTTAATTGGGGTAAAGCTTAGAATATTGTTTGTCCGAGGTGTACACAATCTGGTTCATTTGTACATTATATTTGTCTATTCAAGTACAGATGCTCTTCCCATCTAAAATGTTACTGAGGGTTCCGCAGACCTCCCTTGCTATATGGTCGGTCTTTTTGTGATATGTATATAATATGTGTTTGTATACATATAGTAACACTAATCTTAATTTATCCATTGCCCCCACCTTTCCTTTTAGATGAGCATAGTTTGTTTTCTAAGTCCGTGAGTGTCTTTCTCTGTGGAAATATGTTCCTTTGTGTCAGTTATTAGATAACGCCTATAAGTGATATCATAGAATATAGGTCTTTTGCTTTCCAACTTACCTCATGTTTCGTGATTATCTCCAGAGTTATTTGTGGTGCCTCAGAGAGCAATGGTTCATTGTTTTCCATGGCTATTATTCCATTGTGTACATGGACCACTTCTTCTTTATCCATTCACCTCTTTTTGGACATTTTGATTGCTTCACTGTCTTGGCAATTGTGAATAAGGCTGTACTGCAGCTTTTGCGGCCTGTGTCTTCTCGATACTACTCTTCTCAGGTGAGAGGTCCAATGGTGCACCTGCTGGATTGAATGGTACCTCCATTTTTACTTTTAAACACAGCTCCTTTCTGTTCTCATTATTGGCTGTTACCCCATTACGTCTCACCAGCAGGTAGAGGGTACACAGTTCTCTAAAACCCGTTCAGCATTTATTGTTTGTAGACTTTTTGCTGATGGTCAGTCGACTGGTGTAATTTGAAACTTTTTGGAGATTAGATTGCATAGGTCTAACACTCCCTGAGGTTGAGCTTTTATCCATTTACCTTTTTTTTTAAAGTGTGTGAGTAAAACTTATCTCTTCATACTCTCTTCTTGAAACATTTGCCTGTTTTGAATTTTTTTGTCCATTCCCTATTTCAGCAGAGTTTTTTAGGGCAGGTGTCCTTTACAGCCCTGAGTCCTTGTGAATGTTGTGACCATTAGCTGTGAGGCTAAAGCTGCTCTTGCCGGAAATGGCCACAAGGTGGCAGCATTTCTCATTTACCAAATTTGGTAACTGGGGAAACAGAGCCTTAATGGAAGTGGTGTTGTAAGTTGTAAATTAGAATGGAATGTGCCAGGAAAAAGCCCTTCAAGTTTATGTCTCATTACTTCTTGTTCATATTTGTAATTTACTTTTTATTTTTTATCCCAGCACATTTGATTACAATGGTTTGTTTGTTCTGGTGTGCAAGATGTGGTTCTTTCACACATAAACGTGTATCTATTCTTCCTCACATCCTTTTCCCATGTAGGTTATGATACAAAGTTGAGTAGTCTTCTCCTGGTCTTCCGTATGTTTTTGGGGGTTATATATTTCACATGGTTTGTATATCTCTGTTAACCCCAATATGGTAATGTATCCAATCCTCATCCCTTACTATTTGGTGAACCATAAGTTTTTTAATGAATCTGAGATTGCCTTTCTCTGTGGAAATATCTTCATTGGTATCAATTTTTAAGTAACTCCTAAAAGTGATATGATAGGATATGTGTCTTTTGCTTTCTCACTTACTACAGGTGGCGTGATTACGTCTAGACTCATCTATGGTGCTGCAAATGGCATTGTTTCATTTTTTTCACTAGCGAATATTCCATCTGTACATGGAGGAGTTCTTCTTTGTCCACCCATCTGTTGGTGGACTTTTTGGTTACCTCCATATCTTGGCTATTGTAAGACTGTGCCATGCAGATTTGCCTGCCTGTGTCTTTCCAATTTTCTCTTATTATATTATAGGTCGAGGAGTGGGCCTCCTGGATCATATGGTAGCTCACTGTTTACCTTTTAAAGGCACCTCCATTCTGTTCTTATTCGTGGCCCTTTCCAAGTTTTGTCACACTTGAAGTTGAAGGTATGCATTTCTCCACAACACCTTCAGTATTTATTGTTTGTAGTTTTCTTGCTGATGGTTATTCTGACAAGTGTGAGCTGATACCACTTTGTGGTTGAATTCGCATGTGCCTCATAATCCGTTGAAATTGAGCTTTAAGGCATGTCCTTTTTATTTTTCAAGCTGTGATTACCCCTTAGTTCTTCAAAGTTTTCTCTTAAAGTATGTGTCACATTTTGAAATGTTTTGGCCATAACCTCCCTCAAGACATTTTGAGGGCAGGTTTCATTTACAGTCCTGCATTACTTCTTCCTATGAAATGACCATTAGCACAGGCTTTAAAGCTGCTTTTGCAGGTAACTGCCTGAGGGTGGCAGCCTTTCTATGTTCCCCACCCTGGTAACTAGGGAAAAGCCCTTGCGGCCTGTTCTGTTTCTCGGTTATAAATTAGAGTGGAGTGTGCCCGGACAATCCCACACAAGCTGATGTCTCTTTACTTTTGTTGGATTTTTAAATTTAATTTTTATTTTTTATTGGAGTAATTTCCCACTGTGCACGTGGACCACTTCTACTTTGTGCATTCCTCGGTTGATGGACATTTTCATTGCTTCCAAGTGTTGGCTATGGTAAATATTGTTGGAGTGCAGGATTGCCAGCCTGTGGCTTTTTGATTCTCATTGTCTCAGGTGATAGGCCCAGCAGTGGGTGTGATTGATTGACTGGTAGCACCGTGTTACCCTTTTCAAAGCACCTTCTTTGTGTTTTCATTAGTGGCTCTTACCACGTCCCTCTTCGAATCGAGGGTACGCATTTCTCCACAATCGCGTCAGCATTTATTGTTTGCAGCATTTATGCTAATGGCCCTTCTGGCTGGTGTGAGCTGATAGGTTTTTGTAATTTGTGTTTGCATGTCTTTGAAAATTCATAAAACTCATCATGTTTCTCCGCAGTTTTCTTTTCTGTTACAAAAAGGAAACAATTGGGAGTACAATATAACTCTTGAAATTGTCTTCTTGGAAGCTTGCCCTCTGTTTAATTTTTTGGTCGATTTTCCACCCCAGAATTTTTTTAGAGAGCAGGTGTCATTTACCGAACTGCAAGTTTGGTGAATATTTAGTGACCTTTAGCAATGGGTTTAAAGCTGCTGTTGTGGGAAGTGGCCTCAAGCAGGCAGCATTTCTCCATTCCCAAACCTGGGTACTAGGGCAGCAGAGCCTTTCTGAAGTCGTGTTCCTAGGTTGTAAATTACATTGGAATGTGCATGGAGAAACCCCCATAAGTGTATGTCTCATTATTTCTTCTTGGTTTTAATTTTTTTTTTTAATTGGGGTAAAGCTTAGAATATTGTTTGTCCGAGGTGTACACAATCTGGTTCATTTGTACATTATATTTGTCTATTCAAGTACAGATGCTCTTCCCATCTAAAATGTTACTGAGGGTTCCGCAGACCTCCCTTGCTATATGGTCGGTCTTTTTGTGATATGTATATAATATGTGTTTGTATACATATAGTAACACTAATCTTAATTTATCCATTCCCCCCACCTTTCCTTTTAGATGAGCATAGTTTGTTTTCTAAGTCCGTGAGTGTCTTTCTCTGTGGAAATATGTTCCTTTGTGTCAGTTATTAGATAACGCCTATAAGTGATATCATAGAATATAGGTCTTTTGCTTTCCAACTTACCTCATGTTTCGTGATTATCTCCAGAGTTATTTGTGGTGCCTCAGAGAGCAATGGTTCATTGTTTTCCATGGCTATTATTCCATTGTGTACATGGACCACTTCTTCTTTATCCATTCACCTCTTTTTGGACATTTTGATTGCTTCACTGTCTTGGCAATTGTGAATAAGGCTGTACTGCAGCTTTTGCGGCCTGTGTCTTCTCGATACTACTCTTCTCAGGTGAGAGGTCCAATGGTGCACCTGCTGGATTGAATGGTACCTCCATTTTTACTTTTAAACACAGCTCCTTTCTGTTCTCATTATTGGCTGTTACCTCTTTACGTCTCACCAGCAGGTAGAGGGTACACAGTTCTCTAAAACCCGTTCAGCATTTATTGTTTGTAGACTTTTTGCTGATGGTCAGTCGACTGGTGTAATTTGAAACTTTTTGGAGATTAGATTGCATAGGTCTAACACTCCCTGAGGTTGAGCTTTTATCCATTTACCTTTTTTTTTAAAGTGTGTGAGTAAAACTTATCTCTTCATACTCTCTTCTTGAAACATTTGCCTGTTTTGAATTTTTTTGTCCATTCCCTATTTCAGCAGAGTTTTTTAGGGCAGGTGTCCTTTACAGCCCTGAGTCCTTGTGAATGTTGTGACCATTAGCTGTGAGGCTAAAGCTGCTCTTGCCGGAAATGGCCACAAGGTGGCAGCATTTCTCATTTACCAAATTTGGTAACTGGGGAAACAGAGCCTTAATGGAAGTGGTGTTGTAAGTTGTAAATTAGAATGGAATGTGCCAGGAAAAAGCCCTTCAAGTTTATGTCTCATTACTTCTTGTTCATATTTGTAATTTACTTTTTATTTTTTATCCCAGCACATTTGATTACAATGGTTTGTTTGTTCTGGTGTGCAAGATGTGGTTCTTTCACACATAAACGTGTATCTATTCTTCCTCACATCCTTTTCCCATGTAGGTTATGATACAAAGTTGAGTAGTCTTCTCCTGGTCTTCCGTATGTTTTTGGGGGTTATATATTTCACATGGTTTGTATATCTCTGTTAACCCCAATATGGTAATGTATCCAATCCTCATCCCTTACTATTTGGTGAACCATAAGTTTTTTAATGAATCTGAGATTGCCTTTCTCTGTGGCAATATCTTCATTGGTATCAATTTTTAAGTAACTCCTAAAAGTGATATGATAGGATATGTGTCTTTTGCTTTCTCACTTACTACAGGTGGCGTGATTACGTCTAGACTCATCTATGGTGCTGCAAATGGCATTGTTTCATTTTTTTCACTAGCGAATATTCCATCTGTACATGGAGGAGTTCTTCTTTGTCCACCCATCTGTTGGTGGACTTATTGGTTACCTCCATATCTTGGCTATTGTAAGACTGTGCCATGCAGATTTGCCTGCCTGTGTCTTTCCAATTTTCTCTTATTATATTATAGGTCGAGGAGTGGGCCTCCTGGATCATATGGTAGCTCAATGTTTACCTTTTAAAGGCACCTCCATTCTGTTCTTATTCGTGGCCCTTTCCAAGTTATGTCCCACTTGAAGTTGAAGGTATGCATTTCTCCACAACACCTTCAGTATTTATTGTTTGTAGTTTTCTTGCTGATGGTTATTCTGACAAGTGTGAGCTGATACCACTTTGTGGTTGAATTCGCATGTGCCTCATAATCCGTTGAAATTGAGCTTTAAGGCATGTCCTTTTTATTTTTCAAGCTGTGATTACCCCTTAGTTCTTCAAAGTTTTCTCTTAAAGTATGTGTCACATTTTGAAATGTTTTGGCCATAACCTCCCTCAAGACATTTTGAGGGCAGGTTTCATTTACAGTCCTGCATTACTTCTTCCTATGAAATGACCATTAGCACAGGCTTTAAAGCTGCTTTTGCAGGTAACTGCCTGAGGGTGGCAGCCTTTCTATGTTCCCCACCCTGGTAACTAGGGAAAAGCCCTTGCGGCCTGTGCTGTTTCTCGGTTATAAATTAGAGTGGAGTGTGCCCGGACAATCCCACACAAGCTGATGTCTCTTTACTTTTGTTGGATTTTTAAATTTATTTTTTATTTTTTATTGGAGTAATTTCCCACTGTGCACGTGGACCACTTCTACTTTGTGCATTCCTCGGTTGATGGACATTTTCATTGCTTCCAAGTGTTGGCTATGGTAAATATTGTTGGAGTGCAGGATTGCCAGCCTGTGGCTTTTTGATTCTCATTGTCTCAGGTGATAGGCCCAGCAGTGGGTGTGATTGATTGACTGGTAGCACCGTGTTACCCTTTTCAAAGCACCTTCTTTGTGTTTTCATTAGTGGCTCTTACCACGTCCCTCTTCGAATCGAGGGTACGCATTTCTCCACAATCGCGTCAGCATTTATTGTTTGCAGCATTTATGCTAATGGCCCTTCTGGCTGGTGTGAGCTGATAGGTTTTTGTAATTTGTGTTTGCATGTCTTTGAAAATTCATAAAACTCATCATGTTTCTCCGCAGTTTTCTTTTCTGTTACAAAAAGGAAACAATTGGGAGTACAATATAACTCTTGAAATTGTCTTCTTGGAAGCTTGCCCTCTGTTTAATTTTTTGGTCGATTTTCCACCCCAGAATTTTTTTAGAGAGCAGGTGTCATTTACCGAACTGCAAGTTTGGTGAATATTTAGTGACCTTTAGCAATGGGTTTAAAGCTGCTGTTGTGGGAAGTGGCCTCAAGCAGGCAGCATTTCTCCATTCCCAAACCTGGGTACTAGGGCAGCAGAGCCTTTCTGAAGTCGTGTTCCTAGGTTGTAAATTACATTGGAATGTGCATGGAGAAACCCCCATAAGTGTATGTCTCATTATTTCTTCTTGGTTTTAATTTTTTTTTAACTGGGGTAAAGCTTAGAATATTGTTTGTCCGAGGTGTACACAATCTGGTTCATTTGTACATTATATTTGTCTATTCAAGTACAGATGCTCTTCCCATGTAAAATGTTACTGAGGCTTCCGCAGACCTCCCTTGCTATATGGTCGGTCTTTTTGTGATATGTATATAATATGTGTTTGTATACATATAGTAACACTAATCTTAATTTATCCATTGCCCCCACCTTTCCTTTTAGATGAGCATAGTTTGTTTTCTAAGTCCGTGAGTGTCTTTCTCTGTGGAAATATGTTCCTTTGTGTCAGTTATTAGATAACGCCTATAAGTGATATCATAGAATATAGGTCTTTTGCTTTCCAACTTACCTCATGTTTCGTGATTATCTCCAGAGTTATTTGTGGTGCCTCAGAGAGCAATGGTTCATTGTTTTCCATGGCTATTATTCCATTGTGTACATGGACCACTTCTTCTTTATCCATTCACCTCTTGTTGGACATTTTGATTGCTTCACTGTCTTGGCAATTGTGAATAAGGCTGTACTGCAGCTTTTGCGGCCTGTGTCTTCTCGATACTACTCTTCTCAGGTGAGAGGTCCAATGGTGCACCTGCTGGATTGAATGGTACCTCCATTTTTACTTTTAAACACAGCTCCTTTCTGTTCTCATTATTGGCTGTTACCCCTTTACGTCTCACCAGCAGGTAGAGGGTACACAGTTCTCTAAAACCCGTTCAGCATTTATTGTTTGTAGACTTTTTGCTGATGGTCAGTCGACTGGTGTAATTTGAAACTTTTTGGAGATTAGATTGCATAGGTCTAACACTCCCTGAGGTTGAGCTTTTATCCATTTACCTTTTTTTTTAAAGTGTGTGAGTAAAACTTATCTCTTCATACTCTCTTCTTGAAACATTTGCCTGTTTTGAATTTTTTTGTCCATTCCCTATTTCAGCAGAGTTTTTTAGGGCAGGTGTCCTTTACAGCCCTGAGTCCTTGTGAATGTTGTGACCATTAGCTGTGAGGCTAAAGCTGCTCTTGCCGGAAATGGCCACAAGGTGGCAGCATTTCTCATTTACCAAATTTGGTAACTGGGGAAACAGAGCCTTAATGGAAGTGGTGTTGTAAGTTGTAAATTAGAATGGAATGTGCCAGGAAAAAGCCCTTCAAGTTTATGTCTCATTACTTCTTGTTCATATTTGTAATTTACTTTTTATTTTTTATCCCAGCACATTTGATTACAATGGTTTGTTTGTTCTGGTGTGCAAGATGTGGTTCTTTCACACATAAACGTGTATCTATTCTTCCTCACATCCTTTTCCCATGTAGGTTATGATACAAAGTTGAGTAGTCTTCTCCTGGTCTTCCGTATGTTTTTGGGGGTTATATATTTCACATGGTTTGTATATCTCTGTTAACCCCAATATGGTAATGTATCCAATCCTCATCCCTTACTATTTGGTGAACCATAAGTTTTTTAATGAATCTGAGATTGCCTTTCTCTGTGGCAATATCTTCATTGGTATCAATTTTTAAGTAACTCCTAAAAGTGATATGATAGGATATGTGTCTTTTGCTTTCTCACTTACTACAGGTGGCGTGATTACGTCTAGACTCATCTATGGTGCTGCAAATGGCATTGTTTCATTTTTTTCACTAGCGAATATTCCATCTGTACATGGAGGAGTTCTTCTTTGTCCACCCATCTGTTGGTGGACTTTTTGGTTACCTCCATATCTTGGCTATTGTAAGACTGTGCCATGCAGATTTGCCTGCCTGTGTCTTTCCAATTTTCTCTTATTATATTATAGGTCGAGGAGTGGGCCTGCTGGATCATATGGTAGCTCAATGTTTACCTTTTAAAGGCACCTCCATTCTGTTCTTATTCGTGGCCCTTTCCAAGTTATGTCCCACTTGAAGTTGAAGGTATGCATTTCTCCACAACACCTTCAGTATTTATTGTTTGTAGTTTTCTTGCTGATGGTTATTCTGACAAGTGTGAGCTGATACCACTTTGTGGTTGAATTCGCATGTGCCTCATAATCCGTTGAAATTGAGCTTTAAGGCATGTCCTTTTTATTTTTCAAGCTGTGATTACCCCTTAGTTCTTCAAAGTTTTCTCTTAAAGTATGTGTCACATTTTGAAATGTTTTGGCCATAACCTCCCTCAAGACATTTTGAGGGCAGGTTTCATTTACAGTCCTGCATTACTTCTTCCTATGAAATGACCATTAGCACAGGCTTTAAAGCTGCTTTTGCAGGTAACTGCCTGAGGGTGGCAGCCTTTCTATGTTCCCCACCCTGGTAACTAGGGAAAAGCCCTTGCGGCCTGTGCTGTTTCTCGGTTATAAATTAGAGTGGAGTGTGCCCGGACAATCCCACACAAGCTGATGTCTCTTTACTTTTGTTGGATTTTTAAATTTAATTTTTATTTTTTATTGGAGTAATTTCCCACTGTGCACGTGGACCACTTCTACTTTGTGCATTCCTCGGTTGATGGACATTTTCATTGCTTCCAAGTGTTGGCTATGGTAAATATTGTTGGAGTGCAGGATTGCCAGCCTGTGGCTTTTTGATTCTCATTGTCTCAGGTGATAGGCCCAGCAGTGGGTGTGATTGATTGACTGGTAGCACCGTGTTACCCTTTTCAAAGCACCTTCTTTGTGTTTTCATTAGTGGCTCTTACCACGTCCCTCTTCGAATCGAGGGTACGCATTTCTCCACAATCGCGTCAGCATTTATTGTTTGCAGCATTTATGCTAATGGCCCTTCTGGCTGGTGTGAGCTGATAGGTTTTTGTAATTTGTGTTTGCATGTCTTTGAAAATTCATAAAACTCATCATGTTTCTCCGCAGTTTTCTTTTCTGTTACAAAAAGGAAACAATTGGGAGTACAATATAACTCTTGAAATTGTCTTCTTGGAAGCTTGCCCTCTGTTTAATTTTTTGGTCGATTTTCCACCCCAGAATTTTTTTAGAGAGCAGGTGTCATTTACCGAACTGCAAGTTTGGTGAATATTTAGTGACCTTTAGCAATGGGTTTAAAGCTGCTGTTGTGGGAAGTGGCCTCAAGCAGGCAGCATTTCTCCATTCCCAAACCTGGGTACTAGGGCAGCAGAGCCTTTCTGAAGTCGTGTTCCTAGGTTGTAAATTACATTGGAATGTGCATGGAGAAACCCCCATAAGTGTATGTCTCATTATTTCTTCTTGGTTTTAATTTTTTTTTTTAATTGGGGTAAAGCTTAGAATATTGTTTGTCCGAGGTGTACACAATCTGGTTCATTTGTACATTATATTTGTCTATTCAAGTACAGATGCTCTTCCCATCTAAAATGTTACTGAGGGTTCCGCAGACCTCCCTTGCTATATGGTCGGTCTTTTTGTGATATGTATATAATATGTGTTTGTATACATATAGTAACACTAATCTTAATTTATCCATTCCCCCCACCTTTCCTTTTAGATGAGCATAGTTTGTTTTCTAAGTCCGTGAGTGTCTTTCTCTGTGGAAATATGTTCCTTTGTGTCAGTTATTAGATAACGCCTATAAGTGATATCATAGAATATAGGTCTTTTGCTTTCCAACTTACCTCATGTTTCGTGATTATCTCCAGAGTTATTTGTGGTGCCTCAGAGAGCAATGGTTCATTGTTTTCCATGGCTATTATTCCATTGTGTACATGGACCACTTCTTCTTTATCCATTCACCTCTTTTTGGACATTTTGATTGCTTCACTGTCTTGGCAATTGTGAATAAGGCTGTACTGCAGCTTTTGCGGCCTGTGTCTTCTCGATACTACTCTTCTCAGGTGAGAGGTCCAATGGTGCACCTGCTGGATTGAATGGTACCTCCATTTTTACTTTTAAACACAGCTCCTTTCTGTTCTCATTATTGGCTGTTACCTCTTTACGTCTCACCAGCAGGTAGAGGGTACACAGTTCTCTAAAACCCGTTCAGCATTTATTGTTTGTAGACTTTTTGCTGATGGTCAGTCGACTGGTGTAATTTGAAACTTTTTGGAGATTAGATTGCATAGGTCTAACACTCCCTGAGGTTGAGCTTTTATCCATTTACCTTTTTTTTTAAAGTGTGTGAGTAAAACTTATCTCTTCATACTCTCTTCTTGAAACATTTGCCTGTTTTGAATTTTTTTGTCCATTCCCTATTTCAGCAGAGTTTTTTAGGGCAGGTGTCCTTTACAGCCCTGAGTCCTTGTGAATGTTGTGACCATTAGCTGTGAGGCTAAAGCTGCTCTTGCCGGAAATGGCCACAAGGTGGCAGCATTTCTCATTTACCAAATTTGGTAACTGGGGAAACAGAGCCTTAATGGAAGTGGTGTTGTAAGTTGTAAATTAGAATGGAATGTGCCAGGAAAAAGCCCTTCAAGTTTATGTCTCATTACTTCTTGTTCATATTTGTAATTTACTTTTTATTTTTTATCCCAGCACATTTGATTACAATGGTTTGTTTGTTCTGGTGTGCAAGATGTGGTTCTTTCACACATAAACGTATATCTATTCTTCCTCACATCCTTTTCCCATGTAGGTTATGATACAAAGTTGAGTAGTCTTCTCCTGGTCTTCCGTATGTTTTTGGGGGTTATATATTTCACATGGTTTGTATATCTCTGTTAACCCCAATATGGTAATGTATCCAATCCTCATCCCTTACTATTTGGTGAACCATAAGTTTTTTAATGAATCTGAGATTGCCTTTCTCTGTGGCAATATCTTCATTGGTATCAATTTTTAAGTAACTCCTAAAAGTGATATGATAGGATATGTGTCTTTTGCTTTCTCACTTACTACAGGTGGCGTGATTACGTCTAGACTCATCTATGGTGCTGCAAATGGCATTGTTTCATTTTTTTCACTAGCGAATATTCCATCTGTACATGGAGGAGTTCTTCTTTGTCCACCCATCTGTTGGTGGACTTATTGGTTACCTCCATATCTTGGCTATTGTAAGACTGTGCCATGCAGATTTGCCTGCCTGTGTCTTTCCAATTTTCTCTTATTATATTATAGGTCGAGGAGTGGGCCTCCTGGATCATATGGTAGCTCAATGTTTACCTTTTAAAGGCACCTCCATTCTGTTCTTATTCGTGGCCCTTTCCAAGTTATGTCCCACTTGAAGTTGAAGGTATGCATTTCTCCACAACACCTTCAGTATTTATTGTTTGTAGTTTTCTTGCTGATGGTTATTCTGACAAGTGTGAGCTGATACCACTTTGTGGTTGAATTCGCATGTGCCTCATAATCCGTTGAAATTGAGCTTTAAGGCATGTCCTTTTTATTTTTCAAGCTGTGATTACCCCTTAGTTCTTCAAAGTTTTCTCTTAAAGTATGTGTCACATTTTGAAATGTTTTGGCCATAACCTCCCTCAAGACATTTTGAGGGCAGGTTTCATTTACAGTCCTGCATTACTTCTTCCTATGAAATGACCATTAGCACAGGCTTTAAAGCTGCTTTTGCAGGTAACTGCCTGAGGGTGGCAGCCTTTCTATGTTCCCCACCCTGGTAACTAGGGAAAAGCCCTTGCGGCCTGTGCTGTTTCTCGGTTATAAATTAGAGTGGAGTGTGCCCGGACAATCCCACACAAGCTGATGTCTCTTTACTTTTGTTGGATTTTTAAATTTATTTTTTATTTTTTATTGGAGTAATTTCCCACTGTGCACGTGGACCACTTCTACTTTGTGCATTCCTCGGTTGATGGACATTTTCATTGCTTCCAAGTGTTGGCTATGGTAAATATTGTTGGAGTGCAGGATTGCCAGCCTGTGGCTTTTTGATTCTCATTGTCTCAGGTGATAGGCCCAGCAGTGGGTGTGATTGATTGACTGGTAGCACCGTGTTACCCTTTTCAAAGCACCTTCTTTGTGTTTTCATTAGTGGCTCTTACCACGTCCCTCTTCGAATCGAGGGTACGCATTTCTCCACAATCGCGTCAGCATTTATTGTTTGCAGCATTTATGCTAATGGCCCTTCTGGCTGGTGTGAGCTGATAGGTTTTTGTAATTTGTGTTTGCATGTCTTTGAAAATTCATAAAACTCATCATGTTTCTCCGCAGTTTTCTTTTCTGTTACAAAAAGGAAACAATTGGGAGTACAATATAACTCTTGAAATTGTCTTCTTGGAAGCTTGCCCTCTGTTTAATTTTTTGGTCGATTTTCCACCCCAGAATTTTTTTAGAGAGCAGGTGTCATTTACCGAACTGCAAGTTTGGTGAATATTTAGTGACCTTTAGCAATGGGTTTAAAGCTGCTGTTGTGGGAAGTGGCCTCAAGCAGGCAGCATTTCTCCATTCCCAAACCTGGGTACTAGGGCAGCAGAGCCTTTCTGAAGTCGTGTTCCTAGGTTGTAAATTACATTGGAATGTGCATGGAGAAACCCCCATAAGTGTATGTCTCATTATTTCTTCTTGGTTTTAATTTTTTTTTAACTGGGGTAAAGCTTAGAATATTGTTTGTCCGAGGTGTACACAATCTGGTTCATTTGTACATTATATTTGTCTATTCAAGTACAGATGCTCTTCCCATGTAAAATGTTACTGAGGCTTCCGCAGACCTCCCTTGCTATATGGTCGGTCTTTTTGTGATATGTATATAATATGTGTTTGTATACATATAGTAACACTAATCTTAATTTATCCATTGCCCCCACCTTTCCTTTTAGATGAGCATAGTTTGTTTTCTAAGTCCGTGAGTGTCTTTCTCTGTGGAAATATGTTCCTTTGTGTCAGTTATTAGATAACGCCTATAAGTGATATCATAGAATATAGGTCTTTTGCTTTCCAACTTACCTCATGTTTCGTGATTATCTCCAGAGTTATTTGTGGTGCCTCAGAGAGCAATGGTTCATTGTTTTCCATGGCTATTATTCCATTGTGTACATGGACCACTTCTTCTTTATCCATTCACCTCTTGTTGGACATTTTGATTGCTTCACTGTCTTGGCAATTGTGAATAAGGCTGTACTGCAGCTTTTGCGGCCTGTGTCTTCTCGATACTACTCTTCTCAGGTGAGAGGTCCAATGGTGCACCTGCTGGATTGAATGGTACCTCCATTTTTACTTTTAAACACAGCTCCTTTCTGTTCTCATTATTGGCTGTTACCCCTTTACGTCTCACCAGCAGGTAGAGGGTACACAGTTCTCTAAAACCCGTTCAGCATTTATTGTTTGTAGACTTTTTGCTGATGGTCAGTCGACTGGTGTAATTTGAAACTTTTTGGAGATTAGATTGCATAGGTCTAACACTCCCTGAGGTTGAGCTTTTATCCATTTACCTTTTTTTTTAAAGTGTGTGAGTAAAACTTATCTCTTCATACTCTCTTCTTGAAACATTTGCCTGTTTTGAATTTTTTTGTCCATTCCCTATTTCAGCAGAGTTTTTTAGGGCAGGTGTCCTTTACAGCCCTGAGTCCTTGTGAATGTTGTGACCATTAGCTGTGAGGCTAAAGCTGCTCTTGCCGGAAATGGCCACAAGGTGGCAGCATTTCTCATTTACCAAATTTGGTAACTGGGGAAACAGAGCCTTAATGGAAGTGGTGTTGTAAGTTGTAAATTAGAATGGAATGTGCCAGGAAAAAGCCCTTCAAGTTTATGTCTCATTACTTCTTGTTCATATTTGTAATTTACTTTTTATTTTTTATCCCAGCACATTTGATTACAATGGTTTGTTTGTTCTGGTGTGCAAGATGTGGTTCTTTCACACATAAACGTGTATCTATTCTTCCTCACATCCTTTTCCCATGTAGGTTATGATACAAAGTTGAGTAGTCTTCTCCTGGTCTTCCGTATGTTTTTGGGGGTTATATATTTCACATGGTTTGTATATCTCTGTTAACCCCAATATGGTAATGTATCCAATCCTCATCCCTTACTATTTGGTGAACCATAAGTTTTTTAATGAATCTGAGATTGCCTTTCTCTGTGGCAATATCTTCATTGGTATCAATTTTTAAGTAACTCCTAAAAGTGATATGATAGGATATGTGTCTTTTGCTTTCTCACTTACTACAGGTGGCGTGATTACGTCTAGACTCATCTATGGTGCTGCAAATGGCATTGTTTCATTTTTTTCACTAGCGAATATTCCATCTGTACATGGAGGAGTTCTTCTTTGTCCACCCATCTGTTGGTGGACTTTTTGGTTACCTCCATATCTTGGCTATTGTAAGACTGTGCCATGCAGATTTGCCTGCCTGTGTCTTTCCAATTTTCTCTTATTATATTATAGGTCGAGGAGTGGGCCTGCTGGATCATATGGTAGCTCAATGTTTACCTTTTAAAGGCACCTCCATTCTGTTCTTATTCGTGGCCCTTTCCAAGTTATGTCCCACTTGAAGTTGAAGGTATGCATTTCTCCACAACACCTTCAGTATTTATTGTTTGTAGTTTTCTTGCTGATGGTTATTCTGACAAGTGTGAGCTGATACCACTTTGTGGTTGAATTCGCATGTGCCTCATAATCCGTTGAAATTGAGCTTTAAGGCATGTCCTTTTTATTTTTCAAGCTGTGATTACCCCTTAGTTCTTCAAAGTTTTCTCTTAAAGTATGTGTCACATTTTGAAATGTTTTGGCCATAACCTCCCTCAAGACATTTTGAGGGCAGGTTTCATTTACAGTCCTGCATTACTTCTTCCTATGAAATGACCATTAGCACAGGCTTTAAAGCTGCTTTTGCAGGTAACTGCCTGAGGGTGGCAGCCTTTCTATGTTCCCCACCCTGGTAACTAGGGAAAAGCCCTTGTGGCCTGTGCTGTTTCTCGGTTATAAATTAGAGTGGAGTGTGCCCGGACAATCCCACACAAGCTGATGTCTCTTTACTTTTGTTGGATTTTTAAATTTATTTTTTATTTTTTATTGGAGTAATTTCCCACTGTGCACGTGGACCACTTCTACTTTGTGCATTCCTCGGTTGATGGACATTTTCATTGCTTCCAAGTGTTGGCTATGGTAAATATTGTTGGAGTGCAGGATTGCCAGCCTGTGGCTTTTTGATTCTCATTGTCTCAGGTGATAGGCCCAGCAGTGGGTGTGATTGATTGACTGGTAGCACCGTGTTACCCTTTTCAAAGCACCTTCTTTGTGTTTTCATTAGTGGCTCTTACCACGTCCCTCTTCGAATCGAGGGTACGCATTTCTCCACAATCGCGTCAGCATTTATTGTTTGCAGCATTTATGCTAATGGCCCTTCTGGCTGGTGTGAGCTGATAGGTTTTTGTAATTTGTGTTTGCATGTCTTTGAAAATTCATAAAACTCATCATGTTTCTCCGCAGTTTTCTTTTCTGTTACAAAAAGGAAACAATTGGGAGTACAATATAACTCTTGAAATTGTCTTCTTGGAAGCTTGCCCTCTGTTTAATTTTTTGGTCGATTTTCCACCCCAGAATTTTTTTAGAGAGCAGGTGTCATTTACCGAACTGCAAGTTTGGTGAATATTTAGTGACCTTTAGCAATGGGTTTAAAGCTGCTGTTGTGGGAAGTGGCCTCAAGCAGGCAGCATTTCTCCATTCCCAAACCTGGGTACTAGGGCAGCAGAGCCTTTCTGAAGTCGTGTTCCTAGGTTGTAAATTACATTGGAATGTGCATGGAGAAACCCCCATAAGTGTATGTCTCATTATTTCTTCTTGGTTTTAATTTTTTTTTAACTGGGGTAAAGCTTAGAATATTGTTTGTCCGAGGTGTACACAATCTGGTTCATTTGTACATTATATTTGTCTATTCAAGTACAGATGCTCTTCCCATGTAAAATGTTACTGAGGGTTCCGCAGACCTCCCTTGCTATATGGTCGGTCTTTTTGTGATATGTATATAATATGTGTTTGTATACATATAGTAACACTAATCTTAATTTATCCATTCCCCCCACCTTTCCTTTTAGATGAGCATAGTTTGTTTTCTAAGTCCGTGAGTGTCTTTCTCTGTGGAAATATGTTCCTTTGTGTCAGTTATTAGATAACGCCTATAAGTGATATCATAGAATATAGGTCTTTTGCTTTCCAACTTACCTCATGTTTCGTGATTATCTCCAGAGTTATTTGTGGTGCCTCAGAGAGCAATGGTTCATTGTTTTCCATGGCTATTATTCCATTGTGTACATGGACCACTTCTTCTTTATCCATTCACCTCTTGTTGGACATTTTGATTGCTTCACTGTCTTGGCAATTGTGAATAAGGCTGTACTGCAGTTTTTGCGGCCTGTGTCTTCTCGATACTACTCTTCTCAGGTGAGAGGTCCAATGGTGCACCTGCTGGATTGAATGGTACCTCCATTTTTACTTTTAAACACAGCTCCTTTCTGTTCTCATTATTGGCTGTTACCCCTTTACGTCTCACCAGCAGGTAGAGGGTACACAGTTCTCTAAAACCCGTTCAGCATTTATTGTTTGTAGACTTTTTGCTGATGGTCAGTCGACTGGTGTAATTTGAAACTTTTTGGAGATTAGATTGCATAGGTCTAACACTCCCTGAGGTTGAGCTTTTATGCATTTACCTTTTTTTTTAAAGTGTGTGAGTAAAACTTATCTCTTCATACTCTCTTCTTGAAACATTTGCCTGTTTTGAATTTTTTTGTCCATTCCCTATTTCAGCAGAGTTTTTTAGGGCAGGTGTCCTTTACAGCCCTGAGTCCTTGTGAATGTTGTGACCATTAGCTGTGAGGCTAAAGCTGCTCTTGCCGGAAATGGCCACAAGGTGGCAGCATTTCTCATTTACCAAATTTGGTAACTGGGGAAACAGAGCCTTAATGGAAGTGGTGTTGTAAGTTGTAAATTAGAATGGAATGTGCCAGGAAAAAGCCCTTCAAGTTTATGTCTCATTACTTCTTGTTCATATTTGTAATTTACTTTTTATTTTTTATCCCAGCACATTTGATTACAATGGTTTGTTTGTTCTGGTGTGCAAGATGTGGTTCTTTCACACATAAACGTGTATCTATTCTTCCTCACATCCTTTTCCCATGTAGGTTATGATACAAAGTTGAGTAGTCTTCTCCTGGTCTTCCGTATGTTTTTGGGGGTTATATATTTCACATGGTTTGTATATCTCTGTTAACCCCAATATGGTAATGTATCCAATCCTCATCCCTTACTATTTGGTGAACCATAAGTTTTTTAATGAATCTGAGATTGCCTTTCTCTGTGGCAATATCTTCATTGGTATCAATTTTTAAGTAACTCCTAAAAGTGATATGATAGGATATGTGTCTTTTGCTTTCTCACTTACTACAGGTGGCGTGATTACGTCTAGACTCATCTATGGTGCTGCAAATGGCATTGTTTCATTTTTTTCACTAGCGAATATTCCATCTGTACATGGAGGAGTTCTTCTTTGTCCACCCATCTGTTGGTGGACTTTTTGGTTACCTCCATATCTTGGCTATTGTAAGACTGTGCCATGCAGATTTGCCTGCCTGTGTCTTTCCAATTTTCTCTTATTATATTATAGGTCGAGGAGTGGGCCTGCTGGATCATATGGTAGCTCAATGTTTACCTTTTAAAGGCACCTCCATTCTGTTCTTATTCGTGGCCCTTTCCAAGTTATGTCCCACTTGAAGTTGAAGGTATGCATTTCTCCACAACACCTTCAGTATTTATTGTTTGTAGTTTTCTTGCTGATGGTTATTCTGACAAGTGTGAGCTGATACCACTTTGTGGTTGAATTCGCATGTGCCTCATAATCCGTTGAAATTGAGCTTTAAGGCATGTCCTTTTTATTTTTCAAGCTGTGATTACCCCTTAGTTCTTCAAAGTTTTCTCTTAAAGTATGTGTCACATTTTGAAATGTTTTGGCCATAACCTCCCTCAAGACATTTTGAGGGCAGGTTTCATTTACAGTCCTGCATTACTTCTTCCTATGAAATGACCATTAGCACAGGCTTTAAAGCTGCTTTTGCAGGTAACTGCCTGAGGGTGGCAGCCTTTCTATGTTCCCCACCCTGGTAACTAGGGAAAAGCCCTTGCGGCCTGTGCTGTTTCTCGGTTATAAATTAGAGTGGAGTGTGCCCGGACAATCCCACACAAGCTGATGTCTCTTTACTTTTGTTGGATTTTTAAATTTATTTTTTATTTTTTATTGGAGTAATTTCCCACTGTGCACGTGGACCACTTCTACTTTGTGCATTCCTCGGTTGATGGACATTTTCATTGCTTCCAAGTGTTGGCTATGGTAAATATTGTTGGAGTGCAGGATTGCCAGCCTGTGGCTTTTTGATTCTCATTGTCTCAGGTGATAGGCCCAGCAGTGGGTGTGATTGATTGACTGGTAGCACCGTGTTACCCTTTTCAAAGCACCTTCTTTGTGTTTTCATTAGTGGCTCTTACCACGTCCCTCTTCGAATCGAGGGTACGCATTTCTCCACAATCGCGTCAGCATTTATTGTTTGCAGCATTTATGCTAATGGCCCTTCTGGCTGGTGTGAGCTGATAGGTTTTTGTAATTTGTGTTTGCATGTCTTTGAAAATTCATAAAACTCATCATGTTTCTCCGCAGTTTTCTTTTCTGTTACAAAAAGGAAACAATTGGGAGTACAATATAACTCTTGAAATTGTCTTCTTGGAAGCTTGCCCTCTGTTTAATTTTTTGGTCGATTTTCCACCCCAGAATTTTTTTAGAGAGCAGGTGTCATTTACCGAACTGCAAGTTTGGTGAATATTTAGTGACCTTTAGCAATGGGTTTAAAGCTGCTGTTGTGGGAAGTGGCCTCAAGCAGGCAGCATTTCTCCATTCCCAAACCTGGGTACTAGGGCAGCAGAGCCTTTCTGAAGTCGTGTTCCTAGGTTGTAAATTACATTGGAATGTGCATGGAGAAACCCCCATAAGTGTATGTCTCATTATTTCTTCTTGGTTTTAATTTTTTTTTAACTGGGGTAAAGCTTAGAATATTGTTTGTCCGAGGTGTACACAATCTGGTTCATTTGTACATTATATTTGTCTATTCAAGTACAGATGCTCTTCCCATGTAAAATGTTACTGAGGCTTCCGCAGACCTCCCTTGCTATATGGTCGGTCTTTTTGTGATATGTATATAATATGTGTTTGTATACATATAGTAACACTAATCTTAATTTATCCATTGCCCCCACCTTTCCTTTTAGATGAGCATAGTTTGTTTTCTAAGTCCGTGAGTGTCTTTCTCTGTGGAAATATGTTCCTTTGTGTCAGTTATTAGATAACGCCTATAAGTGATATCATAGAATATAGGTCTTTTGCTTTCCAACTTACCTCATGTTTCGTGATTATCTCCAGAGTTATTTGTGGTGCCTCAGAGAGCAATGGTTCATTGTTTTCCATGGCTATTATTCCATTGTGTACATGGACCACTTCTTCTTTATCCATTCACCTCTTGTTGGACATTTTGATTGCTTCACTGTCTTGGCAATTGTGAATAAGGCTGTACTGCAGCTTTTGCGGCCTGTGTCTTCTCGATACTACTCTTCTCAGGTGAGAGGTCCAATGGTGCACCTGCTGGATTGAATGGTACCTCCATTTTTACTTTTAAACACAGCTCCTTTCTGTTCTCATTATTGGCTGTTACCCCTTTACGTCTCACCAGCAGGTAGAGGGTACACAGTTCTCTAAAACCCGTTCAGCATTTATTGTTTGTAGACTTTTTGCTGATGGTCAGTCGACTGGTGTAATTTGAAACTTTTTGGAGATTAGATTGCATAGGTCTAACACTCCCTGAGGTTGAGCTTTTATCCATTTACCTTTTTTTTTAAAGTGTGTGAGTAAAACTTATCTCTTCATACTCTCTTCTTGAAACATTTGCCTGTTTTGAATTTTTTTGTCCATTCCCTATTTCAGCAGAGTTTTTTAGGGCAGGTGTCCTTTACAGCCCTGAGTCCTTGTGAATGTTGTGACCATTAGCTGTGAGGCTAAAGCTGCTCTTGCCGGAAATGGCCACAAGGTGGCAGCATTTCTCATTTACCAAATTTGGTAACTGGGGAAACAGAGCCTTAATGGAAGTGGTGTTGTAAGTTGTAAATTAGAATGGAATGTGCCAGGAAAAAGCCCTTCAAGTTTATGTCTCATTACTTCTTGTTCATATTTGTAATTTACTTTTTATTTTTTATCCCAGCACATTTGATTACAATGGTTTGTTTGTTCTGGTGTGCAAGATGTGGTTCTTTCACACATAAACGTGTATCTATTCTTCCTCACATCCTTTTCCCATGTAGGTTATGATACAAAGTTGAGTAGTCTTCTCCTGGTCTTCCGTATGTTTTTGGGGGTTATATATTTCACATGGTTTGTATATCTCTGTTAACCCCAATATGGTAATGTATCCAATCCTCATCCCTTACTATTTGGTGAACCATAAGTTTTTTAATGAATCTGAGATTGCCTTTCTCTGTGGCAATATCTTCATTGGTATCAATTTTTAAGTAACTCCTAAAAGTGATATGATAGGATATGTGTCTTTTGCTTTCTCACTTACTACAGGTGGCGTGATTACGTCTAGACTCATCTATGGTGCTGCAAATGGCATTGTTTCATTTTTTTCACTAGCGAATATTCCATCTGTACATGGAGGAGTTCTTCTTTGTCCACCCATCTGTTGGTGGACTTTTTGGTTACCTCCATATCTTGGCTATTGTAACACTGTGCAATGAAGATTTGAATGTCTGTGTCTTTCCAATTCTCTCTTCTTAGATTATAGGTCGAGGAGTGGGCCTGCTGGATCATATGGTAGCTCAATGTTTACCTTTTTAAGTCACCTCCATTCTGTTCTCACTAGTGGCCCTTTCCAAGTTATGTCCCCCTTGATGTTGAGAGTATGCATTTCTCCACAACAGTTTCAGCATTTATTGTTTGTAGTTTTCTTGCTGATGGTTATTCTGACAAGTGTGAGCTGATACCTCTCTGTGGTTGAATTCGCATGTGCCTCATAATCCGTTGAAATTGAGCTTTAAGGCATGTCCTTTTTATTTTTCAAGCTGTGATTACCCCTTAGTTCTTCAAAGTGTTCTCTTAAAGTATGTGTCACATTTTGAAATGTTTTGGCCATTACCTCCCTCAAGACATTTTGAGGGCAGGTTTCATTTACAGTCCTGCATTACTTCTTCCTATGAAATGACCATTAGCACAGGCTTTAAAGCTGCTTTTGCAGGTAACTGCCTGAGGGTGGCAGCCTTTCTATGTTCCCCACCCTGGTAACTAGGGAAAAGCCCTTGTGGCCTGTGGTTTTACTCGGTTATAAATTAGAGTGCTGTGTGCCCGGACAATCCCACACAAGCTGATGTCTCTTTACTTTTGTTGGATTTTTAAATTTATTTTTTATTTTTTATTGGAGTAATTTCCCACTGTGCACGTGGACCACTTCTACTTTGTGCATTCCTCGGTTGATGGACATTTTCATTGCTTCCAAGTGTTGGCTATGGTAAATATTGTTGGAGTGCAGGATTGCCAGCCTGTGGCTTTTTGATTCTCATTGTCTCAGGTGATAGGCCCAGCAGTGGGTGTGATTGATTGACTGGTAGCACCGTGTTACCCTTTTCAAAGCACCTTCTTTGTGTTTTCATTAGTGGCTCTTACCACGTCCCTCTTCGAATCGAGGGTACGCATTTCTCCACAATCGCGTCAGCATTTATTGTTTGCAGCATTTATGCTAATGGCCCTTCTGGCTGGTGTGAGCTGATAGGTTTTTGTAATTTGTGTTTGCATGTCTTTGAAAATTCATAAAACTCATCATTTTTCTCCGCCGTTTTCTTTTCTGTTACAAAAAGGAAACAATTGGGAGTACAATATAACTCTTGAAATTGTCTTCTTGGAAGCTTGCCCTCTGTTTAATTTTTTGCTCGATTTTCCAGCCCAGAATTTTTTTAGAGAGCAGGTGTCATTTACCGAACTGCAAGTTTGGTGAATATTTAGTGACCTTTAGCAATGGGTTTAAAGCTGCTGTTGTGGGAAGTGGCCTCAAGCAGGCAGCATTTCTCCATTCCCAAACCTGGGTACTAGGGCAGCAGAGCCTTTCTGGAAGTCGTGTTCCTAGCTTGTAAATTACATTGCAATGTGCATGGAGAAATCCCCATAAGTGTATGTCTCATTATTTCTTCTTGGTTTTAATTTTTTTTTTAATTGGGGTAACACTTAGAATATTGTTCGTCCTAGGTGTACACAATCTGGTTCATTTGTACATTATATATGTCTATTCAAGTACAGATCCTCTTCCCATGTAAAATGTTACAGAGGGTTCCGCACACATCCCTTGCTTTATGGTCGGTCTTTTTGAGATATGTATATAATATGTGTTTGTATACATATAGTAACACTAATCTTAATTTATCCATTCCCCACACCTTTCCTTTTTACGTGAGCATAGTTTGTTTTCTAAGTCAGTGAGTGTCTTTTTCTGTGGAAATATGTTCATTTGTGTCAGTTATTAGATAACGACTATAAGTGATATCATAGAATATAGGTCTTTTGCTTTCGGACTTATCTCATGTTTCGTGACTATCTCCAAACTCATTTGTGGTGCCTCAAAGAGCAATGGTTCATTGTTTTCCATGGCTAATATTCCATTGTGTACATGGACCACTTCTTCTTTATCCATTCACCTGTTGTTGGACATTTTGATTGCTTCACTGTCTTGGCTATTGTGAATAAGGCTGTACTGAAGCTTTTGCGGCCTGTGTTCTCCCGATTCTTGTCTTCTCAGGTGAGAGGTCCAATGGTGCGCCTGCTGGATTGAACGGTACCTCCATTTTTACTTTTAAACACAGCTCCTCTCTGTTCTCATTATTGGCTGTTACCCCGTTACGTCTCACCAGCAGGTAGAGGGTACACAGTTCTCTAAAACCCGTTCAGCATTTATTGTTTGTAGACTTTTTGCTAATGGTCAGTCGACTGGTATAAGTTGAAACTTTTTGGAGATTAGATTGCATATGTCTAACACTCCCTGAGGTTGAGCTTTTATCCATTTACTTTTTTTTTTAAAGTGTGTGAGTAAAACTTATCTCTTCATACTCTCTTCTTGAAACATTTGCCAGTTTTGAATTTTTTTGTCCGTTCCCTACTTCAGCACAGTTTCTTAGGGCAGGTGTCCTTTACAGCCCTGAGTCCTTGTGAATGTTAGTGACCATTAGCTGTGAGTTTAAAGCTGCTCTTGCAGGAAATGGCCACAAGGTGGCAGCATTTCTCATGTACCAAATTTGGTAACTGGGGAAACAGAGCCTTAATGGAAGTGGTGTTGTAGGTTGTAAATTACAATGGAATGTGCCAGGAAAAAGCCCTTCAAGTTTATGTCTCATTACTTCTTGTTCATATTTGTAATTTACTTTTTATTTTTTATCCCAGCACATTTGATTACAATGGTTTGTTTGTTCTAAGTGTGCAAGATGTGGTTCTTTCACACATAAAAGTGTATCTATTCTTCCTCACATCCTTTTCCCATGTAGGTTATGATACAAAGTTGAGTAGTCTTCTCCTCGTCTTCCGTACGTTTTTGGTCGTTATATATTTCACATGGTTTGTATATCTCTGTTAACCCCAATATGGTAATGTATCCAATCCTCATCCCTTTCTATTTGGTGAACCATAAGTTTTTTAATGAATCTGAGATTGCCTTTCTCTGTGGAAATATCTTCATTGGTATCAATTTTTAAGTAACTCCTAAAAGTGATATGATAGGATATGTGTCTTTTGCTTTCTCACTTACTACAGGTGGCGTGATTACGTCTAGACTCATCTATGGTGCTGCAAATGGCATTGTTTCATTTTTTTCACTAGCGAATATTCCATCTGTACATGGAGGAGTTCTTCTTTGTCCACCCATCTGTTGGTGGACTTTTTGGTTACCTCCATATCTTGGCTATTGTAAGACTGTGCAATGAAGATTTGAATGCCTGTGTCTTTCCAATTCTCTCTTCTTAGATTATAGGTCGAGGAGTGGGCCTGCTGGATCATATGGTAGCTCAATGTTTACCTTTTTAAGTCACCTCCATTCTGTTCTCACTAGTGGCCCTTTCCAAGTTATGTCCCCCTTGATGTTGAGAGTACGCATTTCTCCACAACAGTTTCAGCATTTATTGTTTGTAGTTTTCTTGCTGATGGTTATTCTGACAAGTGTGAGCTGATACCTCTCTGTGGTTGAATTCGCATGTGCCTCATAATCCGTTGAAATTGAGCTTTAAGGCATGTCCTTTTTATTTTTCAAGCTGTGATTACCCCTTAGTTCTTCAAAGTGTTCTCTTAAAGTATGTGTCACATTTTGAAATGTTTTGGCCATTACCTCCCTCAAGACATTTTGAGGGCAGGTTTCATTTACAGTCCTGCATTACTTCTTCCTATGAAATGACCATTAGCACAGGCTTTAAAGCTGCTTTTGCAGGTAACTGCCTGAGGGTGGCAGCCTTTCTATGTTCCCCACCCTGGTAACTAGGGAAAAGCCCTTGTGGCCTGTGGTTTTACTCGGTTATAAATTAGAGTGCTGTGTGCCCGGACAATCCCACACAAGCTGATGTCTCTTTACTTTTGTTGGATTTTTAAATTTATTTTTTATTTTTTATTGGAGTAATTTCCCACTGTGCACGTGGACCACTTCTACTTTGTGCATTCCTCGGTTGATGGACATTTTCATTGCTTCCAAGTGTTGGCTATGGTAAATATTGTTGGAGTGCAGGATTGCCACCCTGTGGCTTTTTGATTCTCATTGTCTCAGGTGATAGGCCCAGCAGTGGGTGTGATTGATTGACTGGTAGCACCGTGTTACCCTTTTCAAAGCACCTTCTTTGTGTTTTCATTAGTGGCTCTTACCACGTCCCTCTTCGAATCGAGGGTACGCATTTCTCCACAATCGCGTCAGCATTTATTGTTTGCAGCATTTATGCTAATGGCCCTTCTGGCTGGTGTGAGCTGATAGGTTTTTGTAATTTGTGTTTGCATGTCTTTGAAAATTCATAAAACTCATCATTTTTCTCCGCCGTTTTCTTTTCTGTTACAAAAAGGAAACAATTGGGAGTACAATATAACTCTTGAAATTGTCTTCTTGGAAGCTTGCCCTCTGTTTAATTTTTTGGTCGATTTTCCAGCCCAGAATTTTTTTAGAGAGCAGGTGTCATTTACCGAACTGCAAGTTTGGTGAATATTTAGTGACCTTTAGCAATGGGTTTAAAGCTGCTGTTGTGGGAAGTGGCCTCAAGCAGGCAGCATTTCTCCATTCCCAAACCTGGGTACTAGGGCAGCAGAGCCTTTCTGAAGTCGTGTTCCTAGGTTGTAAATTACATTGGAATGTGCATGGAGAAACCCCCATAAGTGTATGTCTCATTATTTCTTCTTGGTTTTAATTTTTTTTTAATTGGGGTAAAGCTTAGAATATTGTTTGTCCGAGGTGTACACAATCTGGTTCATTTGTACATTATATTTGTCTATTCAAGTACAGATGCTCTTCCCATGTAAAATGTTACTGAGGGTTCCGCAGACCTCCCTTGCTATATGGTCGGTCTTTTTGTGATATGTATATAATATGTGTTTGTATACATATAGTAACACTAATCTTAATTTATCCATTCCCCCCACCTTTCCTTTTAGATGAGCATAGTTTGTTTTCTAAGTCCGTGAGTGTCTTTCTCTGTGGAAATATGTTCCTTTGTGTCAGTTATTAGATAACGCCTATAAGTGATATCATAGAATATAGGTCTTTTGCTTTCCAACTTACCTCATGTTTCGTGATTATCTCCAGAGTTATTTGTGGTGCCTCAGAGAGCAATGGTTCATTGTTTTCCATGGCTATTATTCCATTGTGTACATGGACCACTTCTTCTTTATCCATTCACCTCTTGTTGGACATTTTGATTGCTTCACTGTCTTGGCAATTGTGAATAAGGCTGTACTGCAGCTTTTGCGGCCTGTGTCTTCTCGATACTACTCTTCTCAGGTGAGAGGTCCAATGGTGCACCTGCTGGATTGAATGGTACCTCCATTTTTACTTTTAAACACAGCTCCTTTCTGTTCTCATTATTGGCTGTTACCCCTTTACGTCTCACCAGCAGGTAGAGGGTACACAGTTCTCTAAAACCCGTTCAGCTTTTATTGTTTGTAGACTTTTTGCTGATGGTCAGTCGACTGGTGTAATTTGAAACTTTTTGGAGATTAGATTGCATAGGTCTAACACTCCCTGAGGTTGAGCTTTTATCCATTTACCTTTTTTTTTAAAGTGTGTGAGTAAAACTTATCTCTTCATACTCTCTTCTTGAAACATTTGCCTGTTTTGAATTTTTTTGTCCATTCCCTATTTCAGCAGAGTTTTTTAGGGCAGGTGTCCTTTACAGCCCTGAGTCCTTGTGAATGTTGTGACCATTAGCTGTGAGGCTAAAGCTGCTCTTGCCGGAAATGGCCACAAGGTGGCAGCATTTCTCATTTACCAAATTTGGTAACTGGGGAAACAGAGCCTTAATGGAAGTGGTGTTGTAAGTTGTAAATTAGAATGGAATGCGCCAGGAAAAAGCCCTTCAAGTTTATGTCTCATTACTTCTTGTTCATATTTGTAATTTACTTTTTATTTTTTATCCCAGCACATTTGATTACAATGGTTTGTTTGTTCTGGTGTGCAAGATGTGGTTCTTTCACACATAAACGTGTATCTATTCTTCCTCACATCCTTTTCCCATGTAGGTTATGATACAAAGTTGAGTAGTCTTCTCCTGGTCTTCCGTATGTTTTTGGGGGTTATATATTTCACATGGTTTGTATATCTCTGTTAACCCCAATATGGTAATGTATCCAATCCTCATCCCTTACTATTTGGTGAACCATAAGTTTTTTAATGAATCTGAGATTGCCTTTCTCTGTGGCAATATCTTCATTGGTATCAATTTTTAAGTAACTCCTAAAAGTGATATGATAGGATATGTGTCTTTTGCTTTCTCACTTACTACAGGTGGCGTGATTACGTCTAGACTCATCTATGGTGCTGCAAATGGCATTGTTTCATTTTTTTCACTAGCGAATATTCCATCTGTACATGGAGGAGTTCTTCTTTGTCCACCCATCTGTTGGTGGACTTTTTGGTTACCTCCATATCTTGGCTATTGTAACACTGTGCAATGAAGATTTGAATGCCTGTGTCTTTCCAATTCTCTCTTCTTAGATTATAGGTCGAGGAGTGGGCCTGCTGGATCATATGGTAGCTCAATGTTTACCTTTTTAAGTCACCTCCATTCTGTTCTCACTAGTGGCCCTTTCCAAGTTATGTCCCCCTTGATGTTGAGACTACGCATTTCTCCACAACAGTTTCAGCATTTATTGTTTGTAGTTTTCTTGCTGATGGTTATTCTGACAAGTGTGAGCTGATACCTCTCTGTGGTTGAATTCGCATGTGCCTCATAATCCGTTGAAATTGAGCTTTAAGGCATGTCCTTTTTATTTTTCAAGCTGTGATTACCCCTTAGTTCTTCAAAGTGTTCTCTTAAAGTATGTGTCACATTTTGAAATGTTTTGGCCAATACCTCCCTCAAGACATTTTGAGGGCAGGTTTCATTTACAGTCCTGCATTACTTCTTCCTATGAAATGACCATTAGCACAGGCTTTAAAGCTGCTTTTGCAGGTAACTGCCTGAGGGTGGCAGCCTTTCTATGTTCCCCACCCTGGTAACTAGGGAAAAGCCCTTGTGGCCTGTGGTTTTACTCGGTTATAAATTAGAGTGCTGTGTGCCCGGACAATCCCACACAAGCTGATGTCTCTTTACTTTTGTTGGATTTTTAAATTTATTTTTTATTTTTTATTGGAGTAATTTCCCACTGTGCACGTGGACCACTTCTACTTTGTGCATTCCTCGGTTGATGGACATTTTCATTGCTTCCAAGTGTTGGCTATGGTAAATATTGTTGGAGTGCAGGATTGCCAGCCTGTGGCTTTTTGATTCTCATTGTCTCAGGTGATAGGCCCAGCAGTGGGTGTGATTGATTGACTGGTAGCACCGTGTTACCCTTTTCAAAGCACCTTCTTTGTGTTTTCATTAGTGGCTCTTACCACGTCCCTCTTCGAATCGAGGGTACGCATTTCTCCACAATCGCGTCAGCATTTATTGTTTGCAGCATTTATGCTAATGGCCCTTCTGGCTGGTGTGAGCTGATAGGTTTTTGTAATTTGTGTTTGCATGTCTTTGAAAATTCATAAAACTCATCATTTTTCTCCGCCGTTTTCTTTTCTGTTACAAAAAGGAAACAATTGGGAGTACAATATAACTCTTGAAATTGTCTTCTTGGAAGCTTGCCCTCTGTTTAATTTTTTGCTCGATTTTCCAGCCCAGAATTTTTTTAGAGAGCAGGTGTCATTTACCGAACTGCAAGTTTGGTGAATATTTAGTGACCTTTAGCAATGGGTTTAAAGCTGCTGTTGTGGGAAGTGGCCTCAAGCAGGCAGCATTTCTCCATTCCCAAACCTGGGTACTAGGGCAGCAGAGCCTTTCTGAAGTCGTGTTCCTAGGTTGTAAATTACATTGGAATGTGCATGGAGAAACCCCCATAAGTGTATGTCTCATTATTTCTTCTTGGTTTTAATTTTTTTTTAATTGGGGTAAAGCTTAGAATATTGTTTGTCCGAGGTGTACACAATCTGGTTCATTTGTACATTATATTTGTCTATTCAAGTACAGATGCTCTTCCCATGTAAAATGTTACTGAGGGTTCCGCAGACCTCCCTTGCTATATGGTCGGTCTTTTTGTGATATGTATATAATATGTGTTTGTATACATATAGTAACACTAATCTTAATTTATCCATTGCCCCCACCTTTCCTTTTAGATGAGCATAGTTTGTTTTCTAAGTCCGTGAGTGTCTTTCTCTGTGGAAATATGTTCCTTTGTGTCAGTTATTAGATAACGCCTATAAGTGATATCATAGAATATAGGTCTTTTGCTTTCCAACTTACCTCATGTTTCGTGATTATCTCCAGAGTTATTTGTGGTGCCTCAGAGAGCAATGGTTCATTGTTTTCCATGGCTATTATTCCATTGTGTACATGGACCACTTCTTCTTTATCCATTCACCTCTTGTTGGACATTTTGATTGCTTCACTGTCTTGGCAATTGTGAATAAGGCTGTACTGCAGCTTTTGCGGCCTGTGTCTTCTCGATACTACTCTTCTCAGGTGAGAGGTCCAATGGTGCACCTGCTGGATTGAATGGTACTTCCATTTTTACTTTAAACACAGCTCCTTTCTGTTCTCATTATTGGCTGTTACCCCTTTACGTCTCACCAGCAGGTAGAGGGTACACAGTTCTCTAAAACCCGTTCAGCATTTATTGTTTGTAGACTTTTTGCTGATGGTCAGTCGACTGGTGTAATTTGAAACTTTTTGGAGATTAGATTGCATAGGTCTAACACTCCCTGAGGTTGAGCTTTTATCCATTTACCTTTTTTTTTAAAGTGTGTGAATAAAACTTATCTCTTCATACTCTCTTCTTGAAACATTTGCCTGTTTTGAATTTTTTTGTCCATTCCGTATTTCAGCAGAGTTTTTTAGGGCAGGTGTCCTTTACAGCCCTGAGTCCTTGTGAATGTTGTGACCATTAGCTGTGAGGCTAAAGCTGCTCTTGCCGGAAATGGCCACAAGGTGGCAGCATTTCTCATTTACCAAATTTGGTAACTGGGGAAACAGAGCCTTAATGGAAGTGGTGTTGTAAGTTGTAAATTAGAATGGAATGTGCCAGGAAAAAGCCCTTCAAGTTTATGTCTCATTACTTCTTGTTCATATTTGTAATTTACTTTTTATTTTTTATCCCAGCACATTTGATTACAATGGTTTGTTTGTTCTGGTGTGCAAGATGTGGTTCTTTCACACATAAACGTGTATCTATTCTTCCTCACATCCTTTTCCCATGTAGGTTATGATACAAAGTTGAGTAGTCTTCTCCTGGTCTTCCGTATGTTTTTGGGGGTTATATATTTCACATGGTTTGTATATCTCTGTTAACCCCAATATGGTAATGTATCCAATCCTCATCCCTTACTATTTGGTGAACCATAAGTTTTTTAATGAATCTGAGATTGCCTTTCTCTGTGGCAATATCTTCATTGGTATCAATTTTTAAGTAACTCCTAAAAGTGATATGATAGGATATGTGTCTTTTGCTTTCTCACTTACTACAGGTGGCGTGATTACGTCTAGACTCATCTATGGTGCTGCAAATGGCATTGTTTCATTTTTTTCACTAGCTAATATTCCATCTGTACATGGAGGAGTTCTTCTTTGTCCACCCATCTGTTGGTGGACTTTTTGGTTACCTCCATATCTTGGCTATTGTAAGACTGTGCAATGAAGATTTGAATGCCTGTGTCTTTCCAATTCTCTCTTCTTAGATTATAGGTCGAGGAGTGGGCCTGCTGGATCATATGGTAGCTCAATGTTTACCTTTTTAAGTCACCTCCATTCTGTTCTCACTAGTGGCCCTTTCCAAGTTATGTCCCCCTTGATGTTGAGAGTATGCATTTCTCCACAACAGTTTCAGCATTTATTGTTTGTAGTTTTCTTGCTGATGGTTATTCTGACAAGTGTGAGCTGATACCTCTCTGTGGTTGAATTCGCATGTGCCTCATAATCCGTTGAAATTGAGCTTTAAGGCATGTCCTTTTTATTTTTCAAGCTGTGATTACCCCTTAGTTCTTCAAAGTGTTCTCTTAAAGTATGTGTCACATTTTGAAATGTTTTGGCCAATACCTCCCTCAAGACATTTTGAGGGCAGGTTTCATTTACAGTCCTGCATTACTTCTTCCTATGAAATGACCATTAGCACAGGCTTTAAAGCTGCTTTTGCAGGTAACTGCCTGAGGGTGGCAGCCTTTCTATGTTCCCCACCCTGGTAACTAGGGAAAAGCCCTTGTGGCCTGTGGTTTTACTCGGTTATAAATTAGAGTGCTGTGTGCCCGGACAATCCCACACAAGCTGATGTCTCTTTACTTTTGTTGGATTTTTAAATTTATTTTTTATTTTTTATTGGAGTAATTTCCCACTGTGCACGTGGACCACTTCTACTTTGTGCATTCCTCGGTTGATGGACATTTTCATTGCTTCCAAGTGTTGGCTATGGTAAATATTGTTGGAGTGCAGGATTGCCAGCCTGTGGCTTTTTGATTCTCATTGTCTCAGGTGATAGGCCCAGCAGTGGGTGTGATTGATTGACTGGTAGCACCGTGTTACCCTTTTCAAAGCACCTTCTTTGTGTTTTCATTAGTGGCTCTTACCACGTCCCTCTTCGAATCGAGGGTACGCATTTCTCCACAATCGCGTCAGCATTTATTGTTTGCAGCATTTATGCTAATGGCCCTTCTGGCTGGTGTGAGCTGATAGGTTTTTGTAATTTGTGTTTGCATGTCTTTGAAAATTCATAAAACTCATCATTTTTCTCCGCCGTTTTCTTTTCTGTTACAAAAAGGAAACAATTGGGAGTACAATATAACTCTTGAAATTGTCTTCTTGGAAGCTTGCCCTCTGTTTAATTTTTTGCTCGATTTTCCAGCCCAGAATTTTTTTAGAGAGCAGGTGTCATTTACCGAACTGCAAGTTTGGTGAATATTTAGTGACCTTTAGCAATGGGTTTAAAGCTGCTGTTGTGGGAAGTGGCCTCAAGCAGGCAGCATTTCTCCATTCCCAAACCTGGGTACTAGGGCAGCAGAGCCTTTCTGGAAGTCGTGTTCCTAGCTTGTAAATTACATTGCAATGTGCATGGAGAAATCCCCATAAGTGTATGTCTCATTATTTCTTCTTGGTTTTAATTTTTTTTTTAATTGGGGTAACACTTAGAATATTGTTCGTCCTAGGTGTACACAATCTGGTTCATTTGTACATTATATATGTCTATTCAAGTACAGATCCTCTTCCCATGTAAAATGTTACAGAGGGTTCCGCACACATCCCTTGCTTTATGGTCGGTCTTTTTGAGATATGTATATAATATGTGTTTGTATACATATAGTAACACTAATCTTAATTTATCCATTCCCCACACCTTTGCTTTTTACGTGAGCATAGTTTGTTTTCTAAGTCAGTGAGTGTCTTTTTCTGTGGAAATATGTTCATTTGTGTCAGTTATTAGATAACGACTATAAGTGATATCATAGAATATAGGTCTTTTGCTTTCGGACTTATCTCATGTTTCGTGACTATCTCCAAACTCATTTGTGGTGCCTCAAAGAGCAATGGTTCATTGTTTTCCATGGCTAATATTCCATTGTGTACATGGACCACTTCTTCTTTATCCATTCACCTGTTGTTGGACATTTTGATTGCTTCACTGTCTTGGCTATTGTGAATAAGGCTGTACTGCAGCTTTTGCGGCCTGTGTTCTCCCGATTCTTGTCTTCTCAGGTGAGAGGTCCAATGGTGCGCCTGCTGGATTGAACGGTACCTCCATTTTTACTTTTAAACACAGCTCCTCTCTGTTCTCATTATTGGCTGTTACCCCGTTACGTCTCACCAGCAGGTAGAGGGTACACAGTTCTCTAAAACCCGTTCAGCATTTATTGTTTGTAGACTTTTTGCTAATGGTCAGTCGACTGGTATAAGTTGAAACTTTTTGGAGATTAGATTGCATATGTCTAACACTCCCTGAGGTTGAGCTTTTATCCATTTACTTTTTTTTTTAAAGTGTGTGAGTAAAACTTATCTCTTCATACTCTCTTCTTGAAACATTTGCCAGTTTTGAATTTTTTTGTCCGTTCCCTACTTCAGCACAGTTTCTTAGGGCAGGTGTCCTTTACAGCCCTGAGTCCTTGTGAATGTTAAGTGACCATTAGCTGTGAGTTTAAAGCTGCTCTTGCAGGAAATGGCCACAAGGTGGCAGCATTTCTCATGTACCAAATTTGGTAACTGGGGAAACAGAGCCTTAATGGAAGTGGTGTTGTAGGTTGTAAATTACAATGGAATGTGCCAGGAAAAAGCCCTTCAAGTTTATGTCTCATTACTTCTTGTTCATATTTGTAATTTACTTTTTATTTTTTATCCCAGCACATTTGATTACAATGGTTTGTTTGTTCTAAGTGTGCAAGATGTGGTTCTTTCACACATAAAAGTGTATCTATTCTTCCTCACATCCTTTTCCCATGTAGGTTATGATACAAAGTTGAGTAGTCTTCTCCTCGTCTTCCGTACGTTTTTGGTCGTTATATATTTCACATGGTTTGTATATCTCTGTTAACCCCAATATGGTAATGTATCCAATCCTCATCCCTTTCTATTAGGTGAACCATAAGTTTTTTAATGAATCTGAGATTGCCTTTCTCTGTGGAAATATCTTCATTGGTATCAATTTTTAAGTAACTCCTAAAAGTGATATGATAGGATATGTGTCTTTTGCTTTCTCACTTACTACAGGTGGCGTGATTACGTCTAGACTCATCTATGGTGCTGCAAATGGCATTGTTTCATTTTTTTCACTAGCGAATATTCCATCTGTACATGGAGGAGTTCTTCTTTGTCCACCCATCTGTTGGTGGACTTTTTGGTTACCTCCATATCTTGGCTATTGTAAGACTGTGCAATGAAGATTTGAATGCCTGTGTCTTTCCAATTCTCTCTTCTTAGATTATAGGTCGAGGAGTGGGCCTGCTGGATCATATGGTAGCTCAATGTTTACCTTTTTAAGTCACCTCCATTCTGTTCTCACTAGTGGCCCTTTCCAAGTTATGTCCCCCTTGATGTTGAGAGTATGCATTTCTCCACAACAGTTTCAGCATTTATTGTTTGTAGTTTTCTTGCTGATGGTTATTCTGACAAGTGTGAGCTGATACCTCTCTGTGGTTGAATTCGCATGTGCCTCATAATCCGTTGAAATTGAGCTTTAAGGCATGTCCTTTTTATTTTTCAAGCTGTGATTACCACTTAGTTCTTCAAAGTGTTCTCTTAAAGTATGTGTCACATTTTGAAATGTTTTGGCCATTACCTCCGTCAAGACATTTTGAGGGCAGGTTTCATTTACGGTCCTGCATTACTTCTTCCTATGAAATGACCATTAGCACAGGCTTTAAAGCTGCTTTTGCAGGTAACTGCCTGTGGGTGGCAGCCTTTCTATGTTCCCCAACCTGGTACTTATGGAAAAGCCCTTGTGGCCTGTGGTTTTACTCGGTTATAAATTAGAGTGCTGTGTGCCCAGACAATCCCACACAAGCTGATGTCTCTTTACTTTTGTTGGATTTTTAAATTTATTTTTTTATTTTTTATTGGAGTAATTTCGCACTGTGTACGTGGACCACTTCTACTTTGTGCATTCCTCGGTTGATGGACATTTTCATTGCTTCCAAGTGTTGGCTATGGTAAATATTGTTGGAGTGCAGGATTGCCAGCCTGTGGCTTTTTGATTCTCATTGTCTCAGGTGATAGGCCCAGCAGTGGGTGTGATTGATTGACTGGTAGCACCGTGTTACCCTTTTCAAAGCACCTTCTTTGTGTTTTCATAAGTGGCTCTTACCACGTCCCTCTTCGAATCGAGGGTACGCATTTCTCCACAATCGCGTCAGCATTTATTGTTTGCAGCATTTATGCTAATGGCCCTTCTGGCTGGTGTGAGCTGATAGGTTTTTGTAATTTGTGTTTGCATGTCTTTGAAAATTCATAAAACTCATCATGTTTCTCCGCAGTTTTCTTTTCTGTTACAAAAAGGAAACAATTGGGAGTACAATATAACTCTTGAAATTGTCTTCTTGGAAGCTTGCCCTCTGTTTAATTTTTTGCTCGATTTTCCAACCCAGAATTTTTTTAGAGAGCAGGTGTCATTTACCGAACTGCAAGTTTGGTGAATATTTAGTGACCTTTAGCAATGGGTTTAAAGCTGCTGTTGTGGGAAGTGGCCTCAAGCAGGCAGCATTTCTCCATTCCCAAACCTGGGTACTAGGGCAGCAGAGCCTTTCTGGAAGTCGTGTTCCTAGCTTGTAAATTACATTGCAATGTGCATGGAGAAACCCCCATAAGTGTATGTCTCATTATTTCTTCTTGGTTTTAATTTTTTTTTAATTGGGGTAAAGCTTAGAATATTGTTTGTCCGAGTTGTACACAATCTGGTTCATTTGTACATTATATTTGTCTATTCAAGTACAGATGCTCTTCCCATGTAAAATGTTACAGAGTGTTCCGCACACATCCCTTGCTATATGGTCGGTCTTTTTGAGATATGTATATAATATGTGTTTGTATACATATAGTAACACTAATCTTAATTTATCCATTCCCCACACCTTTCCTTTTACGTGAGCATAGTTTGTTTTCTAAGTCAGTGAGTGTCTTTTTCTGTGGAAATATGTTCATTTATGTCAGTTATTAGATAACGACTATAAGTGATATCATAGAATATAGGTCTTTTGCTTTCGGACTTATCTCATGTTTCGTGACTATCTCCAAACTCATTTGTGGTGCCTCAAAGAGCAATGGTTCATTGTTTTCCATGGCTAATATTCCATTGTGTACATGGACCACTTCTTCTTTATCCATTCACCTGTTGTTGGACATTTTGATTGCTTCACTGTCTTGGCTATTGTGAATAAGGCTTTACTGCAGCTTTTGTGGCCTGTGTTCTCTCGATTCTTGTCTTCTCAGGTGAGAGGTCCAAAGGTGCGCCTGCTGGATTGAATGGTACCTCCATTTTTACTTTTAACCACAGCTCCTTTCTGTTCTCATTATTGGCCGTTAGCCCTTTACGTCTCACCAGCAGGTAGAGGGTACACAATTCTCTAAAACCCCTTCAGCCTTTATTGTTTGTAGACTTTTTGCTGATATTCAGTCGACTGGTGTGAGTTGAAAAGTTTTTGTAGATTAGATTGCATGGGTCTAACACTCCCTGAGGCTGAGCTTTTATCCATGTTCCTTTTTTTTTAAAAGAGCGTGAGTAAAACGTTACTATTCATACTCTCTTCTTGAAACATTTGCCTGTTTTGAATTTTTTTGTCCATTCCCTCCTTCAGCACAATTTTTTAGGGCAGGTGTCCTTTACAGCCTTGAGTCCTTGTGAATGTTAAGTGACCATTAGCTGTGAGTTTAAATCTGCTATTGCAGGAAACGGCCACAAGTTGGCATCATTTCTCCTTTACCAAATTTGGTAACTGGGGAAACAGAGCCTTAATGGAAGTGGTGTTGTAGGTTGTAAATTAGAATGGAATGTGCCAGGAAAAACCCTTCAAATTTATGTCTCATTACTTCTTGTTCATATTTGTAATTTACTTTTTATTTTTTATCCAAGCACATTTGATTACAATGGTTTGTTTGTTCTAGGTGTGCAAGATGTGGTTCTTTCACGCATAAACGTGTATCTATTCTTCCTCGCATCCTTTTCCCATGTAGGTTTTGACACAAAGTTGAGTAGTCTTCTCCTGGTCTTCCGTACGTCTTTGGTGGTTATATATTTCACATGGTTTGTATATCTCTGTTAACCCCAATATGGTAATGTATCCAATCCTCATCCCTTTCTATTTGGTGAACAATAAGTTTTTTAATGAATCTGAGATTGCCTTTCTCTGTGGAAATATCTTCATTGGTATCAATTTTTAAGTAACTCCTAAAAGTGATATGATAGGATACGTGTCTTTTGCTTTCTCACTTACTACAGGTGGCGTGATTACGTCTAGACTCATCTATGGTGCTGCAAATGGCATTGTTTCATTTTTTCACTAGCGAATATTCCATCTGTACATGGAGGAGTTCTTCTTTGTCTACCCATCTGTTGGTGGACTTTTTGGTTACCTCCATATCTTGGCTATTGTAATACTGTGCAATGCAAATTTGCCTGCCTGTGTCTTTCCAATTTTCTCTTATTATATTATAGGTCGAGGAGTGGGCCTCCTGGATCATATGGTAGCTCAATGTTTACCTTTTAAAGGCACCTCCATTGTGTTCTTATTCGTGGCCCTTTCCAAGTTATGTCCCACTTGAAGTTGAAGGTATACATTTCTCCACAACACCTTCAGCATTTATTGTTTGTAGTTTTCTTGCTGATGGTTATTCTGACAAGTGTGAGCTGATACCTCTTTGTGGTTGAATTCGCATGTGCCTCATAATCCGTTGAAATTGAGCTTCAAGGCATGTCCTTTTTATTTTTCAAGCTGTGATTACCCCTTAGTTCTTCACAGTGTTCTCTTAAAGTATGTGTCACATTTTGAAATGTTTTGGCCATTACCTCCCTCAAGACATTTTGAGGGCAGGTTTCATTTACAGTCCTGCATTACTTCTTCCTATGAAATGACCATTAGCACAGGCTTTAAGGCTGCTTTTGCAGGTAACTGCCTGAGGGTGGCAGCCTTTCTATGTTCCCCACCCTGGTAACTAGGGAAAAGACCTTGTGGCCTGTGGTGTTTCTCGGTTATAAATTAGAGTGGAGTGTGCCCGGACAATCCCACACAAGCTGATGTCTCTTTACTTTTGTTTCATTTTTAAATTTAATTTTTATTTTTTATTGGAGTAATTTCCCACTGTGCATGTGGACCACTTCTACATTGTGCACTCCTCGGTTGATGGACATTTTCATTGCTTCCAAGTGTTGGCTATGGTAAATATTGTTGGAGTGCAGGATTGCCAGCCTGTGGCTTTTTGATTCTCATTTTCTCAGGTGATAGGCCCAGCAGTGGGTGTGATTGATTGACTGGTAGCACCATGTTACCCTTTTCAATGCACCTTCTTTGTGTTTTCATTAGTGGCTCTTACCACGTCCCTCTTAGAATCGAGGGTACGCATTTCTCCACAATCGCTTCAGCATTTATTGTTTGCAGCATTTATGCTAATGGCCCTTCTGGCTGGTGTGAGCTGATAGGTTTTTGTAATTTGTGTTTGCATGTCTTTGAAAATTCATAAAACTCATCATTTTTCTCCGCCGTTTTCTTTTCTGTTACAAAAAGGAAACAATTGGGAGTACAATATAACTCTTGAAATTGTCTTCTTGGAAGCTTGCCCTCTGTATAATTTTTTGCTCGATTTTCCAGCCCAGAATTTTTTTAGAGAGAAGCTGTCATTTACCGAACTGCAAGTTTGGTGAATATTTAGTGACTATTGGAGTATACTTACTTTATAACACTGTATTAGTTTCTGCTTTACAACAAAGTGAATCAGCTACATGTATACATATATTCCCCATATCCCCCCCCCCTTGAGCCTCCCTCCCACACTCCCTATCCCACCCCTCTGGGGAACATAAAGCACCGAGCTTATCTCCCTGTGCTATGCGGCAGCTTACCACTAGCTATTTTACATTTGGTAGTGTATATATGTCAGTGCTACTCTCTCACTATGTCCCTGTCTCCCCTTGCCCCCTGTGTCCTTAAGTCCGTTCTCTACATCTGTGTCTTTATTCCTGCCCTGTCACTAGGTTCGTCAGTACCATTTTTCTAGATTCCGTATATATGTGTTAGCGTACGGTATTTGTTTTTCTCTTTCTGACTTACTTCGCTCTGTATGACAGACTCTAGGTCCAACCACCTCACTGCAAATAACTCAATTTTGTTCCATTTTATGGCTGAGTAATACTCCATTGTATAGATGTGCCACATCTTCTTTATATATTCATCTGTCGATGGACATTTAGGTTGCTTCTATGTCCTGGCTATTGTAAATAGTGCTACAGTGAACATTGGGGTACATGTATCTTTTTGAATTATGGTTTTCTCCGGGTATATGCCCTGTAGTGGGATTGCTGGGTCATATGGTAGTTCTTTTTTTTAGCTTTTAAGGGATCTCCATACTGTTCTCCATAGTGGCTGTATCAGTTTACATTCCCACCAACAGTTCAGGAGGGTTCCCTTTTCTCAACACCCTCTGCAGCCTTTATACATTGTTGTATTAATTTCTGCTGTTCAGCAAAGTGATTCAGTTTTATATCTATCTATCTATATATCTATCTATATCTATATATCTATATCTATATATCTATATATATTCTTTTCCATTATGGTTTATCACAGGATATTGAATATAGTTTCTTGTGCTATACAGTAGGTCTTGGTGGGTTGTCTATCCTATGTAGAAAAGTTTGCTTCTGCTATTCCAAAACTCCCAATCTTTCCTTCACTCTCTCCTTGGCAACCACAACTCTCTTTTCTATATCTGTGTGTTTGTTTCTGTTTCGCTGACATGCTCATTTGTGTCCTGTTTTCGATTCCACATATAAGTGATATTATATGGTATTTGTCTTTCTCTCTCTGACTTACTTCACTTAGTATCATTATCTCTAGGTCCATCCATGTTGCTGCAAATGGTATTATTTCATTCTTTTTTATGTCTGAGTAATATCTTTTGTATACGTATACCACACCTTCTTTATACACTCATTTTTCAATGAACATTTAGGTTGTTTCCATGTCTTGGCTGTTATAAATAGTGCTGCTATGAACATAGGGTTTCATGTATCTTTTTGAATTATAGTTTTGTCTAGATATATGTCCACAAGTGGGATTGCTAGATCATATGGCAACCCTATAGTTTTTTTGAGGAACCTCCATACTGTTTTCCATAGTGGCTGCACCAACTTACATTGCCACTGACAGTGTAGAAGGGTTCCCTTTTCTCCGTACCCCCTCCAGCATTTGTTAATTGTAGATTTTTTTTAATGATGGCCATTCTGATCAGTTTGAAGTGATACCTCATTGTAATTTGGATTTGCATTTATCTAATAATTAGTGATGATGAGCATCTTTTCATGTGCCTATTGGCTCTCTGTATGTCTTCTTTGGAGAAATGTTTCTTTAAGTCTTCTACCCATTTTTCCATTGAGTTATTTGTTATTTTGTTATTGAGTTGTATGAGCTGTTTGTATAGTTTGGAAATTAAGCCCTTGTCAGTCTCATCATTTGCTAATATTTTCTCCCAGTCCATAGGTTGTATTTTCATTTTGATTATGGTTTCCTTTGCTGTGCAAAAGCTTATAAGTTTGATTAGTTCCTGTTTCTTTTTTGCTTTTACAGTAAGTCCCCTACATATGAACAAGTTCTGTTCCAAGAGTGCGTTTGTAAGTTCAATTTGTTTGTAAGTCCAACAAAGTTCGCCTAGGTACCCAACTTACACAGTCGGCTATAAGGTATTGTACCGTAATAGGTTTATAATACTTTTCACGCAAACAATACATAAAAAACAAGCACAAAAACAAAGAAAGCATTTTTAATCTTACAGTACAGTAACTTGAAAAGTACAGTAATACAGTACAACAGCTGGGATACTCGGGCTGGCATCGAGGGAACAGGCAAGCAGAGTTACTGATTGGAGGAGGGAGGGGAGGTGGGAGATGGTAGGGGTGAAGGATTATCAGCAGTAGGAGAAAGAGGGCAAGCTGCAATTTCACTCATACCTGACGTTGATGGCAAAGGTTCTGGTTCCTTGCTGGATTTAATTCTATCTACCCTCTTGAAAGAATGATCCATTGATGTCTGGGTAGTAGCTCTTTTTTTCTCATCATAGATGACAAGGTAACACTGGATTGCAATCTGAATGGCTGCTGCCACCTTTGGGTCCCATTCTAGGTTCGGGTCCTGTGCCTCAAAAACTAACAGTGCTTCCTCAAATAACGAAGATTCCCTTGCCATTTTCTGTGTCGTGAATCTCTTCAGTTCTTCAGTTACTTTTTCTTCCTCCTGTCCCTCTTCATCCTTTCTCTGGGCCTCCAATTCCATCAGTAAGCTCCTCATGTTGCACAGCAAGGAGGTCAGCGAAATCGTCCTCTTGCAGATCTAGCTCCAGCTTCTCGCTGAGGGTCACTACGTTGCTGAAGACCTCTTCAGACTTCTGATCTACCTTCTCAAATCCACAAAAATCATGAACAAACTGTGGGCAAAGGTTCTTCCAAACCCCATTCATCGTGACCGCCATACCCTCACACCATGCAAAGTCAATGTTTTTTATGGTCTTGTAGATGTTATAGTCCTCCCAAAGTTGTCCCTAGGTTGTTCCTGATTTGTCACTTACCTTTACTGCCTGACAAAAAGTGTGACATAAATAATATTTCTTGAAAGTCGCTATAACGCCCTGGTCCATAGGGTGGATGAGCAACGTAGTATTTGGTGACAGATGCAGTACTTTGACGTTGGGATGAAAGTCATCCATGAATGGGGGGTGGCCCAGAGCATAGTCAAGCAGCAAAAGAATGTTTTGCTGGAACGTTCTTCTCCAAGCAATATTTCTCTACATCTGGGATAAAGTGGTGGCAAAACCAGTCCTGGAACGTGGCCTGTGTAATCCGGGATTTGGGGTTACGCTTCCACACAACAGGAAGAGAGCCCTTGGCTATGTTTTTAAGGGTTCTTGGGTTCTGTGAATGATAAACTAAGAGAGGTTTCAGCTTCAATTCACCGGAAGCATTGCCACCAAACAACAGTTAGCCTATCCTTTGCTGCTTTACAGCCCGGCATCAACTTTTCCTCCTTACTGACGTAACTTCGGTCTGGCATCCTCTTCCAGTACAGTTGTGTCTCATCCACATTAAAAACCTGGTTGGGTAAATACACACCATCATCAATAATTTCTCAAAGTGTTTCTGGAAGTTCCTGGACAGCTACCCTATCTGCACTTGCTGTCTCTCCACTTACTTTTACATTGTGAAGGCTGGCTCTAGCCTTGAACCGATGAAAGCAGCCATGGCTGGCATTAAAAGATGTGCCCTCTGATTCTTTGCCGTGTTTCTTCTTCAAGTCTTCATAAAGGCTTTTAGCTTTCTCTTGAATCAGCGTTAAGTTGAGCAGGACTCAGCGCTGATGTTGATCCTGCATCCGCACACTGAGAAGTTTCTCCATCTCCTCCATCACTTTTCCATGCTTCTTGGATATTGTGTCAACATCGTCGGCACAGCAGACTTCACATGTTCCATGATCTTGTCCTTGTTCTTTAGATTCGTGCCAATGATTGAATGATTCATATTATAAGAATGAGCGATGTCTAACATCTTTTTGCCTCGCTCCACTCTCTCAATTACTTTCACTTTTGTTTCCGTCATTATCGCTTGGCGCTTCTTAACAGTACCAGCTACATCACGTCTGCTTTTACGCTTGCTTCCAGACATCTTGGGCTTGAAATAAAGGTACTGTACTACTGTACTCTATACAGTACTGTAAAGTACACAAAAGCACAACCACATATAGAGGAAGCACGCACGTGACAATGTATGTCAGACACGTGAACTAACTTACATGATTGGACACGCGAATGGACGTTTGCATCTTTGAAAGTTTGCAACTTGAAGGTTCGTATGTAGGTGACTTACTGTATTTGTACTGCCTAGGGAGAACTACCTAGGAAAATTTTGGTATGACTTATGTCAGAGAATGTTTTGCTTATGTTCTCTTCTAGGAGTTATAAGGTGTCCTATCTTATATTTAAGCATATAAGCCGTTTTGAGTTTACTTTTGTGTATGGTGTGAGGGTATGTTCTGACTTCACTGATTTGCATACGGCTCTCCAACTTTCAAAACACCACTTGCTGAAGAGACTGTCTTTTCCCCATTGTATATTCTTGCCTCCTTTGTCAAAGGTTAATTGACCATAGGTGTGTGGGTTTATTTCTTAGCTCTCTATTCTATTCCATTGATCCATGTATCTCTTTCTGTGCCAATACAATGCGGCTTTGATTACTGTAACTTTGTAGTATTTTCTGAAGTTTAGGAGGGTTATGCCTCCTGCTTTGTTCTTTTTCCTGGGGATTGTGTTCACATTTCTGACTTTTTTATGGTTCCAGATACATTTTAGGATTATTTGTTCTAGTTCTGGGGAAAATGTCATGGGTAATTTGATAGGGATCACATTAAATCTGTAGATTGCTTTGGGTAGTATAGCCATTTTAACAGTATGAATTCCTCCCATCCAAGAGCGTGGGATGTCTTTCCATTTCTTTGAATCATCTTCAGCTTCCTTTACTAATGATTTGTAGTGCTCAGTATATAAGTCTTTCACCTCCTTGGTGAGGCTTAATCCTAAGCATTTTATTTTTTTGATGCCATTAAAAAAAGGATTGCTTGTTTACATTTCCTTTCTGATATTTCATTGTTAGTGTAAAGAAATGAAACCAGGGACTTCCCTGGTGGCTCCGTGGTTGAGAATCCGCCTGCCAATACAGGGGACACGGGTTTGAGCCCTGATGCAGGAAGATCTCACATGCCGTGGAGCAACTAAACCTGTGTGCCACAACTACTTAGCCTGGACTCTAGAGCCAGTGAGCCACAAATACTGAGCCCATGTGCCACAACTACTTAAGCCTGCATGCCTAAAGCCCGTGCTCCACAACAAGAGAAGCCACTGCAATGAGAAGCCTGCGCACCCCAAGAAAGTCTAGTCCCCACTGGCCACAACTAGAGAAAGCCCGTGCACAACAATGAAGACCCAATGCAGCCAAAATAAATTTAAAAAAAAAAGAAAGAAAAACCAGTAAATGCAACCAATTTATATATGTTAATCTTGTATCCTGCTACTTTGCTGAATTTGTTTATCAGTTCTAGTAGTGTTTGTGTGGAATTTTTAGGGTTTCCTTTATATATATTATCATGTCATCTGCATATAATGGCAACTTTACCTCTTCCCTTCCAATTTGGTTAGATTTTATTTCTTTTTCTTTTCTGATTGTTGTGGCTAGGACTTCCAATACTATGTTGAAGAGAAGACGTGAGAGTGGGTATCCTTGTCTTGTTCCAGATTTTAGCGGGAAGGCTTTCAGCTTATGAACGTTGAGTATTATATTGGCTGTGGGTTTGTCATAAATAGCTTTTATTATGTTGAGATATGTTTCCTCTGTACCCACGTTGGTAAGTGTTTTTACCATGAATGGATGTTGAAGCTTTTCAAATGCTTTTTCGCCATCTATTGAGATGATCGTTTGTTTCTTGTTTTTCCTTTGTCGATGGGGTGTATCATGTTGATTGATTTGCATATGTTGAAACAGCTTTGTGAAACTGGGGTGAATCAAATTTGGTCATGGTGTATGATCCTCTTTATGTGTTGTCGGATTCGGTTTTCTAATATTCAGTTGAGAATTTTTGAATCTATATTTATCAATGATATTGGCCTGCAGTTTTCTTTTTCGGTAGTGTCTTTCTCTGTGGTTTTTTTAAAAGTCTTTATTGAATTTGTTCCAATATTGCTTCTGTTTTATGTTTTGGTTTCTTGTTTGTGAGGCATGTGGGATCTTAGCTCCAAAACCAGGGATCGAACCCACACCCCCTGCACTGGAAGGTGAAATCTTAACTGCTGGACCACGAGAAAAGTCCCCATCTGTTTTATTTGGTTTTTTTTTTAAGTAAATTTCTTTCTTTATTTATTTTTGGATGCATTGGACATTCGTTGCTGTGCTTGGGCTCTCTCTAGTTGCGGTGAGCGGGGGCTACTCTTCATTGTGGTGTGCAGGCTGTTCATTGTGGTGGCTTCTTTTGTTGCAGATCATGGGCTCTAGGTTCGTGGCCTTCAGCAGTTGTGGCTATCAGGCTCAGTAGTTGTGGCTCGTGGGCTGTAGAGTGCAGGCTCAGTAGTTGTGGCACACAGGCTTAGTTGCTCCATGGCATGTGGGATCTTTCCAGACCAGGTCTTGAACCTATGTCCCCTGCAGTGGCAGACAGATTCTTAACCACTGTGCCACCAGGGAAGTCCCCCCTCCCCATCTGTTTTTGATATCAGCGTGATAGTGGCTTCATAGAATGTCTTTGGAAGTATTCCTTACTCTTCAATCTTTTCGAAGAGTTTGAGAAGAATCAGTGTAAGTTCTGCTTTTTATATTTGGTAGAATTTGCCTGTGAAGCCATCTGATCCTGGACTTCTGTTGCTAGGGTTTTTTTTTAAATTACAGATTCTATTTTTTTTTAAATTCTATTTATTTATTTATTTATTTTGGCTGTGTTGGGTCTTCGTTTCTGTGCGAGGCCTTTCTCTAGTTGCAGCGAGCGGGGGCCACTCTTCATCACGGTGTGTGGGCCTCTCACTATCGTGACCTCTCTTGTTGTGGAGCACGGGCTCCAGACGCTCAGGCTCAGTAGTTGTGGCTCACGGTCCCAGTTGCTCCGCGGCATGTGGGATCTTCCTAGACCAGGGCTCGAACCCGTGTCCCCTGCATTGGCAGGCAGATTCTCAACCACCGCGCCACCAGGGAAGCCCTCTATTTTGCTTTTAGTGATCAGTATGTTCAAGTTATCTATTTCTTCTTGATTCAGTTTTGTTCGGCTGTAAAAAAGCAAAATATATTTTTAAGTTATGTTAGCAGCTAAATACTTACCATGTATTAGACCACAAAAGAGAGAAGAAAAAATATTAAAATATTTTTTCAAATACAACAAGTATTGAAATGTTTTAAAGAAATTGGTATAATAATACTAATTACAATAATGACAAATTGTTCTGAACTTAAAGACTACTTATATCTAAGATGCATATTATATGCTTATTGTTTTATTGTTTTTAAATACATGGAATGTTTTCTCCTTTCTAATGTAATTCTTTTATTTTACCTGTATATTGTGAAAAAAATTTAGTTGCACATAATATAAAAAATTACACTTTAATAGGAGATATTAATCCATTTACATTTACTATAGTACTGAAAATACTTAGGTTTAGCGTTCCATGTCATGGAGTGCTCTTTTTTATTTATTTATTTTTAAAAAAGATTTAATTTGGAGGGGGGGCCATAAATTATTCATTTATTTATTTATTTAATTTTAACATCTTTATTGGACTATAATTGCTTTACAATGGTGTGTTAGTCTCTGCTTTAGAACAAAGTGAATCAGCTATACATATCCATATATCCCCATATCTCCTCCCTGTTGCGTCTCCCTCCTGCCCTCCCTATCCCACCCCTCTAAGTGGTCATAAAGCACTGAGCTGATCTCCCTCTTCTATGCAGCTGTTTCCTACTAGCTAGCTATTTTACATTTGGTAGTATATATAAGTCCATGCCACTCTCTCACTTCGTCCCAGCTTACCCTTCCCCCTCCCCATGTCCTCAAGTCCATTCTCTATGTCTGCGTCTTTATTCCTGTCCTGTCCCTAGGTTCTTCCCAACCGTTTCTTTTCCTTTTCTTTTTAGATTCCACATATATGTGTTAGCATACAGTATTTGTTTTTCTCTTTCTGACTTACTTCACTCTGTATGACAGACTCTAGGTCCATTCATCTCACTACAAATAACTCAATTTCATTTCTTTTTATGGCTGAGTAATATTCCATTTTATATTGAAGATGTGCAACATCTTTTTTTACCCATTCATCAGTTGATGGACACTTAGGTTGCTTCCATGTCCTGGCTATTGCAAATAGAGCTGCAATGAACATTGTGGAACATGACTCTTTTTGAATTATGGTTTTCTCCAGGTATATGCCCAGTAGTGGGATTGCTGTGTCATATGGTAGTTCTATTTTTAGTTTTTTAAGGAACCTCGATACCGTTCTCGATAGTGGCTGTATCAATTTACACTCCCACCAACGGTGCAAGAGGGTTCCCTTTTTTCCACACCTCTGCAGCATTTATTGTTTGTAGATTTTTTTGATGATGGCCATTCTTACCTGTGTGTGGTGATACCTCATTGTAATTTCGACTTGCATTTCTCTAATGATCAGTGATGTTGAGCATTCTTTCATGTGTTTGTTGGCAATCTGTATATCTTCTTTGGAGAAATGTCTATTTAGGTCTTCTGCCCATTTATAGATTGGGTTGTTTGTGTTTTGTTTTTTTTTTTGATATTGAGCTGCATGGGCTGCTTGTAAAGTTTGGAGATTAATCCTTTGTCAGCTGCTTCGTTGGCAAATATTTTCTCCCATTCTGAGGGTGGCCTTTTCGTCTTGTTTACGTTTTCCTTTGCTGTGCAAAAGCTTTTAAGTCTCCTTAGGTCTCATTTGTTTATGTTTCTTTTTAATTTCCGTTTTCTAGGAGGTGGGTCAAAAAGAATCTTGCTGTGATTGATGTCATAGAGTGTTCTGCCTATGTTTTCCTCTAAGAGTTTGATAGTGTCTGGCCTTACATTTAGGTCTTTAATCCATTTTGAATTTATTTTTGTGTATGGTGTTAGGGAGTCTTCTAATATCATTCTTTTACTGGTAGCTGTCCAGTTTTCCCAACACCACTTATTGAAGAGGCTGTGATTTCTCCATTGTATATTCTTGCCTCCTTTATCAAAATTAAGGTGACCATATGTGTATGGGTTTATGTCTGGGCTTTCTCTTCTGTTCCATTGCTCTATATTTCTGTTTTTCTGCCAGTACCATACTGTCTTGACTACTGTAGCTTTGTAGTATTGTCTGAAGTCAGGGAGCCTGATTCCTCCAGCTCTGTTTTTCTTCTCAAGATTGCTTTGGCTGTTCGGGGTCTTTTGTATTTCCATACAAATTGTGAAATTTTTTTGTTCTAGTTCTCTGAAAAATTCCATTGGTAGTTTGATAGGGATTGCATTGAATTTGTAGATTGCTTTGGGTAGTAGAGTCATTTTCACAATGTTGATTCATCCAATCCAAGAACATGGTATATCTCTGTATCTGTTTGTGTCGTCTTTGACTTCTTTCATCAGTGTCTTATAGTTTGTTGAGTAAACGTCTTTTGTCTCCTTAGGTAGGTTTATTCCTAGGTATTTTATTCTTTGTGTTGCAGTGGTAAATGGGAGTGTTTCCCTAATTTCTCTTTCAGAAGTTTCATCTTTAGTGTATAGGAATGAAAGAGATATCTGTACATTAATTTTGTATCCTGCAACCTTACCAGTTCATTGATTAACTCTAATAGGTTTCTGGTAGCATCTTTAGGATTCTCTATGTATAGTATCATGTCATCTGCAAACAGTGAGAGCTTAACTTCTTCTTTTCCGATTTGGATTCCTTTTATTTCTTTTTCTTTTCTGATTGTTGTAGCTAAAAATTCCAAAAGTGTGTGGAATAATAGTGGTGAGAGTGGGCAACCTTGTCTTGTTCCTGATCTTGGTGGAAATGGTTTCACTTTTTCACCATTGAGAACGATGCTGGCTGTGGGTTTTTCATATATGGCCTTTATTATGTTGAGGAAAGTTCCCTCTATGCCTACTTTCTGGAGGGTTTTTATGATAAATGGGTGTTTAATATTGTCGAAAGCATTTTCTGCATCTATTGAGATGACCATATTGTTTTTATCCTTCAGTTTTTTAATATGGTGTATCACATTGATTTGCATGTATTGAAGAATCCTTGCATCCCTGGGATAAACCCCACTTGATCATGGTGTATGATCCTTTTAAGGCGCTGTTGGATTCTGTTTGCTAGTATTGTGCAGTGGATTTTTGCAGCTATGTTCATCAGTGATATTGACCTGTCGTTTTCTTTCTTTGTGGCATCTTTGTCTGGTTTTGGTGTCAGGGAGATGGTGGTCTCATAGAATAAGTTTGGGAGAGTTCCTCCCTCTGCTATATTTTGGAAGAGTTTGAGAAGGATAGGTGTTAACTCTTCTCTAAATGTTTGATAGAATTTGCCTGTGAAGCCATCTGGTCCTGGGCTTTTGTTTGTTGGAAGATTTTTAATCACAGTCTCAAGTTCAGTGCTTGGGATTGGTTTGTTTGTAGTTTCTATTTCTTCCTGGTTCAGTCTTGGAAGGTTGTGCTTTTCTAAGAATTTGTCCAGTTCTTCCAGGTTGTCCATTTTATTGGCATATAGTTGCTTGCAGTAATCTCTCATGATCCTTTGTATGTCTGCAGTGTCAGTTGTTACTTCTCCTTTTTCATTTGTAATTCTATTGATTTGAGTCGTCTCCCTTTTTTTCTTGATGAGTCTGGCTAATGGTTTCTCAATTTTGTTTATCCTCTCAAGGAACCAGCTTTTAGTTTTTTTGATCTTTGCTGTTGTTTCCTTCATTTCTTTTTCATTTATTTCTGGTCTGATCTTTATGATGTCTTTCCTCTGCTGACTTTGTTTTTTTTTTTTCTTTCTTTCTCTAATTGCTTTAGGTGTAAGGTTAACTTGTTTATTTGAGATATTTCTTGTTTCTTGAGGTAGGATTGTATTGCTATAAACTTCTCTCTTAGAACTGCTCTTGCTGCATCCCATAGGTTTTGGGTCTTCATGTTTTCATTGTCATTTGTTTCTAGGTATTTTTTTATTTCCTCTTTGATTTCTTCAGTGATGTCTTGGTTATTAAGTAGTGTATTGTTGAGCGTCCATGTGTTTTTATGTTTTACAGATTTTTTTTCCTGTAATTGATATCTAGTCTGATAGCATTGTGGTCGGAAAAGATACTTGATACGATTTCAATTTTCTTATATTTACCAAGGCTTGATTTGTGACCCAAGATATGATCTATATCCTGGAGAATGTTCCAGGAGCACTTGAGAAAAAGTGTATTCTGTTGTTTTTGGATGGAATGTCCTATAAATATCAATTAAGTCCATCTTGTTTAATGTATCATTTAAAGCTTGTGTTTCCTTATTTATTTTCATTGCGGATGATCTGTTCATTGGTGAAAGAGGGGTGCTAAAGTCCCCTACTATGATTGTGTTACTGTCGATTTCCCCTTTTATGGCTGTTAGCGTTTGCCTTATGTTTTGAGGTGCTCCTATGTTGGGTGCATACAATTATACAATTGTTATATCTTCTTCTTGGATTGATCCCTTGATCATTATGTAGTGTCCTTCTTTGTCTCCTGTAATAGTCTTTATTTTAAAGTCTTTTTTGTCTGATATGAGAATTGCTACTCTAGCTTTCTTTTGATTTCCATTTGCATGGAATATCTTATTCCATCCCCTCACTTTCCATCTGTATGTGTCCCTATGTCTGAGGTGGGTCTCTTGTAGACCACATACATACCGGTCGTGTTTTCGGATCCATTCAGCCAGTCTATGTCTTTTGGTTGGAGCATTTAATCCATTTACATTTAAGGTAATTATTGATATGTATGTTCTTATTACCATTTTCTTAATTGTTTTGGGTTTCTTATTGTAGGTCTTTTCCTTCTCTTGTGTTTCCTGCCTAGAGAAGTTCCTTTAGCATTTGTTGTAAAGCGGGTTTGGTGGTGCTGAATTCTCTTAGCTTTTGCTTGTCTGTAAAGGTTTTAATTTCTCTGTCGAATCTGAACGAGATCCTTGGTGGGTCGAGTAATCTTGGTTGTAGCTTTTCCCCTTTCATTACTTTAAATATGTCCTGCCAGTCCCTTCTGGCTTGCAGAGTTTCTGCTGAAAGTTCAGCTGTTAACCTTACGAGGATTCCCTTGTATGTTATTTGTTGTTTTTCCCTTGCTGCTTTTAATATTTTTTCTTTGTATTTAATTTTTGATAGTTTGATTAATATATGTTTTGGCATGTTTCTCCTTGGGTTTATCTTGTATGGGACTCCCTGCGCTTCCTGGACTTGATTAACGATTTCCTTTCCCATATTAGGGAAGTTTTCAACTATAATCTCTTTAAATATTTTCTCAGTGTCTTTCTTTTTCTCTTCTACTTCTGGGAACCCTATATTCGAATGTTGGTGCGTTTAATGTTTTCCCAGAGATGTCTCAGATTGTCCTCAATTCTTTTCATTCTTTTTTCTTTATTTTGCTTTGCAGTAGTTATTTCCACTATTTTATCTTCCAGGTCATTTATCCATTCTTCTGCCTCAGTTATTCTGCTATTGTTTCCTTCTAGAGAATTTTTAATTCCATTTATTGTGTTGTTCATCATTGTTTGTTTGCTCTTTAGTTCTTCTAGGTCCTTGTTAAACGTTTCTTGTCTATTCTCCATTCCAGTACCAAGATTTGGGGTCATCTTTACTATCATTACTCTGAATTCATTTTCAGGTAGACTGCCTATTTCCTCCACGTTTGGTCTGGTGGGTGTTTACCTTGCTCCTTCATCTGCTGTGTGTTTCTGTGTCTTCTCATTTGGCTTTGGGGACTGTGTTTGGGGTCTCCTTTTCAGAGGCTGCAGATTCGTAGTTCCCGTTGTATTTGGTGTCTGCCCCCAGTGGCTAAGGTTGGTTCAGTGGGTTGTGTAGGCTTTCTGATGGAGGGGACTGGTGCCTGTGTTCTGGTGGGTGTGTCTGGATCTTGTCTTTCTGGTGGACAGATCCGCATCTGGTGGTGTGTTTTGGGGTGTCTGTGACCTTATTGTGATTTTCGGCAGCCTCTCTGCTAATGGGTGGGCCTGCATTCCTGTCTTGCTAGTTGTTTGGCATGGGATGTCCAGCACTGGATCTTGCTGGTCTCTGAGTGGAGCTGGGTCTTAGCGTTGAGACGGATATCTCTGGAAGAGCTTTCGCCATTTGATATTACAAGGTGCCAGAGGTCTCTGGTAGACCAATGTCCTGAACTCGGCTCTCCCACCTCAGAGGCACAGGCTTGACACCCGGCTGGAGCACCAAGACCCTGTCAGCCACACAGCTGGGGGTGAGAGCAAGAGGTAGCTTTGGTACATCTCAAAGACCACCACTGAGCTTCACTGACCATTTTCTCTCCAGAAGTGAAGAAAACAAAATTCAGACTTTGGCTAGTCAGCCACTTTGGTAGCCAGCCTCCAAGATGGACCTAATTATCCCCTAATTATCTCCCAGTCTCCATGTACCAGTGTGGCTCCTCGCACTTGAAAAGGGTTGAGTGTTTAACTAATAAGAAATTGCAGAAATGACAAAGTGCAGCTTCCAAAGTTATAAAAGACATTGCAGCTTCTGCTTTGGTTTCTGCTAGATCACTCATCCTGGGGTAAGCCAGCTGCCATGTCATGAGGACACTCAAGCAGCCCTAAGGAGAGATCCATGTGGCAAGGAACTGAGGCCTCTTACCTACAGCCACGTGAGTGAGTCATCTCAGAAGTCAAAAGATTTAATTTTTTAAATTTTTGGTTGTGTTGGGTCTTCGTTGCTGCACAGGGTTTCTCCAGTTGTTACTAGAGAAGCAGGGGTCACTCATCGTTGTGGTGCACGGGCTTCTCCTTGCGGTGGTTTCTCTTGTTGTGGAGTATGGGCTCTAGGTGCATGGGCTTCAGTAGTTGTGTCGTGCAGGCTCAATAGTTGTTGCTTGCAGGCTCTAGAGCACAGACTCAGTACTTGTGGCACACGGGCTTAGTTGATCTGCGGCATGTGGGATCTTCCCAGACCAGGGATGGAACCCCTCTTCCCTGCATTGGCAGGCAAATTCTTACCCACTGTGCCACCAGGGAAGTCCAGTGTGCTCTTTTTTAAAACTAGTCTGTTTTCATTATTTTCTATCTTAACGATTCTGTATTAAAGAAAAAAAATAATACTCCTTTCTACCCCTCCTCTTTGAGGATTATATATGAAGAAGTATGTCTTATTTATTAACCTCAAATTTTCACCTTACTTTTAAGAAGTAATCACAATGTCAAGTATTTAATACTTTTCACTTCCACCTTGAAAAGCATGGATATTAAAGTGCTAATACAATTACCTTCCCTGGTCTATCTTTTTTAGTTTTTGTTATGTATAAAAAACAACGAAAAACATGCATGGTTTGTAAGGAAATGACACATTTCAGAAAATTCAGCATCTGAATACACTCTAAACATAGCTTCTAGATAAAGACACAGAAAATTGCCAGATACTCAGAGGCCCCCTGGTCCCATTCTAGTGACTCCCCTTAAGGTTTAATATTGTTCTGGTATCTAACAAAAAGATAACTTTACCTGTATTTTGTATTTTATATAAATGTTATGGCACAGTAAAATCACTTTTGGATTGGGCTTTTTTATTTTATGTTGTTTGTGAATATGCCTATATGGTTGCATGTTGTTGTGATCATGCATTGCCACTGTTGCATAGGATTCCATAATGTAAATATTTAACTATTAATTAATTTATTCCAATGTGTATTACAATATGAGTGATTTTCAGTTTGTGTCTATTGAGAACAGCACTGGTATATAAATTCTAGAACTTGAGCTTTGGTGGTGTGTGTATAAATTATTGTTCAGTATACACGTAGTAGTAAAATTTTCGAGTCATAGCTTTCTTGTGTTTATCTTTTAAGATATTTCTAAATATTTTCAAAACATTTGTATGATTTTTCATCTTCAGCAGCAGTGAATGAGATTCAAGGATTATACACATTCTTGTCAAACTTGATAATACCTGTCATTTTCATTTGAACTTTCTGGTTTGTCAGTGATAATTCCTGGTATCACGCTTTTGCATTTAATTGACTACTAAGAAGCCAAGCATCTTTTGATACGTTTATTTAACATTCTGTACTCTCTTTTTTGAAATATCTTTTGGTATATTTTCCCCATTTTGCTATTCCATTATCTTCTTATTGAAGACTTCCTTTTTTTTAACATCTGAAGACTTCTTATTTAGGAGTTTTTAATACATGCTTGAGATGAGTTCTTCTCTCTTTCTGTCTCTCCTTCTCTTTCTTTAGATGAGTGTCAGTTTTTAATGTTAATAACATCTAATTTGTTATTTTCCTCTTTATTTATTTAGTCTTATTTCTATTTATTTATGTAGTCTTCTTACCTTTAGCAGAACACATTATTTATTCTAAACCACAAATATGTTTTCATTTCTTCTATAAATGTAATTATTAAGCTTTAAATTTAAGTTAATTTTCTAAACTAAATATGTTGTATCATAGTGAGTATTAATTTTTCTATGACAGCTGAAAGGTTACATTTATTCAGAAAATGTTGTATCAGCTTTCTTTTCATTTGCTCCTACTTCTCATTGATTCACAGTGGTAAACATCACTTCATCCATGGATCTGACTTTTCTCTCATTTCTCATGGTCATTCTCACTAATTCGTCTTGCCTCCTGAAATCTTTAGCAATTCCCTTATTCCACAGAAGCAAAAACCTTCCTTGGGCCTTTTTCCTCAGAAGATTGATTATTGCCACATTTTAAATGGGAGATTGCAATAAGTTAGGAGAAAATGCCACAAGGGTCTCTCATTTTTTTTTCACATCCTGTATCAGCCTCTGCTTGCACTCTCTGTTCAAAGATATTTGTGCAACACATTGATGGAAGATGCCACTTGTTTCTCTCCTTGGGGAAAAGACAGATTAATTACCTAACAAATAAAATAAAGAGAGTGTCTTGCTCTTTTCAAATGTTGGACAGGATTGCTTGCATCCTAATTTAAATGTTTCAGGTGACTGAAGCTTAAGATTCCTAAGTTTTAATCCATACTTGCACCATGCACAGCACCCAACAGGAGAGCTTTACATAACCCCATGAGACACTTGTGTGCAAGTGGAACAGATAAAAATATAAACCTATTGCTGTCTTTTTGTGTCATAAAAATGATTTTTTGTCTCATTTAAAATATTTTTTTTCTAAAATCCAAAAACGTGTCAGGCTAAAATATTGTTATTTCAAATATGGTAAAATCGAAGACCCTTCAAATTTCTTTCCAGTTTTGTTGATGATGGGATGCCGTCAGAGATATGACTTCATTAATAAACACAATAGGTAAGATTCCTTCATAGGCCTGATTGGGGAATATTAAAATAAACCCCAGAAAAATCTGGACATTTTCTAGTTCTCAAATATTGGTTAAGATGGTAGAAAGGGCCCTTCATTGTCCTATATGTTAATGCAGATCAATTGTGAGAGGTGGGGATAAAACAAGCAGCCTAAATATCCTTTATGTTTGTTGTACTACTAGTAGAAAGAGGAAGGGTCAACATGTCACCATGGTTGATATAGCAAATAAGCTGCTTGAAACTACACAGAAATGTACCTGCTTGTATTTTCTGTGCAGTTACCCTCTCTTTTGGTGTGACCTGATACCTCCCTCAACTTATGTACCAACTCCAGCAGCATTAAGCAGAAATCCAAAGAAACCTATTCTTTGGAATTATGAGGAAGGGAAGAGTCAAACATTTTATAACATGCTCTATACAAGGATACACGTCACCATCCTTATCTATGTCGTGCCATGCATGGAAGGTCAGTAGGTTCAGGGGATTCTGGAAGCACCAAGTTCTGTGGGGTTAATCACAGTTCCATTCATGGGCAGTAAAAGAGAAGGGCCTTATCTTGGTCACTTTCTCAATGCTAGTAGCTACAAAAAGAAGAGGATAGCAGACATCTTAGGGAGAAGAACCAACATTAAATGAAATGTCCTAATTACTCTAGGCAACCTCTCATGGTAGCCTCCCATAGCTCCTCAAATCCCTACATACTTGCACAAGGGATAGTGTAATATTACTGGAGTGTCTGACTGCAGATTAACATTATTTTTGTTGAAAAAAATAAAAATAGGTTCAAGTGATAGGGTTTGAAAAGGGTTCACAGTGTGAAGGAAACTATTGTAACAATGTGGACAGAACCCTTTGGATGGATTTATCATGTTTTTTTTTTTTTCGCTGCTTCAGAATCTGTAGTAGCGATTGGTGTGTTCCATGATACATCCCCGCTTCTTATAAGTTTTAGATGGAATACCCCATTAGGAAGAAGTGCACGTAAGAAAGATTAGTGAGTCAAACTCCTCTGCCCTCTGTCAGCAGTGGGTGCAAAGGGATTTAGACCAATTGCTTTCATCCTTTGATTTGCAAAGTTTTCACTATATGAATGATGTTTTGTTTGTTTGCAGGTCAGGAGCCTTGGTCTCAATATCCCTGTTTAAAAAGTGTTATCACGTGTCTGCCAGAAAGAATTGCTGATGATACTGGGAAAAATTGAGAGTTTTCCTTAACAATTAAGGGTTTTGTAGCAACATGGATGGACCTAGAGATTGTTATACTGAGTGAAGCAAGTCAGACACAGAAAGACAGATATCATATGATATTGCTTATATGAGGAATCTATAAAAGAAAAAAAAAGTACAAATGAATTTATTTACACAACAGAAATAGAATCATGGATATAGAAAACAAACTTTTGGTTACCAGGGAATAAGTGGGGAAGGGATAAATTGGGAGATTGGGACTGACTTATACGCACTACTATATATAAAATAGATAAAGACCTGCTTTATAGCACAGGGAACTCTACTCAGTGGTCTGTACTGGCGTATACGGAAAAAGAATCTTATAAAAAAAAACAAGGGTTTTGGGATTATATAATAAATATAAATGTGCAAACCTTTAACATGAAAGGAAAAATCAGTTAACTCTGTGGTCCCTGTTATGGTGTAAATATTTTGTACCTCTAATTTTAAAATTTTGAAACCCAGCTCCCATGTTGATGGTATTAGGAGGTGGGGCTTTTGGGAGGTGATTAGGTTATGAAGCCAGAGACCTCAAACATGGGATTAGTGACCTAATAAATGTAGCACACAGAAGATCTTATGCCCATTCCATGATTTCATTGCCGAGCGAGAAGACCCACATTATGAACCAGAAATTGGTCCCTTGCCAGACACTAAGTCAGCTGGCAACTTGTTCTTTTTTAAAAAAAAATAATTAGATAATTAATTAATTAATTTTTTGGCTGTGTTGGGTCTTTGGTGCGGTGTGCGGGCTTCTCATTGAGTGGCTTCTCTTGTTGTGGAGCACCGGCTCTAGGCGTGTGGGTTTCAGTGGTTGTGGCTCACGGGCTCAGTAGTTGTGGCCTGTGGACTCTAGAGCACAGGCTCAGTATTTGTGGTGCACGGGCTTAGTTGTTCCATGGTATGTGGGATCTTCCTGGACCAGGGCTTGAACCCTTGTCCCCTTTATTGGTAGGCAGATTCTTAACCACTGCACCTCCGGGGAAGCCCCTGGTTACTTGTTCTTGAACTTTTCAGCCTCAGCAATTATGAGAAAACAAAAATATTCTGTTGTTTATAAAATACCAAGTCTCTCGTATTTTGTTTTAGCAGTCAAAGAGGTGGCTGAGGAGAAATATCTGTGAGCTTGAAGACATATCAGGAGAAACCTTTAAATCTCAAAAGAAAAGAGAAAATGGGCGGGAAAGGAATCAACAGAACAGAGTAATCAATAATTGTGGAACAATGAAAAATGCTGTGACCTATACATAATGGGTATAGCAGGAGGAGAATAAAGATAATAAAGAACAGAAAATATTTTTTAAAAATGACTGAGAATCTCCCCAAATGAATGTCTGACACTAAATCCACAACATCCAAACTTAGAAGAACATATGAATAGTAAAGAAAACTGACCAATATCTCTCAGGAACATCAATGCAAAAATCCTCAACAAAATATTACCAAATCGAATCCAACAATATTTTGAGAGAATTTTATATCATGAATGAGAGGAAATAATCCCAGGTATGAAAGGCTGGTTCCACATTCTAGAATCAAATAATTATATCCATCATATCAACACCTTAAAGACAATCATTAGCATATCAATAGATTCAGAAGACCTTTGAAAAAATCTAACACCCATTCTTCATAAAAACTCTCAGTTAAAGAAATAGACTGGAGCTTTCTCAAGTTGATAACAAAGATTTACAGGAAACTTTTATCTGACATCATGATTAATGGTCAAAACCATGAAGCTTTTCCACTAAGTTCAGGTAAAAGCAAGGATGTCCCCTTTCATGACTCCTTTTCCATATTTTACTCCAATTCCTGCTAATGCAATAAGGCACAAAAATAAATAAAACCAATACAGATTGGGTAGAAAAAAATGAAAGCAACCTAAATAAAATGTGGACCAATATACTTTATGGACACCTCACCAAAGAAAATAGACACTATGCATATAAGTATACAGAAGAATAATCCAGATTACATGCTGCCATGAAAAAGCAAATTAAAAATACAATTCCATACCACTATGTAACACTTAGAATGGCTAAAATGTGAACAATGACAAGAACAAATTCTGTAGGAGATGTGGAACAATAGGAAATGTCATTTGTCATTGGTGGAAATGAAAAATAATACAGCTACTTTGGTAGTCTGATTGACACTTGCTAGAATAGTGAGCATTCCCTTACTGTACAATCCGTCAAGTGTTCTCATGGATATTTACTGAAAGTAGTTTAAAACATACTTCCAGAGGAAAACCTGCATATGGATATTTATAGCACCTAATTCAATATTGCCAAAATGTGAATGAAACTAAGGTGTCCTCCAATAGGTGAATGAAATGATATAGTATTAATATATTCTGGGAATGGGATAATATTGAGCACTAAAAAAGTAAGCTATCAAACCATATAAAGAGATGGGAATTCTTTTTTTTTTCTTTTGAAATATAGGTGATTTTCCTTATTTTGAAATTTAAATTTTTTGGAGTATAGTTGATTTACAATGTTGTGTTCATTTCAGCTGCACAGCAAGTGATTCAGTTAAACATATGCATATATTCATTCTTTATCAGATTCTTTACTGATACCGGTATTCCCAGAATACTGAGTAGAGCTCCCTGTGCTATACAGTAGGTCCTTGTTGCTTATCTGTTATATATAGTAGTATTCGTATGTTTACCCCAAGCTCCTGATTTATCCCTACCCCCCACCTCTCCCCTTTGGTAACCATAAGTTTGTTTTCCAAGTCTGTGAGTCTGCCTCTGTTTTGTAAGTTAGTTCATTTGTATCAATTTTTAGCTTCCACCTAGAAGTGATATCATCCAATATTTGTCTTACTCTGTCTGACTTACTTCACTTAGTACAATCATCTCTAGGTCCATCCATGTTACTGCAACTGGCATTATTTTCTTCTATTTGATGGCTGAGTCATATTCCATTATATATATGTATCACATATTCTTTACCTATATTCATATGTTGATGGACATTTTGGTTGCTTCCATGTCTTCGCTATTGTAAAGAGTATTGCAGTGAACATTGGGGAAGATGTGTCTTTTCGATTTATGCTTTCCTCCAGATATGCACACAGGAGTGAACTTGCTGGATCATCTGGTAGCTCTATTTTATTTTATTTTACTTCATTTCATTTCAATTTCAATTTTTTTGGAATAGAGTTGATTTACAATGTTGTGTTACTTTCTGCTGCACAGCACAGTGAAGCAGTTATACATATATCCAATCCTTTTTGGATTCCTTTCCCATACAGGTCATTACAGAGTATTGAGTAGAGTTCCCTGTGCTATACAGTAAGCCCTTATTTGTTATCTCTTTTATATATAGTGGTGTGTATATGTCAATCCCAATTTCCAATTTATCCCTCCCACCTCCCCTTACTCTGGTAACCTCCATTCTGTGCTCCATAGTGGCTGTTACCAATTGGCATTGCCACCGATAGCATAGAATTGGTGGTGCAGTGGTTAAGAATCTGCCTGCCAGTTCAGGGGACACAGGTTGGAGCCCTGGCCCGGGAAGATCTCACATGCCACAGAACAAGTAAGCCCGTGCAAAACAACTACTCAGTCTGCGCTCTAGAGCCCACGAACCACAACTACTGAAGCCTGTGTGCCTACAGCTTGTGCTCCACAACAAGAGAAGCCACCACAAAGACAAGGCTTCGTACCACAATGATGAGTAGCCCCCGCTTGCTGCAACTATAGAAAAGCCGCACACAGCAACGAAGACCCAACGCAGATTAAAAAAAAAAAATAAGTAGTAGGTTTCTCTTTTTTCCACACCCTCTGAAGCATTTCTTGTTTGTAGACATTGTGATGGTGGCTATTCTGAGTGGTTCCAGATGATACTTCTTGGTACATCTGATTTGCATTTGTCTAACATAAAGCAATGGTGAGTATCTTCATATGTGCTTTTTTTTTGAACAGTGTCAGTAAGATTTACCCCTTGAAAAAGGGTTATTGAAAGGTTGCCTTGTTTTGAAGTCTACTTCGATTACCTACCCCAAGACATTTTTGGAGGGCTGTTGTCATTTACAGCTCCCCAGGCATTGTGAATATGAAGTGCGTATAAGGTCCAGTTTTAGAATTGTTGTTGTGGGAAACAGAAGGCGGCAGGGTTTCTACTGTCCCTCTCTGGTTACTGACACAACCTTAGGTGTAGGGCAAGTCCTGTTCTTGGGTATTAAATTAGAGTGGAATGTGCCTGTCCAAACATGTAAGGGCTTCTGTCCCATTCCTTCTTCCCCCTTACCCTTCATCCCCCGAACAAGTATAAACCCCTGCAAAATCACCTGTTGAGGGTGCTGTCTTGTAGAGTGGGATGACCCTTACGAAGGAGTCAGCAGGTCAGAACCCAAACACCAGGATATGTTGAGAGCAGGTGATTTTCCAAATGTCATCCAGCCCAGAGAGTCCACCATCCTTTGGGTGTCAGAGGGTTGGTTTAGTAGTATGAGGGCACACTTAGATCTGGAGATAGTGATCCCATGCAGAGGGGACCAGGTTGCACATGTTCAAGGGGGGCGAATTAGCTGGCATATCCTCCCGAGGTCCTCAGGCCTACAACAGTCCAGCCTTGGGACCAAATTGTGTCTGTGTCCAGGGATGTGACACTAGTACGTTCACTGCGACTAAACAAATTTAGTGATCATTTTTCTTTTCTTTAACTTAATTTTAAATTTATAATGGAGTATATAGTTGATTTATCATGTTGTGTTCATTTTTGACATACACCAACATGATTCATTTATACAGAGATAACTATATATTCTTTTTAGAATTATTTTCCCATTGAGGTTACTAAAGGGTGTTGAGAAGAGTTCCAAGTGCTCTACAGCAGGTCCATGTTGATTACAAGTTTTCTCTCTGTAAATATGTATATACTAACTCCAACCTCATGATTTATGCCTCCAACACACCTTTCCAGTTTGGTAACCATAAGTTTGTGTTCTAAGTCTGGCACTCTGTTTCTGTGTTGTAAGATAGTACCTTTCTATCAATTTTTAGATTCCACCGATAAGTAATATCATATGATATTTTTCATTGCCTGATTTATGACACTTAATATGAATGTATGTAGGTCCTTCTGAGTGGCCCTAAATGGCCTTATTTCATTCACTTCATGGCTGAGTAATATTCCATTGTACATATCTACCATAATTTCTTTATCCATTCTTCCCTCCGAGGACTTTTAGGTAGCTTCCGAGTAGAGTCTCTTGTAAACAGGGCTGCATAAATTTTAGAGTGCCTGGGTCCTGTCAATTTACGTTTTTTCCAAGATACAGGCCCAGGAGTGGAAGCACCATATGCTCAGAAGCTCTGGTTTTTAGATTTTTAAGGAATCACCACCCACTTCTCCAGAGTGTCTGTTAGCAATTTACATTCCCACCATCAGCTTGTCAGGGTTCCCTTTTCTCCACGCCCTGTCCTGCATTTCAGGTTTTACAGTTTGTGAGGTTGGCCATTCTGACTGGTGCGAAGTGATATCTCTTTGTAGTATTAATTTACATTGCCCGCCTGTTTTGTTAGCCAAAAATGGAGTAAGGGTTTTTCCTGAATATATTAAGGAATAACACATACGGCCTTTTTGGCAAACTGCATCATTGGCGATGTTCAGCAGCTTTGCATGTGCTTTGATGACGAGTGCAAACTACCCCTTGAAATCCCTTTCCTGCAATTCCGCCTTGCTTACAAGGCCTTTACGAATACTTGGCTCAAGAAATGACTCCATTAGAGGTGTCATTTACAACCCTGCATGTTTGTGAATTGCAGTGCCCCTGAGCACCAGTTTTCAACTTGTTTAGGGAAGCAGACACAAAGGGGCAAGATTTCTACGGACCCATTCCAGTTACTGGGGCACCTGAAGGATAGGGAAATTCTTCTTCCAGGTAGGAAACTAGAGTGGCATATGCCTGTCCAAACATCTAAGGCTTGTGTCTCATTCCATCCCGCCATTCCCCTTCTTCACCGGAAAATTCCAAGCCGTGCAAAACCGGCTGTTGAGTGTGCTGCCTTCCCAAAGTGGGGAGACTCTAAGGAAAGGAGCTGGGGAACCCGAATACCAGGAGACGTGGAGATGAGGTGACTTTTCCAAACTCTTCCCGATCAGACGGTGTACCATCCTCTGGATGTGCCATGCATGTTTTAGCTGTAGGAAGGGTCCCCTGCACCTGGAGATATGGAACCCATGGAATGGGGGCCAGGAAGTATTACTCTAAAAGTGCTGCATTTGCTGTTCCATCCTCACGAAGCCTCTCAGACCAACGAGTGTAGAGCCTTAAGTCCCATCCAGTTCTGTGTCTAGATATGGTCGGTCCAGGTTGCATCACAGCCCTTGAACAAATTTTGTAAGAATTTCTCTCTCTCTCACTGTCTTTATTTTGTTCTTGTTACTTAATTTTATAATGGGGTATAGCTGATTTTCAATACTGTGTTTCTTCCTGCTCTACATCTATCCACTTGATTCACTTAAAGAGAGACATCAATAAATTCTTTTACAGATTCTTACCAGTCTTATATATCCTTTTCTGGTGACAACAGTGTGCTGAGTCCAGCTCTTTGAGCTATAGAGTAGGTCCTGTCGAATACCTATTTTGTTTATGGAACCGTATCTGTGCTAATTTCAACCTCCTGGTTTATGCATCACCGCGCCCCACCTTTCTCCTTTAGCAGCCATAAGTGTGTTTTCTAAATGTGTAACTCCGTTTCTGTTTTGTAATTGCGTTCATGTGAAGGCATTTTTAGATACTATCTATAAGTGATACCTTATGATAAGTCTCTTTTTATGTCTGACTTATGTCACTTAGAATGATCGTACATCAGTCTGCACGAGTTGCTGCCACTGGCCTTATTTCATTGATTTAATTGCTGAGTAATATTCCATTGTACATAAGTACCACATCTTCTTTCTCCATTTTTTCCTTCCAAGGACATGTAAGTTGTACCCAAATCGAGGTATTTCTAAACAGAGCAGCCCTAAACTTTGGGGTGCCTGTGTCTTGTCGATTTTTTGGTTTTCCCAAGATATACGCCCATGAGGGGAAGTGCTGTATGCTCTGTAGCTCTGTTTTTTAGAAGTTTTAAGATACAGCATAGACTTCTCAAGAGTGGCCGGTGGCAATTTACATCCCGCCGATCAGCATCACAAGGCTCCGTTTTCTCCATGGCCTGTCCTGCATTTCTGGGTTTTACACTTTTTCAGCATGGGCCTTTTGACCAATGCGAAGTGAGACATTTTTGTAATGCTGATTTACATTGCCCCCTTGTTTAGTTGGCCAAAAAGAACATCTGCGTTTTTTCCAAAATGTATTCAGGAAAGAACGCAGACGCCCTTTTTGGCCAACTGCATCATTGTCGAAGTTCTGCGGAATTTCATGTGCTTTAAAGGCGAGTCCAATCTACCTGTGAAAAACTGTTTCCTGCAATTCTGTCTTGCTTTGAAATCCTCTTCATTGCCTTACCTCAATACATTTTTAGACGAGAGTTATCATTTATAACTCTGCAGATTTGTGAATTGCCGTGCTCCTGAGCTCCATTTTCCAAATCGCTTTTTTGGAAGCTGGCCGCAAACCCGCAGGATTGCTTCAGGCCCTATTCTGGTTCCAGGGCGCAAGCTGAGCCTGTGGTTAATTCTTCTTCCTGATGGGAAATTAGGGTTACCTGTGCCTGTCCCAACAGCTACAGCTAGCTTCTCATGGGTTCCCCCTCTTCCCATTCATCCTCAGGAAAAATTACAACCTGTACGGAACAGGAGGTTAAAGGTGCTGATTCTCCAAGTGGGGAGATTGTTAGTAAAGCGGCTGGAATGGCGAAGCCGAGCACCAGGAGATGAGGAATGAGGTGTGTTTCAGAAACCTTTCTCGATCACACTGTATACCATCCACCGGGTTTCCCAAGCATTTTTTCTCTGTAGGAAGATTCCACTGAACCTGGAGATTTGGGATCCATAGAATGGGTACCACGCAGTATTACTTTAAAGGGTCTGCGTTTGCTCACCCAACCTCACCAAACCTCTCAGCCCCAAGAGTGTCCACCCTTATGTCTCAATAAGCTGTGGGTCTAGATATGGTCAATCCAGGTGGCATCACAGCCCCTGCACGAATTTTGTAAGAATTTCTCTCTCTTTCACTGTCTTTGTTTCACGGGTTTTTAAAAGTAATTGATATTTATAATGGGGTTTAGCTGCTTTTCACTGCTGCGTTTATGCCGCTTTACACCCACTTGACTCACTTACAGAGAGATATCAATACATAGGTTTTAAGATTCTTACTAGTCAGATACATTCTTGGGCGGTGAATAAGGGGTGTTGAGTCAAATTCACTGAGCAAGGAGTAGTTCTTGTCTATTACGTATTGGGTTTATGAAACGGTATCTGAGGTAATTTGAAACCCTTGTTTTATGCATCACCCCACCTCACCTTTCCCGTTAAGCAGCCATAGTGTGTTTTCTAAACGTGTGACTCTGTTCTGTTTTGTAATTCAGTTCAAGGGTAGCGGTTTTTACATTCCCTCTATAAGTGATATCTTATGATAAGTGTCTTTTTCTGTGTGACTTATTTCACTTACAATCGTCGTACCTAAATCCACTCATCATGCTGCTACTAGCCTTATGACGTTGATTTCATGGCTGAGTGATATTCCATTGTACATAAGGACCACAGCTTCTTTATCCATTTTTCTCTTTCCTTGGATATTTAAGGTGTAACGAAGTGGAGGTTCTTGTCAACAGAGCAGCCCTAAACTTTGGGGTGCATGTGTGTTGCTGATTTTTAGTTTTCCCAATATATACGCCCATGAGTGGAAGTGCCCTATGATCTCTAAGCTGTGTTTTGTAGATGTTTCAGGACACACCGTGCACTTCGCCAGAGTGGCTGTTCACAATTTACAAACTGCCCATCAGCGTAGCAAGGCTCCCATTTCTCCATGGCCTTTCCTGCATTTCTGGAATTGACCCTTTATTCAGCCTGGCCCTTTTGAGCGATGGGAAGCGAGACTTCTTTGTAGCGCTGATTTGCCTTTCCAGGTTTCTTGGTTGGCCAAAAAGGGCGTATGTGTTTTTTCCTGAATATATTCAGGAAAAAACGCATACGCCCTTTTTGGCCAAGGGCATCATTGTCGAGGTTTTGCTGCTTTTCCTGTGCTTTAAAGGCGATTCGAATCTCCCTCCTGAAATCTGTTTCCTGCAATACTGCCTTGCTTTCAAATCCTCTTCGTTGCCTTCCCTCAATATATTTGTGGACGAGAGTTATCATTTATAACTCTGCAGGTTTGTGAATTGCAGTGCCCCTGATCTCCATTTTTCAACTCGCTCTTTTGGGAGTTGGCCGAAAAACCGCAGGATGGCTTCAGACCCTATTCTGGTTCCGGGCGGCAGGCTGAGCCTGTGGTTAATTCTTCTTCCTGATGGAAATTAGTGTGACCTGTGCCTGTCCCAACACCTAGAACTACCCTCTCATGGGTTCCCCCTCTTCCTATTCATCCTCAGGACAAATTGCAACCTGTACGAAACAGGAGGTTAAAGGTGCTGATTCTCCAAGTGGGGAGATTGTTAGTAATGCGGCTGGAATGGGGAACCTGAGCACCAGGAGATGAGGAATGAGGTGCGTTTCAGAAACCTTTCCCGATCACACTGTATACCATCCACTGGGTTTCCCATGCATTTTTTCGCTGTAAGAAGATTCCCTTGAACCTGGAGATTTGGGACCCAGAGAATGGGTACCATGCACTATTACTTTAAAGGGTAGGCGTTTGCTCACCCAACCACACCAATCCTCTCAGCCCCAAGAGTGTCCAGCCTTATATCTAATCCAGCTGTGGGTCTAGATATGGTGGATCCAGGTTGCTTCACTGTCCCTGAACGAACTTTTTACGAATTTCTCTCTCTTTCACTGTCTTCGTTGCGGTTTTTTTTGTAATCTATTTTTATAATGGGGTTTAGCTGATTTTCACTGCTGTGTTTATGCCGCTTTACACCCACTTGATTCATTTACAGAGAAATATCAATACATAGGTTTTAAGATTCTTACTAGTCAGATACACTCTTGTGCGGTGAATACGGGGCGTTGAGTCCAGTTCACTGAGCAAGGGATAGGTGTTGTCTGTTAAATATTTGGTTTATGGAACGGTATGTGTGCTAATTTCAAACCCTTGTTTTATGCCTCACCGCACCTCACCTTTCCAGTTAAGCAGACATCCAGTGTTTTCTAAATATGTGACTCTGTTCTGTTTTGTAATCAGGTCATGGGTAGCGATTTTTACTTTCCCTCTATAAGTGATATGTTATGATAAGTGTCTTTTTCTGTGTGACTTATTTCACTGAGAAACATCGTACCTAAATCCACTCATCATGCTGCTAGTAGCTGTATGACACTGATTTCATGGCTGAGTGATATGCCATTGTACATAAGTACCACACTTCTTTATCCATTTTTCTCTATCCTGGCATTTTTAAGGTGTACTGAAGTGGAGGTTCTTGTAAACAGAGCAGGGCTAAGCTTTGGGGTGCCTGTGTCTTGTTGATTTTTAGTTTTCTCATTTTATACGTCCACGAGTGGAAGGGCCCTATGCTCTCTAGCTGTGTTTTTTAGATGTTTTAGGAAACACCATGCACTTTTCCAGAGTGGCTGTTGGAAATTTACATCCCGCCCATTAGCCTAACAACGCTACCTTTTCTACCTGGCCTGTCCTGCACTTCTGGTTTTTACACTTTTTTGGATGGCTTTTGGACGGATGTGAAGCGAGACTTATTTGTAGTGCTGATTTGCCTTTCTGGCTTGCTTGGTTGGCCAAAAAGGGCGTGTGCATTTTTTCCTGAATATATTCAGGAAAAAACGCATAGGCCCTTTTTGGCCAAGTGCATCATTGTCGACGTTTTGCCGTTTTTCATGTGCTCTAAAGGCGATTCGTATCTACCTCCTGAAATCTGGGGGCTTGTCCCCGCACATTCTTCTCTAATATACAACCTCGGCACTTTACCTCCAGGAAGACTCTGTTGCCCTAGTAACAAGGGTTGAGAACGTAATAATGCTGCCGCCTTGTGGCTGTTTCTCACAACAGCAGCTTTAAACCCAGTGCTAATGGTTGCTTAATAGTCACAAGGACTGCAGGGCTGTAAATGACACCTCCCCTCAAAAAATGCCCTGGGGTAGGGAATAGGCAAGAAAATTCAACACATGTCAAATTTTTCAAGAAGTCAATATGAAGACAGGGGTTGTACTCATTCTTTAAAAAAAAAAGAGGAAAAGAAAAAAAGGACATGCCTAAAGCTCAGTATAAGGAATTATTAGCCACATGGAAATCCAACCTCCAAAAAGGTTTCAGCTCACCGCAGTCAAATGACCATCAGCAAAACGTCTACAAACTATAAATGCTGAAGGGGTTTTAGAGAACTTTGTACCTTCTAGCAGCTGGTGGGATGTAAAGTGGTAACAGCACTAACGAAAACTGAATGGAGCTGCTTTAAAAGGTAAAAATTGAGCTACCAGATGCTGTAGCAGGGCACCTTTTGGGCCTATAATCTAAGACCACCAGAATCGGAAAGACAGAGGCAGGTAAATGTGCACTGCAGCAATGTTGAAATAGCCAAGACGTGGAAGCAAAAAAAAGGTCCATAAACAAATGAATTGACAAAGAAGAAGTGGTATATGTAGAGAATGGAAGAGTAGCCTCGGGAAAAAAATGAAGAGTGCCATTTTCAGGACTACGAATGAGCCTAGAAATAATCATATTAGGTAAAGTAAGTCAAAAGGGAATGACAAATATCCTATGATATCATTTATACAAGTTATCCTAAGATTGCTACCAATGAACATACCTCCACAGAAAAAGACACTCACAGACTTATAAAACAAACTAATGGTTAACAAAAATGAAAGGTGGAAGGATGGAAAAATTAGGATTATGGGGCTAACCTAAATAGGCTAATGTATGTTAAATGTATATAAACACTTAACATATAAACTATATAAATTTCCTGCAATTCTGCCTTGCTTTCAAATCCTCTTCGTTGCCTTCCTTCAATATATTTTTGGACTTGAGTTACCATTTATAATTCTACAGGACTGTGAATTGCAGTGCCCCTGAGCTCCATTTTTCAACTCGCTTTCTTGGGAGCTGGCCACAAAAGCGCAGGATTGCTTCAGGCCCTATTCTGGTCTCGGGCGGCAGGCTGAGCCTGTGGTTAATTCTTCTTCCTGATGGGAAAATAGAGTGACCTGTGCCTGTGCCAACACCTAGAGCTAGTCTCTCATTGGTTCCCCCTCTTCCCGTTCATCCTCAGGACAAATTGCAACCTGTACGGAACAGGAGGTTAAAGGTGCTGATTCTCCAAGGAGGGAGATTGCTAGTAAAGCGGCTGGAATGGCGAACACGAGCACAAGGAGATGAGAAATGAGGTGCATTTTGGAAACCTTTCCCGATCACACGGTGTACCATCTTCTGGGTTTCTCATGCATGTTTTCGATGTAGGAAGATGCCCTTGAGCCTGGAGATTTGGGACCCATGGGATGGGTACCACGCAGTATTACTTTAAAGGGTCTGCGTTTCCTCACCCAACCTGACCAAACCTCTCAGCCCCAAGAGTGTCCACCCTTATGTCTCAATCAGCTGTGGGTCTGGATATGGTCAATCCAGGTGGCATCACAGCCCCTGCACGAATTTTGTAAGAATTTCTCTCTCTTTCACTGTCTTTGTTTCACGGGTTTTTAAAAGTAATTGATTTTTATAATGGGGTTTAGCTGCTTTTCACTGCTGTGTTTATGCCGCTTTACACCCACTTGACTCACTTACAGAGAGATATCAATACATAGGTTTTAAGATTCTTACTAATCATGTATATTCTTGGGCGGTGAATAGGGGGTGCTGAGTCCAATTCACTGAGCAAAGAGTAGGTCTCGTCTATTACATATTGGGTTTATGGAACGGTATGTGAGCTAATTTGAAACCCTTGTTTTATGCATCACCCCACCTCACCTTTCCCGTTAAGCAGCCATAGTGTGTTTTCTAAACGTGTGACTCTGTTCTGTTTTGTAATTCAGTTCAAGGGTAGCGGTTTTTACATTCCCTCTATAAGTGATATCTTATAATAAGTGTCTTTTTCTGTGTGACTTATTTCACTTAGAATCGTCGTACCTAAATCCACTCATCATGCTGCTACTAGCCTTATGACGTTGATTTCATGGCTGAGTGATATTCCATTGTAAATAAGGACCACAACTTCTTTATCCATTTTTCTCTTTCCTGGGATATTTAAGGTGTAACGAAATGGAGGTTCTTGTCAACAGAGCAGCCCTAAACTTTGGGGTGCCTGTGTCTTGCTGATTTTTAGTTTTCCCAATTTATACGCTCATGAGTGGCAGTGCCCTATGCCCTCTAAGCTCAGTTTCTTAGATTTTTCAGGACATACCGTACACTTCTCCAGAGTGGCTGTTGGGAATTTACATCCCGCCCATCAGCGTAGCCAGGCTCCCGTTTCTCCATGGCCTGTCCTGCATTTCTGGTTTTGACACTTTATTCAGCATGGCCCTTTTGACCGATGGGAAGACAGACTTCTTTGTAGCGCTGATTGGCCTTTCCAGGTTGCTTGGTTGGCCAAAAAGGGCGTATGCGTTTTTTTCTGAATATATTCAGGAAAAAACGCATACGCCCTTTTTGGCCAACGGCATCATTGTCGAGGTTTTGCGGCTTTTCCTGTGGTTTAAAGGCTATTCGAATCTGCCTCCTGAAATCTGTTTCCTGCAATTCTGCCTTGCTTTCAAATCCTCTTCGTTGCCTTCCCTCAATATATTTGTGGACGAGAGTGATCATTTATAAGTCTGCAGGTTTGTGAATTGCAGTGCCCCTGAGCTCCATTTTTCAACTCGCTTTCTTGGGAGCTGGCCGCAAAAGCGCAGGATTGCTTCAGGCCCTATTCTGTTCCCGGGCGGCAGGCTGAGCCTGTGGTTAATTCTTCTTCCTGATGGGAAAATAGAGTGACCTGTGCCTGTCCCAACACCTAGAGCTAGTCTCTCATTGGTTCCCCCTCTTCCCGTTCATCCTCAGGACAAATTGCAACCTGTACGGAACAGGAGGTTAAAGGTGCTGATTCTCCAAGGAGGGAGATTGCTAGTAAAGCGGCTGGAATGGCGAACCCGAGCACAAGGAGATGAGAAATGACGTGCGTTTTGGAAACCTTTCCCAGTCACACGGTGTACCATCGTCTGGGTTTCTCATGCATGTTTTCGATTTAGGAAGATGCCCTTGAACCTGGAGATTTGGGACCCATGGGATGGGTACCACGCAGTATTACTTTAAAGGGTCTGCGTTTCCTCAACCAACCTCACCAAAACTCTCAGCCCCAAGAGTGTCTACCCTTATGTCTCAATCAGCTGTGGGTCTAGATATGGTCAATCCAGGTGGCATCACATCCCCGGCATGAATTTTGTAAGACTTGTTCTCTCTTTCACTGTCTTTGTTTCACGGGTTTTTAAAAGTAATTGATTTTTCTAATGGGGTTTAACTGCTTTTCACTGCTGTGTTTATGCCTCTTTAAACACACTTGACTCACTTACAGAGAGATATCAATACATAGGTTTTAAGATTCTTACTAGTCAGATATATTCTTGGGCGGTGAATAGTTGGTGTTGAGTCCAATTAACTGAGCAAGCAGTAGGTCTTGTCTATTACATATTGGGTTTATGGAACGGTATCTGAGCTAAATTGAAACCCTTGTTTTATGCATCACCACACCTCACCTTTCCCGTTAAGCAGCCATACTGTGTTTTCTAAACGTGTGACTCTGTTCTGTTTTGTAATTCAGTTCAAGGGTAGCGGTTTTTACATTCCCTCTATAAGTGATATCTTATGATAAGTGTCTTTTTCTGTGTGACTTACTTCACTTAGAATCGTCGTACCTAAATCCACTCATCATGCTGCTACTAGCCTTATGACGTTGATTTCATGGCTGAGTGATATTCCATTGTACATAAGGTCCACAACTTCTTTATCCATTTTTCTCTTTCCTGGGATATTTAAGGTGTAACGAAATGGAGGTTCTTGTCAAAAGAGCAGCCTTAATCTTTGGGGTGCCTGTGTCTTGCTGATTTTTAGTTTTCCCAATTTATACGCTCATGAGTGGCAGTGCCCTATGCCCTCTAAGCTCAGTTTTTTAGATGTTTCAGGACATACCGTACACTTCTCCAGAGTGGCTGCTGGGAATTTACATCCTGCCCATCAGCGTAGCCAGGCTCCCGTTTCTCCATGGCCTGTCCTGCATTTCTGGTTTTGACACTTTATTCAGCATGGCCCTTTTGACCGATGGGAAGACAGACTTCTTTGTAGCGCTGATTGGCCTTTCCAGGTTGCTTGGAAGGCCAAAAAGGGCGTATGCGTTTTTTCCTGAATATATTCAGGAAAAAACGCATACGCCCTTTTTGGCCAACGGCATCATTGTCGAGTTTTTGCCGCTTTTCCTGTGCTTTAAAGGCTATTCGAATCTGCCTCCTGAAATCTGTTTCTTGCAATTCTGCCTTGCTTTCAAATCCTCTTCGTTGCCTTTCCTCAATATATTTGTGGACGAGAGTGATCATTTATAAGTCTGCAGGTTTGTGAATTGCAGTTCCCCTGAGCTCCATTTTTCAACTCGCTTTCTTGGGAGCTGGCCGCAAAAGCGCAGGATTGCTTCAGGCCCTATTCTGGTCCCGGGCGGCAGGCTGAGCCTGTGGTTAATTCTTCTTCCTGATGGGAAAATAGAGTGACCTGTGCCTGTGCCAACACCTAGAGCTAGTCTCTCATTGGTTCCCCCTCTTCCCGTTCATCCTCAGGACAAATTGCAACCTGTACGGAACAGGAGGTTAAAGGTGCTGATTCTCCAAGGAGGGAGATTGCTAGTAAAGCGGCTGGAATGGCGAACCCGAGCACAAGGAGATGAGAAATTAGGTGCATTTTGGAAACCTTTCCCGATCACACGGTGTAACATCTTCTGGGTATCTCATTCATGTTTTCGATGTAGGAAGATGCCCTTGAACCTGGAGATTTGGGACCCATGGGATGGGTACCACGCAATATTACTTTAAAGGGTCTGCGTTTGCTCACCCAACCTCACCAAACCTCTCAGCCCCAAGAGTGTCCACCCTTATGTCTCAATCAGCTGTGGGTCTAGATATGGTCAATCCAGGTGGCATCACAGCCCCTGCACGAATTTTGTAAGAATTTCTCTCTCTTTCACTGTCTTTGTTTCACGGGTTTTTAAAAGTAATTGATTTTTATAATGGGGTTTAGCTGCTTTTCACTGATGTGTTTATGCCGCTTTACACCCCCTTGACTCACTTACAGAGAGATATCAATACATAGGTTTTAAGATTCTTACTAGTCAGATATATTCTTAGGCGGTGAATAGGGGGTGTTGAGTCCAATTCACTGAGCAAGCAGTAGGCCTTGTCTATTACATATTGGGTTTATGGAACGGTATCTGAGCTAATTTGAAATCCTTGTTTTATGCATCACCCCACCTCACCTTTTCCGTTAAGCAGCCATAGTGTGTTTTCTAAACGTGTGACTCTGTTCTGTTTTGTAATTCAGTTCAAGGGTAGCGGTTTTTACATTCCCTCTATAAGTGATATCTTATGATAAGTGTCTTTTTCTGTGTGACTTATTTCACTTAGATTCGTCGTTCCTAAATCCACTCATCATGCTGCTACTAGCCTTATGACGTTGATTTCATGGCTGAGTGATATTCCATTGTACATAAGGACCACAGCTTCTTTATCCATTTTTCTCTTTCCTTGGATATTTAAGGTGTAACGAAGTGGAGGTTCTTGTCAACAGAGCAGCCCTAAACTTTGGGGTGCATGTGTGTTGCTGATTTTTAGTTTTCCCAATATATACGCCCATGAGTGGAAGTGCCCTATGATCTCTAAGCTGTGTTTTGTAGATGTTTCAGGACACACCGTGCACTTCGCCAGAGTGGCTGTTCACAATTTACAAACTGCCCATCAGCGTAGCAAGGCTCCCATTTCTCCATGGCCTTTCCTGCATTTCTGGAATTGACCCTTTATTCAGCCTGGCCCTTTTGAGCGATGGGAAGCGAGACTTCTTTGTAGCGCTGATTTGCCTTTCCAGGTTTCTTGGTTGGCCAAAAAGGGCGTATGCGTTTTTTCCTGAATATATTCAGGAAAAAAAGCATACGCCCTTTTTGGCCAAGGGCATCATTGTCGAGGTTTTGCTGCTTTTCCTGTGCTTTAAAGGCGATTCGAATCTCCCTCCTGAAATCTGTTTCCTGCAATACTGCCTTGCTTTCAAACCCTCTTCGTTGCCTTCCCTCAATATATTTGTGGACGAGAGTTATCATTTATAACTCTGCAGGTTTGTGAATTGCAGTGCCCCTGATCTCCATTTTTCAACTCGCTCTTTTGGGAGTTGGCCGAAAAACCGCAGGATGGCTTCAGACCCTATTCTGGTTCCGGGCGGCAGGCTGAGCCTGTGGTTAATTCTTCTTCCTGATGGAAATTAGTGTGACCTGTGCCTGTCCCAACACCTAGAACTACCCTCTCATGGGTTCCCCCTCTTCCTATTCATCCTCAGGACAAATTGCAACCTGTACGAAACAGGAGGTTAAAGGTGCTGATTCTCCAAGTGGGGAGATTGTTAGTAATGCGGCTGGAATGGGGAACCTGAGCACCAGGAGATGAGGAATGAGGTGCGTTTCAGAAACCTTTCCCGATCACACTGTATACCATCCACTGGGTTTCCCATGCATTTTTTCGCTGTAAGAAGATTCCCTTGAACCTGGAGATTTGGAACCCAGAGAATGGGTACCATGCACTATTACTTTAAAGGGTAGGCGTTTGCTCACCCAACCACACCAATCCTCTCAGCCCCAAGAGTGTCCAGCCTTATATCTAATCCAGCTGTGGGTCTAGATATGGTGGATCCAGGTTGCTTCACTGTCCCTGAACGAACTTTTTACGAATTTCTCTCTCTTTCACTGTCTTCGTTGCGGTTTTTTTTGTAATCTATTTTTATAATGGGGTTTAGCTGATTTTCACTGCTGTGTTTATGCCGCTTTACACCCACTTGATTCATTTACAGAGAAATATCAATACCTAGGTTTTAAGATTCTTACTAGTCAGATACACTCTTGTGCGGTGAATACGGGGCGTTGAGTCCAGTTCACTGAGCAAGGGATAGGTGTTGTCTGTTAAATATTTGGTTTATGGAACGGTATGTGTGCTAATTTCAAACCCTTGTTTTATGCCTCACCGCACCTCACCTTTCCAGTTAAGCAGACATCCAGTGTTTTCTAAATGTGTGACTCTGTTCTGTTTTGTAATCAGGTCATGGGTAGCGATTTTTACTTTCCCTCTATAAGTGATATGTTATGATAAGTGTCTTTTTCTGTGTGACTTATTTCACTGAGAAACATCGTACCTAAATCCACTCATCATGCTGCTAGTAGCCGTATGACACTGATTTCATGGCTGAGTGATATGCCATTGTACATAAGTACCACACTTCTTTATCCATTTTTCTCTATCCTGGCATTTTTAAGGTGTACTGAAGTGGAGGTTCTTGTAAACAGAGCAGGGCTAAGCTTTGGGGTGCCTGTGTCTTGTTGATTTTTAGTTTTCTCATTTTATACGTCCACGAGTGGAAGGGCCCTATGCTCTCTAGCTGTGTTTTTTAGATGTTTTAGGAAACACCATGCACTTTTCCAGAGTGGCTGTTGGAAATTTACATCCCGCCCATTAGCCTAACAACGCTACCTTTTCTACCTGGCCTGTCCTGCACTTCTGGTTTTTACACTTTTTTGGATGGCTTTTGGACGGATGTGAAGCGAGACTTATTTGTAGTGCTGATTTGCCTTTCTGGCTTGCTTGGTTGGCCAAAAAGGGCGTGTGCATTTTTTCCTGAATATATTCAGGAAAAAACGCATAGGCCCTTTTTGGCCAAGTGCATCATTATCGACGTTTTGCCGTTTTTCATGTGCTCTAAAGGCGATTCGTATCTACCTCCTGAAATCTGGGGGCTTGTCCCCGCACATTCTTCTCTAATATACAACCTCGGCACTTTACCTCCAGGAAGACTCTGTTGCCCTAGTAACAAGGGTTGAGAACGTAATAATGCTGCCGCCTTGTGGCTGTTTCTCACAACAGCAGCTTTAAACCCAGTGCTAATGGTTGCTTAATAGTCACAAGGACTGCAGGGCTGTAAATGACACCTCCCCTCAAAAAATGCCCTGGGGTAGGGAATAGGCAAGAAAATTCAACACATGTCAAATTTTTCAAGAAGTCAATATGAAGACAGGGGTTGTACTCACTCTTTAAAAAAAAAAGAGGAAAAGAAAAAAAGGACATGCCTAAAGCTCAGTATAAGGAATTATTAGCCACATGGAAATCCAACCTCCAAAAAGGTTTCAGCTCACCCCAGTCAAATGACCATCAGCAAAACGTCTACAAACTATAAATGCTGAAGGGGTTTTAGAGAACTTTGTACCTTCTAGCAGCTGGTGGGATGTAAAGTGGTAACAGCACTAACGAAAACTGAATGGAGCTGCTTTAAAAGGTAAAAATTGAGCTACCAGATGCTGTAGCAGGGCACCTTTTGGGCCTATAATCTAAGACCACCAGAATCGGAAAGACAGAGGCAGGTAAATGTGCACTGCAGCAATGTTGAAATAGCCAAGACGTGGAAGCAAAAAAAAGGTCCATAAACAAATGAATTGACAAAGAAGAAGTGGTATATGTAGAGAATGGAAGAGTAGCCTCGGGAAAAAAATGAAGAGTGCCATTTTCAGGACTACGAATGAGCCTAGAAATAATCATATTAGGTAAAGTAAGTCAAAAGGGAATGACAAATATCCTATGATATCATTTATACAAGTTATCCTAAGATTGCTACCAATGAACATACCTCCACAGAAAAAGACACTCACAGACTTATAAAACAAACTAATGGTTAACAAAAATGAAAGGTGGAAGGATGGAAAAATTAGGATTATGGGGCTAACCTAAATAGGCTAATGTATGTTAAATGTATATAAACACTTAACATATAAACTATATAAATTTCCTGCAATTCTGCCTTGCTTTCAAATCCTCTTCGTTGCCTTCCTTCAATATATTTTTGGACTTGAGTTACCATTTATAATTCTACAGGACTGTGAATTGCAGTGCCCCTGAGCTCCATTTTTCAACTCGCTTTCTTGGGAGCTGGCCACAAAAGCGCAGGATTGCTTCAGGCCCTATTCTGGTCTCGGGCGGCAGGCTGAGCCTGTGGTTAATTCTTCTTCCTGATGGGAAAATAGAGTGACCTGTGCCTGTGCCAACACCTAGAGCTAGTCTCTCATTGGTTCCCCCTCTTCCCGTTCATCCTCAGGACAAATTGCAACCTGTACGGAACAGGAGGTTAAAGGTGCTGATTCTCCAAGGAGGGAGATTGCTAGTAAAGCGGCTGGAATGGCGAACACGAGCACAAGGAGATGAGAAATGAGGTGCATTTTGGAAACCTTTCCCGATCACACGGTGTACCATCTTCTGGGTTTCTCATGCATGTTTTCGATGTAGGAAGATGCCCTTGAGCCTGGAGATTTGGGACCCATGGGATGGGTACCACGCAGTATTACTTTAAAGGGTCTGCGTTTCCTCACCCAACCTGACCAAACCGCTCAGGCCCAAGAGTGTCCACCCTTATGTCTCAATCAGCTGTGGGTCTAGATATGGTCAATCCAGGTGGCATCACAGCCTCTGAACGAATTTTGTAAGAATTTCTCTCTCTTTCACTATCGTTGTTTCACGGGTTTTTAAAAGTAATTGATTTTTATAATGGGGTTTAGCTGCTTTTCACTGCTGTGTTTATGCCGCTTTACACCCACTTCACTCACTTACAGAGAGATATCAATACATAGGTTTTAAGATTCTTACTAGTCAGATATATTCTTGGGCGGTGAATAGGGGGTGTTGAGTCCAATTCACTGAGCAAGGAGTAGGTCTTGTCTATTACATATTGGGTTTATGGAACGGTATCTGAGCTAATTTGAAACTCTTGTTTTATGCATCACCCCACCTCACCTTTCCCGTTATGCAGCCATAGTGTGTTTTCTAAACGTGTGACTCTGTTCTGTTTTGTAATTCATTTCAAGGGTAGCGGTTTTTACATTCCCTCTATAAGTGATATCTTATGATAAGTGTCTTTTTCTGTGTGACTTATTTCATTTAGAATCGTCGTACTTAAATCCACTCATCATGCTGCTACTAGCCTTATGACGTTGATTTCATGGCTGAGTGATATTCCATTGTACATAAGGACCACAACTTCTTTATCCATTTTTCTCTATTCTGGGATATTTAAGGTGTAACGAAGTGGAGGTTCTTGTCAACAGAGCAGCCCTGAACTTTGGGGTGCCTGTGTCTTGCTGATTTTTAGTTTTCCCAATTTATACGCCCATGAGTGGAAGTGCCCTGTGCTCTCTAAGCTGAGTTTTTTAGCTGTTTCAGGACACACCGTACACTTCTCCAGAGTGGCTGTTGGCAATTTACATCCCATCCATCAGCGTAGCCAGGCTCCCGTTTCTCCATGGCCTGTCCTGCATTTCTGGTTTTGACACTTTATTCAGCATGGCCTATTTGACCGATGGGAAGCGAGACTTCTTTGTAGCGCTGAGTTGCCTTTCCAGGTTGCTTTGTTGGCCAAAAAGGGCGTATGCGTTTTTTCCTGAATATATTCAGGAAAAAACGCATACGCCCTTTTTGGCCAAGGGCATCCTTGTCGAGGTTTTTCCGCTTTTCCTGTGCTTTAAAGGCGATTCGAATCTCCCTCCTGAAATCTGTTTCCTGCAATTCTGCCTTACTTTCAAATCCTCTTCGTTGCCTTCCCTCAATATATTTGTGGACAAGAGTTATCATTTATAAGTCTGCAGGTTTGTGAATTGCAGTGCCCCTGAGCTCCATTTTTCAACTCGCTTTCTTGGGAGCTGGCGGCAAAAGCGAAGGATTTCTTCAGGCCCTATTCTGGTCCCGGGCGGCAGGCTGAGCCTGTGGTTAATTCTTCTTCCTGATGGGAAAATAGAGTGACCTGTGCCTCTCCCCACACCTAGAGCTAGTCTCTCATTGGTTCCCCCTCTTCCCGTTCATCCTCAGGACAAATTGCAACATGTATGGAACAGGAGGTTAAAGGTGCTGATTCTCCAAGGAGGGAGATTGCTAGTAAAGCGGCTGGAATGGCAAACCCGAGCACAAGGAGATGAGAAATGAGGTGCGTTTTGGAAACCTTTCCCGATCACACGGTGTACCATCTTCTGGGTTTCTCATGCATGTTTTCGATGTAGGAAGATGCCCTTGAGCCTGGAGATTTGGGACCCATGGGATGGGTACCACGCAGTATTACTTTAAAGGGTCTGCGTTTCCTCACCCAACCTGACCAAACCTCTCAGCCCCAAGAGTGTCCACCCTTATGTCTCAATCAGCTGTGGGTCTGGATATGGTCAATCCAGGTGGCATCACAGCCCCTGCACGAATTTTGTAAGAATTTCTCTCTCTTTCACTGTCTTTGTTTCACGGGTTTTTAAAAGTAATTGATTTTTATAATGGGGTTTAGCTGCTTTTCACTGCTGTGTTTATCCCGCTTTACATCCACTTGACTCACTTACAGAGAGATATCAATACATAGGTTTTAAGATTCTTACTAGTCAGATATATTCTTAGGCGGTGAATAGGCGGTGTTGAGTCCAATTCACTGAGCAAGCAGTAGGCCTTGTCTATTACATATTGGGTTTGTGGAACGGTATCTGAGCTAATTTGAAATCCTTGTTTTATGCATCACCCCACCTCACCTTTTCCGTTAAGCAGCCATAGTGTGTTTTCTAAACGTGTGACTCTGTTCTGTTTTGTAATTCAGTTCAAGGGTAGCGGTTTTTACATTCCCTCTATAAGTGATATCTTATGATAAGTGTCTTTTTCTGTGTGACTTATTTCACTTAGATTCGTCGTTCCTAAATCCACTCATCATGCTGCTACTAGCCTTATGACGTTGATTTCATGGCTGAGTGATATTCCATTGTACATAAGGACCACAGCTTCTTTATCCATTTTTCTCTTTCCTTGGATATTTAAGGTGTAACGAAGTGGAGGTTCTTGTCAACAGAGCAGCCCTAAACTTTGGGGTGCATGTGTGTTGCTGATTTTTAGTTTTCCCAATATATACGCCTATGAGTGGAAGTGCCCTATGATCTCTAAGCTGTGTTTTGTAGATGTTTCAGGACACACCGTGCACTTCGCCAGAGTGGCTGTTCACAATTTACAAACTGCCCATCAGCGTAGCAAGGCTCCCATTTCTCCATGGCCTTTCCTGCATTTCTGGAATTGACCCTTTATTCAGCCTGGCCCTTTTGAGCGATGGGAAGCGAGACTTCTTTGTAGCGCTGATTTGCCTTTCCAGGTTTCTTGGTTGGCCAAAAAGGGCGTATGCGTTTTTTCCTGAATATATTCAGGAAAAAACGCATACGCCCTTTTTGGCCAAGGGCATCATTGTCGAGGTTTTGCTGCTTTTCCTGTGCTTTAAAGGCGATTCGAATCTCCCTCCTGAAATCTGTTTCCTGCAATACTGCCTTGCTTTCAAACCCTCTTCGTTGCCTTCCCTCAATATATTTGTGGACGAGAGTTATCATTTATAACTCTGCAGGTTTGTGAATTGCCGTGCCCCTGATGTCCATTTTTCAACTCGCTCTTTTGGGAGTTGGCCGAAAAACCGCAGGATGGCTTCAGACCCTATTCTGGTTCCGGGCGTCAGGCTGAGCCTGTGGTTAATTCTTCTTCCTGATGGAAATTAGTGTGACCTGTGCCTGTCCCAACACCTAGAACTACCCTCTCATGGGTTCCCCCTCTTCCTATTCATCCTCAGGACAAATTGCAACCTGTACGAAACAGGAGGTTAAAGGTGCTGATTCTCCAAGTGGGGAGATTGTTAGTAATGCGGCTGGAATGGGGAACCTGAGCACCAGGAGATGAGGAATGAGGTGCGTTTCAGAAACCTTTCCCGATCACACTGTATACCATCCACTGGGTTTCCCATGCATTTTTTCGCTGTAAGAAGATTCCCTTGAACCTGGAGATTTGGAACCCAGAGAATGGGTACCATGCACTATTACTTTAAAGGGTAGGCGTTTGCTCACCCAACCACACCAATCCTCTCAGCCCCAAGAGTGTCCAGCCTTATATCTAATCCAGCTGTGGGTCTAGATATGGTGGATCCAGGTTGCTTCACTGTCCCTGAACGAACTTTTTACGAATTTCTCTCTCTTTCACTGTCTTCGTTGCGGTTTTTTTTGTAATCTATTTTTATAATGGGGTTTAGCTGATTTTCACTGCTGTGTTTATGCCGCTTTACACCCACTTGATTCATTTACAGAGAAATATCAATACATAGGTTTTAAGATTCTTACTAGTCAGATACACTCTTGTGCGGTGAATACGGGGCGTTGAGTCCAGTTCACTGAGCAAGGGATAGGTGTTGTCTGTTAAATATTTGGTTTATGGAACGGTATGTGTGCTAATTTCAAACCCTTGTTTTATGCCTCACCGCACCTCACCTTTCCAGTTAAGCAGACATCCAGTGTTTTCTAAATGTGTGACTCTGTTCTGTTTTGTAATCAGGTCATGGGTAGCGATTTTTACTTTCCCTCTATAAGTGATATGTTATGATAAGTGTCTTTTTCTGTGTGACTTATTTCACTGAGAAACATCGTACCTAAATCCACTCATCATGCTGCTAGTAGCCGTATGACACTGATTTCATGGCTGAGTGATATGCCATTGTACATAAGTACTACACTTCTTTATCCATTTTTCTCTATCCTGGCATTTTTAAGGTGTACTGAAGTGGAGGTTCTTGTAAACAGAGCAGGGCTAAGCTTTGGGGTGCCTGTGTCTTGTTGATTTTTAGTTTTCTCATTTTATACGTCCACGAGTGGAAGGGCCCTATGCTCTCTAGCTGTGTTTTTTAGATGTTTTAGGAAACACCATGCACTTTTCCAGAGTGGCTGTTGGAAATTTACATCCCGCCCATTAGCCTAACAACGCTACCTTTTCTACCTGGCCTGTCCTGCACTTCTGGTTTTTACACTTTTTTGGATGGCTTTTGGACGGATGTGAAGCGAGACTTATTTGTAGTGCTGATTTGCCTTTCTGGCTTGCTTGGTTGGCCAAAAAGGGCGTGTGCATTTTTTCCTGAATATATTCAGGAAAAAACGCATAGGCCCTTTTTGGCCAAGTGCATCATTGTCGATGTTTTGCCGTTTTTCATGTGCTCTAAAGGCGATTCGTATCTACCTCCTGAAATCTGGGGGCTTGTCCCCGCACATTCTTCTCTAATATACAACCTCGGCACTTTACCTCCAGGAAGACTCTGTTGCCCTAGTAACAAGGGTTGAGAACGTAATAATGCTGCCGCCTTGTGGCTGTTTCTCACAACAGCAGCTTTAAACCCAGTGCTAATGGTTGCTTAATAGTCACAAGGACTGCAGGGCTGTAAATGACACCTCCCCTCAAAAAATGCCCTGGGGTAGGGAATAGGCAAGAAAATTCAACACATGTCAAATTTTTCAAGAAGTCAATATGAAGACAGGGGTTGTACTCACTCTTTAAAAAAAAAAGAGGAAAAGAAAAAAAGGACATGCCTAAAGCTCAGTATAAGGAATTATTAGCCACATGGAAATCCAACCTCCAAAAAGGTTTCAGCTCACCCCAGTCAAATGACCATCAGCAAAACGTCTACAAACTATAAATGCTGAAGGGGTTTTAGAGAACTTTGTACCTTCTAGCAGCTGGTGGGATGTAAAGTGGTAACAGCACTAACGAAAACTGAATGGAGCTGCTTTAAAAGGTAAAAATTGAGCTACCAGATGCTGTAGCAGGGCACCTTTTGGGCCTATAATCTAAGACCACCAGAATCGGAAAGACAGAGGCAGGTAAATGTGCACTGCAGCAATGTTGAAATAGCCAAGACGTGGAAGCAAAAAAAAGGTCCATAAACAAATGAATTGACAAAGAAGAAGTGGTATATGTAGAGAATGGAAGAGTAGCCTCGGGAAAAAAATGAAGAGTGCCATTTTCAGGACTACGAATGAGCCTAGAAATAATCATATTAGGTAAAGTAAGTCAAAAGGGAATGACAAATATCCTATGATATCATTTATACAAGTTATCCTAAGATTGCTACCAATGAACATACCTCCACAGAAAAAGACACTCACAGACTTATAAAACAAACTAATGGTTAACAAAAATGAAAGGTGGAAGGATGGAAAAATTAGGATTATGGGGCTAACCTAAATAGGCTAATGTATGTTAAATGTATATAAACACTTAACATATAAACTATATAAATTTCCTGCAATTCTGCCTTGCTTTCAAATCCTCTTCGTTGCCTTCCTTCAATATATTTTTGGACTTGAGTTACCATTTATAATTCTACAGGACTGTGAATTGCAGTGCCCCTGAGCTCCATTTTTCAACTCGCTTTCTTGGGAGCTGGCCACAAAAGCGCAGGATTGCTTCAGGCCCTATTCTGGTCTCGGGCGGCAGGCTGAGCCTGTGGTTAATTCTTCTTCCTGATGGGAAAATAGAGTGACCTGTGCCTGTGCCAACACCTAGAGCTAGTCTCTCATTGGTTCCCCCTCTTCCCGTTCATCCTCAGGACAAATTGCAACCTGTACGGAACAGGAGGTTAAAGGTGCTGATTCTCCAAGGAGGGAGATTGCTAGTAAAGCGGCTGGAATGGCGAACACGAGCACAAGGAGATGAGAAATGAGGTGCATTTTGGAAACCTTTCCCGATCACACGGTGTACCATCTTCTGGGTTTCTCATGCATGTTTTCGATGTAGGAAGATGCCCTTGAGCCTGGAGATTTGGGACCCATGGGATGGGTACCACGCAGTATTACTTTAAAGGGTCTGCGTTTCCTCACCCAACCTGACCAAACCGCTCAGGCCCAAGAGTGTCCACCCTTATGTCTCAATCAGCTGTGGGTCTAGATATGGTCAATCCAGGTGGCATCACAGCCTCTGAACGAATTTTGTAAGAATTTCTCTCTCTTTCACTATCGTTGTTTCACGGGTTTTTAAAAGTAATTGATTTTTATAATGGGGTTTAGCTGCTTTTCACTGCTGTGTTTATGCCGCTTTACACCCACTTCACTCACTTACAGAGAGATATCAATACATAGGTTTTAAGATTCTTACTAGTCAGATATATTCTTGGGCGGTGAATAGGGGGTGTTGAGTCCAATTCACTGAGCAAGGAGTAGGTCTTGTCTATTACATATTGGGTTTATGGAACGGTATCTGAGCTAATTTGAAACTCTTGTTTTATGCATCACCCCACCTCACCTTTCCCGTTATGCAGCCATAGTGTGTTTTCTAAACGTGTGACTCTGTTCTGTTTTGTAATTCATTTCAAGGGTAGCGGTTTTTACATTCCCTCTATAAGTGATATCTTATGATAAGTGTCTTTTTCTGTGTGACTTATTTCATTTAGAATCGTCGTACTTAAATCCACTCATCATGCTGCTACTAGCCTTATGACGTTGATTTCATGGCTGAGTGATATTCCATTGTACATAAGGACCACAACTTCTTTATCCATTTTTCTCTATTCTGGGATATTTAAGGTGTAACGAAGTGGAGGTTCTTGTCAACAGAGCAGCCCTGAACTTTGGGGTGCCTGTGTCTTGCTGATTTTTAGTTTTCCCAATTTATACGCCCATGAGTGGAAGTGCCCTGTGCTCTCTAAGCTGAGTTTTTTAGCTGTTTCAGGACACACCGTACACTTCTCCAGAGTGGCTGTTGGCAATTTACATCCCATCCATCAGCGTAGCCAGGCTCCCGTTTCTCCATGGCCTGTCCTGCATTTCTGGTTTTGACACTTTATTCAGCATGGCCTATTTGACCGATGGGAAGCGAGACTTCTTTGTAGCGCTGAGTTGCCTTTCCAGGTTGCTTTGTTGGCCAAAAAGGGCGTATGCGTTTTTTCCTGAATATATTCAGGAAAAAACGCATACGCCCTTTTTGGCCAAGGGCATCCTTGTCGAGGTTTTTCCGCTTTTCCTGTGCTTTAAAGGCGATTCGAATCTCCCTCCTGAAATCTGTTTCCTGCAATTCTGCCTTACTTTCAAATCCTCTTCGTTGCCTTCCCTCAATATATTTGTGGACGAGAGTTATCATTTATAAGTCTGCAGGTTTGTGAATTGCAGTGCCCCTGAGCTCCATTTTTCAACTCGCTTTCTTGGGAGCTGGCGGCAAAAGCGAAGGATTTCTTCAGGCCCTATTCTGGTCCCGGGCGGCAGGCTGAGCCTGTGGTTAATTCTTCTTCCTGATGGGAAAATAGAGTGACCTGTGCCTCTCCCCACACCTAGAGCTAGTCTCTCATTGGTTCCCCCTCTTCCCGTTCATCCTCAGGACAAATTGCAACCTGTATGGAACAGGAGGTTAAAGGTGCTGATTCTCCAAGGAGGGAGATTGCTAGTAAAGCGGCTGGAATGGCGAACCCGAGCACAAGGAGATGAGAAATGAGGTGCGTTTTGGAAACCTTTCCCGATCACACGGTGTACCATCTTCTGGGTTTCTCATGCATGTTTTCGATGTAGGAAGATGCCCTTGAGCCTGGAGATTTGGGACCCATGGGATGGGTACCACGCAGTATTACTTTAAAGGGTCTGCGTTTCCTCACCCAACCTGACCAAACCTCTCAGCCCCAAGAGTGTCCACCCTTATGTCTCAATCAGCTGTGGGTCTGGATATGGTCAATCCAGGTGGCATCACAGCCCCTGCACGAATTTTGTAAGAATTTCTCTCTCTTTCACTGTCTTTGTTTCACGGGTTTTTAAAAGTAATTGATTTTTATAATGGGGTTTAGCTGCTTTTCACTGCTGTGTTTATCCCGCTTTACATCCACTTGACTCACTTACAGAGAGATATCAATACATAGGTTTTAAGATTCTTACTAATCAGGTATATTCTTGGGCGGTGAATAGGGGGTGCTGAGTCCAATTCACTGAGCAAAGAGTAGGTCTCGTCTATTACATATTGGGTTTATGGAACGGTATGTGAGGTAATTTGAAACCCTTGTTTTATGCATCACCCCACCTCACCTTTCCCGTTAAGCAGCCATAGTGTGTTTTCTAAACGTGTGACTCTGTTCTGTTTTGTAATTCAGTTCAAGGGTAGCGGTTTTTACATTCCCTCTATAAGTGATATCTTATGATAAGTGTCTTTTTCTGTGTGACTTATTTCACTTAGAATCGTCGTACCTAAATCCACTCATCATGCTGCTACTAGCCTTATGACGTTGATTTCATGGCTGAGTGATATTCCATTGTACATAAGGACCACAACTTCTTTATCCATTTTTCTCTTTCCTGGGATATTTAAGGTGTAACGAAATGGAGGTTCTTGTCAACAGAGCAGCCCTAAACTTTGGGGTGCCTGTGTCTTGCTGATTTTTAGTTTTCCCAATTTATACGCTCCTGAGTGGCAGTGCCCTATGCCCTCTAAGCTCAGTTTCTTAGATGTTTCAGGACATACCGTACACTTCTCCAGAGTGGCTGTTGGGAATTTACATCCCGCCCATCAGCGTAGCCAGGCTCCCGTTTCTCCATGGCCTGTCCTGCATTTCTGGTTTTGACACTTTATTCAGCATGGCCCTTTTGACCGATGGGAAGACAGACTTCTTTGTAGCGCTGATTGGCCTTTCCAGGTTGCTTGGTTGGCCAAAAAGGGCGTATGCGTTTTTTCCTGAATATATTCAGAAAAAAACGCATACGCCCTTTTTGGCCAACGGCATCATTGTCGAGGTTTTGCGGCTTTTCCTGTGCTTTAAAGGCTATTCGAATCTGCCTCCTGAAATCTGTTTCCTGCAATTCTGCCTTGCTTTCAAATCCTCTTCGTTGCCTTCCCTCAATATATTTGTGGACGAGAGTGATCATTTATAAGTCTGCAGGTTTGTGAATTGCAGTGCCCCTGAGCTCCATTTTTCAACTCGCTTTCTTGGGAGCTGGCCGCAAAAGCGCAGGATTGCTTCAGGCCCTATTCTGTTCCCGGGCGGCAGGCTGAGTCTGTGGTTAATTCTTCTTCCTGATGGGAAAATAGAGTGACCTGTGCCTGTCCCAACACCTAGAGCTAGTCTCTCATTGGTTCCCCCTCTTCCCGTTCATCCTCAGGACAAATTGCAACCTGTACGGAACAGGAGGTTAAAGGTGCTGATTCTCCAAGGAGGGAGATTGCTAGTAAAGCGGCTGGAATGGCGAACCCGAGCACAAGGAGATGAGAAATGACGTGCGTTTTGGAAACTTTTCCCGGTCACACGGTGTACCATCGTCTGGGTTTCTCATGCATGTTTTCGATGTAGGAAGATGCCCTTGAACCTGGAGATTTGGGACCCATGGGATGGGTACCACGCAGTATTACTTTAAAGGGTCTGCGTTTCCTCACCCAACCTCACCAAAACTCTCAGCCCCAAGAGTGTCTACCCTTATGTCTCAATCAGCTGTGGGTCTAGATATGGTCAATCCAGGTGGCATCACATCCCCGGCATGAATTTTGTAAGACTTGTTCTCTCTTTCACTGTCTTTGTTTCACGGGTTTTTAAAAGTAATTGATTTTTCTAATGGGGTTTAACTGCTTTTCACTGCTGTGTTTATGCCGCTTTACACCCACTTGACTCACTTACAGAGAGATATCAATACATAGGTTTTAAGATTCTTACTTGTCAGATATATTCTTGGGCGGTGAATACGGGGTGTTGAGTCCAATTCACTGAGCAAGCAGTAGGTCTTGTCTATTACATATTGGGTTTATGGAACGGTATCTGAGCTAAATTGAAACCCTTGTTTTATGCATCACCCCACCTCACCTTTCCCGTTAAGCAGCCATACTGTGTTTTCTAAACGTGTGACTCTGTTCTGTTTTGTAATTCAGTTCAAGGGTAGCGGTTTTTACATTCCCTCTATAAGTGATATCTTATGATAAGTGTCTTTTTCTGTGTGACTTACTTCACTTAGAATGGTCGTACCTAAATCCACTCATCATGCTGCTACTAGCCTTATGACGTTGATTTCATGGCTGAGTGATATTCCATTGTACATAAGGTCCACAACTTCTTTATCCATTTTTCTCTTTCCTGGGATATTTAAGGTGTAACGAAATGGAGGTTCTTGTCAAAAGAGCAGCCTTAATCTTTGGGGTGCCTGTGTCTTGCTGATTTTTAGTTTTCCCAATTTATACGCTCATGAGTGGCAGTGCCCTATTCCCTCTAAGCTCAGTTTTTTAGATGTTTCAGGACATACCGTACACTTCTCCAGAGTGGCTGTTGGGAATTTACATCCCGCCCTTCAGCGTAGCCAGGCTCCCGTTTCTCCATGGCCTGTCCTGCATTTCTGGTTTTGACACTTTATTCAGCATTGCCCTTTTGACCGATGGGAAGCGAGACTTCTTTGTAGCGCTGATTTGCCTTTCCAGGTTGCTTGGTTGGCCAAAAAGGGCGTATGCGTTTTTTCCTGAATATATGCAGGAAAAAACGCATACGCCCTTTTTGGCCAATGGCATTATTGTCGAGGTTTTGCGGCTTTTCCTGTGCTTTAAAGGCGATTCGAATCTCCCTCCTGAAATCTGTTTCCTGCAATTCTGCCTTGCTTTCAAATCCTCTTCGTTGCCTTCCCTCAATATATTTGTGGTCGAGAGTGATCATTTATAAGTCTGCAGGTTTGTGAATTGCAGTGCCCCTGAGCTCCATTTTTCACCTCGCTTTCTTGGGAGCTGGCCGCAAAAGCACAGGATTGCTTCAGGCCCTATTCTGGTCCCGGGCGGCAGGCTGAGCCTGTGGTTAATTCTTCTTCCTGATGGGAAAATAGAGTGACCTGTGCCTGTCCCAACACCTAGAGCTAGTCTCTCATTGGTTCCCCCTCTTCCCGTTCATACTCAGGACAAATTGCAACCTGTACGGAACAGGAGGTTAAAGGTGCTGATTCTCCAAGGAGGGAGATTGCTAGTAAAGCGGCTGGAATGGCGAACACGAGCACAAGGAGATGAGAAATGAGGTGCGTTTTGGAAACCTTTCCCGATCACACGGTGTACCATCTTCTGGGTTTCTCATTCATGTTTTCGATTTAGGAAGATGCCCTTGAACCTGGAGATTTGGGACCCATGGGATGGGTACCACGCAGTATTACTTTAAAGGGTCTGCGTTTGCTCACACAACCTCACCAAACCTCTCAGCCCCAAGAGTATCCACCCTTATGTCTCAATCAGCTGTGGGTCTAGATATGGTCAATCTAGGTGGCATCACAGCCACTGCACGAATTTTGTAAGAATTGTTCTCTCTTTCACTGTCTTTGTTTCACGGGTTTTTAAAAGTAATTGATTTTTATAATGGTGTTTAGCTGCTTTTCACTGCTGTGTTTATGCCTCTTTAAACACACTTGACTCACTTACAGAGAGATATCAATACATAGGTTTTAAGATTCTTACTAGTCAGATATATTCTTGGGCGGTGAATAGTTGGTGTTGAGTCCAATTAACTGAGCAAGCAGTAGGTCTTGTCTATTACATATTGGGTTTATGGAACGGTATCTGAGCTAAATTGAAACCCTTGTTTTATGCATCACCCCACCTCACCTTTCCCGTTAAGCAGCCATACTGTGTTTTCTAAACGTGTGACTCTGTTCTGTTTTGTAATTCAGTTCAAGGGTAGCGGTTTTTACATTCCCTCTATAAGTGATATCTTATGATAAGTGTCTTTTTCTGTGTGACTTACTTCACTTAGAATCGTCGTACCTAAATCCACTCATCATGCTGCTACTAGCCTTATGAAGTTGATTTCATGGCTGAGTGATATTCCATTGTACATAAGGTCCACAACTTCTTTATCCATTTTTCTCTTTCCTGGGATATTTAAGGTGTAACGAAATGGAGGTTCTTGTCAAAAGAGCAGCCTTAATCTTTGGGGTGCCTGTGTCTTGCTGATTTTTAGTTTTCCCAATTTATACGCTCATGAGTGGCAGTGCCCTATGCCCTCTAAGCTCAGTTTTTTAGATGTTTCAGGACATACCGTACACTTCTCCAGAGTGGCTGTTGGGAATTTACATCCCGCCCATCAGCGTAGCCAGGCTCCCGTTTCTCCATGGCCTGTCCTGCATTTCTGGTTTTGACACTTTATTCAGCATTGCCCTTTTGACCGATGGGAAGCGAGACTTCTTTGTAGCGCTGATTTGCCTTTCCAGGTTGCTTGGTTGGCCAAAAAGGGCGTATGCGTTTTTTCCTGAATATATTCAGGAAAAATCGCATACGCCCTTTTTGGCCAAGGGCATCATTGTCTAGGTTTTGCCGCTTTTCCTGTGCTTTAAAGGCGATTCGAATCTCCCTCCTGAAATCTGTTCCCTGCAATTCTTTCTTGCTTTCAAATCCTCTTCGTTGCCTTCCCTCAATATATTTGTGGACGAGAGTTATCATTTATAAGTCTGCAGGTTTGTGAATTGCAGTGCCCCTGAGCTCCATTTTTCAACTCGCTTTCTTGGGAGCTGGCCGCAAAAGCGCAAGATTGCTTCAGGCCCTATTCTGGTCCCGGGCGGCAGGCTGAGCCTGTGGTTAATTCTTCTTCCTATGGGAAAATAGAGGGACCTGTGCCTGTCCCAACACCTAGAGCTAGTCTCTCATTGGTTCCCCCTCTTCCCGTTCATCCTCAGGACAAATTGCAACCTGTACGGAACAGGAGGTTAAAGGTGCTGATTCTCCAAGGAGGGAGATTGCTAGTAAAGTGGCTGGAATGGCGAAGCTGAGCACAAGGAGATGAGAAATGAGGTGCGTTTAAGAAACCTTTCCCGATCACACGGTGTACCATCTTCTGGGTTTCTCATGCATGTTTTCGATGTAGGAAGATGCCCTTGAACCTAGAGATTAGGGACCCATGGGATGGGTACCACGCAGTATTACTTTAAAGTGTCTGCGTTTCCTAACCCAACCTCACCAAACATCTCAGCCCCAAGAGTGTCCACCCTTATGTCTCAATCAGCTGTGGGTCTAGATATGGTCAATACAGGTGGCATCACAGCCCCTGAAGGAATTTTGTAAGAATTTCTCTCTCTTTCACTGTCTTTGTTTCACTGGTTTTTAAAAGTAATTTATTTTTATAATGGGCTTTAGCTGCTTTTCACTGCTGTGTTTCTGCCGCTTTACACCCACTTGACTCACTCACAGAGAGATATCAATACATAGGTTTTAAGATTCTTACTAGTCAGATATATTCTTGGGTGGTGAATAGGGGGTGGTGAGTCCAATTCACTGAGCAAGGAGTAGGTCTTGTCTATTAAATTTTGGGTTTATGGAACGGTATCTGAGCTAATTTGAAACCCTTGTTTTATGCATCACCCCACCTCACCTTTCCCGTTAAGCAGCCATAGTGTGTTTTCTAAACGTGTGACTCTGTTCTGTTTTGTAATTCAGTTCAAGGGTAGCGGTTTTTACATTCCCTCTATAAGTGATATCTTATGATAAGTGTCTTTTTCTGTGTGACTTATTTCACTTAGAATCGTCGTACCTAAATCCACTCATCTTGCTGCTACTAGCCTTATGACGTTGATTTCATGGCTTAGTGATATTCCATTGTACATAAGGACCACAACTTCTTTATCCATTTTTCTCTTTCCTGGGATATTTAAGGTGTAACGAAGTGGAGGTTCTTGTCAACAGAGCAGCCCTAAACTTTGTGGTGCCTGTGTCTTGCTGATTTTTAGTTTTCCCAATTTATACGCCCATGAGTGGAAATTCCCTATGCTCTGTAGGCTGAGTTTTTTAGATGTTTCAGGACACACCGTACACTTCTCCAGAGTGGCTGTTGGCAATTTACATCCCGCCCATCAGCGTAGCCAGGCTCCCGTTTATCCATGGCCTGTCCTGCATTTCTGGTTTTGACACTTTATTCAGCATGGTCTTTTTGACCGATGGGAAGCGAGACTTCTTTGTAGCGCTGATTTGCCTTTCCAGGTTGCTTGGTTGGCCAAAAAGGGCGTATGCGTTTTTTCCTGAATACATTCAGGAAAAAACGCATACGCCCTTTTTGGCCAAAGGCATCATTGTCGAGGTTTTGCCGCTTTTCCTGTGCTTTAAAGGCGATTCGAATCTCGCTCCTGAAATCTGTTTCCTGCAATTCTGCCTTGCTTTGCAATCCTCTTCGTTGCCTTCCCTCAATATATTTGTGGACGAGAGTTATCATTTATAAGTCTGCAGGTTTGTGTATTGCAGTGCCCCTGAGCTCCATTTTTCAACTCGCTTTCTTGGGAGCTGGCCGCAAAAGCGGAAGATTGCTTCAGGCCCTATGCTGGTCCCGGGCGGCAGGCTGAGCCTGTGGTTAATTCTTCTTCCTATGGGAAAATAGAGTGACCTGTGCCTGTCCCAACACCTAGAGCTAGTCTCTCATTGGTTCCCCCTCTTCCCGTTCATCCTCAGGACAAATTGCAACCTGTACGGAACAGGAGGTTAAAGGTGCTGATTCTCCAAGGAGGGAGATTGCTAGTAAAGCGGCTGGAATGGCGAACCCGAGCACAAGGAGATGAGAAATGAGGTGCGTTTAAGAAACCTTTCCCGATCACACGGTGTACCATCTTCTGGGTTTCTCATGCATGTTTTCGATGTAGGAAGATGCCCTTGAACGTGGAGATTTGGGACCCATGGGATGGGTACCACGCAGTATTAATTTAAAGGGTCTGCGTTTCCTCACCCAACCTCACCAAACCTCTCAGCCACAAGAGTGTCCACTCTTATGTCTCAATCAGCTGTGGGTCTAGATATGGTCAATCCAGGTGGCATCACAGCCCCTGAAGGAATTTTGTAAGAATTTCTCTCTCTTTCACTGTCTTTGTTTCACGGGTTTTTAAAAGTAATTGATTTTTATAATGGGGTTTAGCTGCTTTTCACTGCTGTGTTTCTGCCGCTTTACACCCACTAGACTCACTTACAGAGAGATATCAATACATAGGTTTTAAGATTCTTACTAGTCAGATATATTCTTGGGTGGTGAATAGGGGGTGTTGAGTCCAATTCACTGAGCAAGGAGTAGGTCTTGTCTATTAACTATTCGGTTTATGGAACGGTATCTGAGCTAATTTGAAACCCTTGTTTTATGCATCACCCCGCCTCACCTTTCCCGTTAAGCAGCCATAGTGTGTTTTCTAAACGTGTGACTCTGTTCTGTTTTGTAATTCAGTTCAAGGGTAGCGGTTTTTACGTTCCCTCTATAAGTGATATCTTATGATAAGTGTCTTTTTCTGTGTGACTTACTTCACTTAGAATCCTCGTACCTAAATCCACTCATCATGCTGCTACTAGCCTTATGACGTTGATTTCATGGCTGAGTGATATTCCATTGTACATAAGGTCCACAACTTCTTTATCCATTTTTCTCTTTCCTGGGATATTTAAGGTGTAACGAAATGGAGGTTCTTGTCAAAAGAGCAGCCTTAATCTTTGGGGTGCCTGTGTCTTCCTGATTTTTAGTTTTCCCAATTTATACGCTCATGAGTGGCAGTGCCCTATGCCCACTAAGCTCAGTTTTTTAGATGTTTCAGGACATACCGTACACTTCTCCAGAGTGGCTGTTGGGAATTTACATCCCGCCCATCAGCGTAGCCAGGCTCCCGTTTCTCCATGGCCTGTCCTGCATTTCTGGTTTTGACACTTTATTCAGCATTGCCCTTTTGACCGATGGGAAGCGAGACTTCTTTGTAGCGCTGATTTGCCTTTCCAGGTTGCTTGGTTGGCCAAAAAGGGCGTATGCGTTTTTTCCTGAATATATTCAGGAAAAAACGCATACGCCCTTTTTGGCCAAGGGCATCATTGTCTAGGTTTTGCCGCTTTTCCTGTGCTTTAAAGGCGATTCGAATCTCCCTCCTGAAATCTGTTCCCTGCAATTCTTTCTTGCTTTCAAATCCTCTTCGTTGCCTTCCCTCAATATATTTGTGGACGAGAGTTATCATTTATAAGTCTGCAGGTTTGTGAATTGCAGTGCCCCTGAGCTCCATTTTTCAACTCGCTTTCTTGGGAGCTGGCCGCAAAAGCGCAAGATTGCTTCAGGCCCTATTCTGGTCCCGGGCGGCAGGCTGAGCCTGTGGTTAATTCATCTTCCTATGGGAAAATAGAGGGATCTGTGCCTGTCCCAACACCTAGAGCTAGTCTCTCATTGGTTCCCCCTCTTCCCGTTCATCCTCAGGACAAATTGCAACCTGTACGGAACAGGAGGTTAAAGGTGCTGCTTCTCCAAGGAGGGAGATTGCTAGTAAAGTGGCTGGAATGGCGAAGCTGAGCACAAGGAGATGAGAAATGAGGTGCGTTTAAGAAACCTTTCCCGATCACACGGTGTACCATCTTCTGGGTTTCTCATGCATGTTTTCGATGTAGGAAGATGCCCTTGAACCTAGAGATTTGGGACCCATGGGATGGGTACCACGCAGTATTACTTTAAAGTGTCTGCGTTTCCTAACCCAACCTCACCAAACCTCTCAGCCCCAAGAGTGTCCACCCTTATGTCTCAATCAGCTGTGGGTCTAGATATGGTCAATCCAGGTGGCATCACAGCCCCTGAAGGAATTTTGTAAGAATTTCTCTCTCTTTCACTGTCTTTGTTTCACTGGTTTTTAAAAGTAATTTATTTTTATAATGGGCTTTAGCTGCTTTTCACTGCTGTGTTTCTGCCGCTTTACACCCACTTGACTCACTTACAGAGAGATATCAATACATAGGTTTTAAGATTCTTACTAGTCAGATATATTCTTGGGTGGTGAATAGGGGGTGGTGAGTCCAATTCACTGAGCAAGGAGTAGGTCTTGTCTATTAAATTTTGGGTTTATGGAACGGTATCTGAGCTAATTTGAAACCCTTGTTTTATGCATCACCCCACCTCACCTTTCCCGTTAAGCAGCCATAGTGTGTTTTCTAAACGTGTGACTCTGTTCTGTTTTGTAATTCAGTTCAAGGGTAGCGGTTTTTACATTCCCTCTATAAGTGATATCTTATGATAAGTGTCTTTTTCTGTGTGACTTATTTCACTTAGAATCGTCGTACCTAAATCCACTCATCTTGCTGCTACTAGCCTTATGACGTTGATTTCATGGCTTAGTGATATTCCATTGTACATAAGGATCACAACTTCTTTATCCATTTTTCTCTTTCCTGGGATATTTAAGGTGTAACGAAATGGAGGTTCTTGTCAACAGAGCAGCCCTAAACTTTGGAGTGCCTGTGTCTTGCTGATTTTTAGTTTTCCCAATTTATACGCTCATGAGTGGCAGTGCCCTATGCCCTCTAAGCTCAGTTTTTTACATGTTTCAGGACATACCGTACACTTCTCCAGAGTGGCTGTTTGCAATTTACATCCCGCCCATCAGCGTAGCCAGGCTCCCGTTTCTCCATGGCCTGTCCTGCATTTCTGGTTTTGACACTTTATTCAGCATGGCCCTTTTGACCGATGGGAAGAGAGACTTCTTTGTAGCGCTGATTGGCCTTTCCAGGTTGCTTGGTTGGCCAAACAGGGCGTATGCGTGTTTTCCTGAATATATTCAGGAAAAAACGCATACGCCCTTTTTGGCCAATGGCATTATTGTCGAGGTTTTGCGGCTTTTCCTGTGCTTTAAAGGCGATTCGAATCTCCCTCCTGAAATCTGTTTCCTGCAATTCTGCCTTGCTTTCAAATCCTCTTCGTTGCCTTCCCTCAATATATTTGTGGTCGAGAGTGATCATTTATAAGTCTGCAGGTTTGTGAATTGCAGTGCCCCTGAGCTCCATTTTTCACCTCGCTTTCTTGGGAGCTGGCCGCAAAAGCACAGGATTGCTTCAGGCCCTATTCTGGTCCCGGGCGGCAGGCTGAGCCTGTGGTTAATTCTTCTTCCTGATGGGAAAATAGAGTGACCTGTGCCTGTCCCAACACCTAGAGCTAGTCTCTCATTGGTTCCCCCTCTTCCCGTTCATACTCAGGACAAATTGCAACCTGTACGGAACAGGAGGTTAAAGGTGCTGATTCTCCAAGGAGGGAGATTGCTAGTAAAGCGGCTGGAATGGCGAACACGAGCACAAGGAGATGAGAAATGAGGTGCGTTTTGGAAACCTTTCCCGATCACACGGTGTACCATCTTCTGGGTTTCTCATTCATGTTTTCGATTTAGGAAGATGCCCTTGAACCTGGAGATTTGGGACCCATGGGATGGGTACCACGCAGTATTACTTTAAAGGGTCTGCGTTTGCTCACCCAACCTCACCAAACCTCTCAGCCCCAAGAGTATCCACCCTTATGTCTCAATCAGCTGTGGGTCTAGATATGGTCAATCTAGGTGGCATCACAGCCACTGCACGAATTTTGTAAGAATTGTTCTCTCTTTCACTGTCTTTGTTTCACGGGTTTTTAAAAGTAATTGATTTTTATAATGGTGTTTAGCTGCTTTTCACTGCTGTGTTTATGCCTCTTTAAACACACTTGACTCACTTACAGAGAGATATCAATACATAGGTTTTAAGATTCTTACTAGTCAGATATATTCTTGGGCGGTGAATAGTTGGTGTTGAGTCCAATTAACTGAGCAAGCAGTAGGTCTTGTCTATTACATATTGGGTTTATGGAACGGTATCTGAGCTAAATTGAAACCCTTGTTTTATGCATCACCCCACCTCACCTTTCCCGTTAAGCAGCCATACTGTGTTTTCTAAACGTGTGACTCTGTTCTGTTTTGTAATTCAGTTCAAGGGTAGCGGTTTTTACATTCCCTCTATAAGTGATATCTTATGATAAGTGTCTTTTTCTGTTTGACTTACTTCACTTAGAATCGTCGTACCTAAATCCACTCATCATGCTGCTACTAGCCTTATGAAGTTGATTTCATGGCTGAGTGATATTCCATTGTACATAAGGTCCACAACTTCTTTATCCATTTTTCTCTTTCCTGGGATATTTAAGGTGTAACGAAATGGAGGTTCTTGTCAAAAGAGCAGCCTTAATCTTTGGGGTGCCTGTGTCTTGCTGATTTTTAGTTTTCCCAATTTATACGCTCATGAGTGGCAGTGCCCTATGCCCTCTAAGCTCAGTTTTTTAGATGTTTCAGGACATACCGTACACTTCTCCAGAGTGGCTGTTGGGAATTTACATCCCGCCCATCAGCGTAGCCAGGCTCCCGTTTCTCCATGGCCTGTCCTGCATTTCTGGTTTTGACACTTTATTCAGCATTGCCCTTTTGACCGATGGGAAGCGAGACTTCTTTGTAGCGCTGATTTGCCTTTCCAGGTTGCTTGGTTGGCCAAAAAGGGCGTATGCGTTTTTTCCTGAATATATTCAGGAAAAATCGCATACGCCCTTTTTGGCCAAGGGCATCATTGTCTAGGTTTTGCCGCTTTTCCTGTGCTTTAAAGGCGATTCGAATCTCCCTCCTGAAATCTGTTCCCTGCAATTCTTTCTTGCTTTCAAATCCTCTTCGTTGCCTTCCCTCAATATATTTGTGGACGAGAGTTATCATTTATAAGTCTGCAGGTTTGTGAATTGCAGTGCCCCTGAGCTCCATTTTTCAACTCGCTTTCTTGGGAGCTGGCCGCAAAAGCGCAAGATTGCTTCAGGCCCTATTCTGGTCCCGGGCGGCAGGCTGAGCCTGTGGTTAATTCTTCTTCCTATGGGAAAATAGAGGGACCTGTGCCTGTCCCAACACCTAGAGCTAGTCTCTCATTGGTTCCCCCTCTTCCCGTTCATCCTCAGGACAAATTGCAACCTGTACGGAACAGGAGGTTAAAGGTGCTGATTCTCCAAGGAGGGAGATTGCTAGTAAAGTGGCTGGAATGGCGAAGCTGAGCACAAGGAGATGAGAAATGAGGTGCGTTTAAGAAACCTTTCCCGATCACACGGTGTACCATCTTCTGGGTTTCTCATGCATGTTTTCGATGTAGGAAGATGCCCTTGAACCTAGAGATTAGGGACCCATGGGATGGGTACCACGCAGTATTACTTTAAAGTGTCTGCGTTTCCTAACCCAACCTCACCAAACATCTCAGCCCCAAGAGTGTCCACCCTTATGTCTCAATCAGCTGTGGGTCTAGATATGGTCAATACAGGTGGCATCACAGCCCCTGAAGGAATTTTGTAAGAATTTCTCTCTCTTTCACTGTCTTTGTTTCACTGGTTTTTAAAAGTAATTTATTTTTATAATGGGCTTTAGCTGCTTTTCACTGCTGTGTTTCTGCCGCTTTACACCCACTTGACTCACTCACAGAGAGATATCAATACATAGGTTTTAAGATTCTTACTAGTCAGATATATTCTTGGGTGGTGAATAGGGGGTGGTGAGTCCAATTCACTGAGCAAGGAGTAGGTCTTGTCTATTAAATTTTGGGTTTATGGAACGGTATCTGAGCTAATTTGAAACCCTTGTTTTATGCATCACCCCACCTCACCTTTCCCGTTAAGCAGCCATAGTGTGTTTTCTAAACGTGTGACTCTGTTCTGTTTTGTAATTCAGTTCAAGGGTAGCGGTTTTTACATTCCCTCTATAAGTGATATCTTATGATAAGTGTCTTTTTCTGTGTGACTTATTTCACTTAGAATCGTCGTACCTAAATCCACTCATCTTGCTGCTACTAGCCTTATGACGTTGATTTCATGGCTTAGTGATATTCCATTGTACATAAGGACCACAACTTCTTTATCCATTTTTCTCTTTCCTGGGATATTTAAGGTGTAACGAAGTGGAGGTTCTTGTCAACAGAGCAGCCCTAAACTTTGTGGTGCCTGTGTCTTGCTGATTTTTAGTTTTCCCAATTTATACGCCCATGAGTGGAAATTCCCTATGCTCTGTAGGCTGAGTTTTTTAGATGTTTCAGGACACACCGTACACTTCTCCAGAGTGGCTGTTGGCAATTTACATCCCGCCCATCAGCGTAGCCAGGCTCCCGTTTATCCATGGCCTGTCCTGCATTTCTGGTTTTGACACTTTATTCAGCATGGTCTTTTTGACCGATGGGAAGCGAGACTTCTTTGTAGCGCTGATTTGCCTTTCCAGGTTGCTTGGTTGGCCAAAAAGGGCGTATGCGTTTTTTCCTGAATACATTCAGGAAAAAACGCATACGCCCTTTTTGGCCAAAGGCATCATTGTCGAGGTTTTGCCGCTTTTCCTGTGCTTTAAAGGCGATTCGAATCTCGCTCCTGAAATCTGTTTCCTGCAATTCTGCCTTGCTTTGCAATCCTCTTCGTTGCCTTCCCTCAATATATTTGTGGACGAGAGTTATCATTTATAAGTCTGCAGGTTTGTGTATTGCAGTGCCCCTGAGCTCCATTTTTCAACTCGCTTTCTTGGGAGCTGGCCGCAAAAGCGGAAGATTGCTTCAGGCCCTATGCTGGTCCCGGGCGGCAGGCTGAGCCTGTGGTTAATTCTTCTTCCTATGGGAAAATAGAGTGACCTGTGCCTGTCCCAACACCTAGAGCTAGTCTCTCATTGGTTCCCCCTCTTCCCGTTCATCCTCAGGACAAATTGCAACCTGTACGGAACAGGAGGTTAAAGGTGCTGATTCTCCAAGGAGGGAGATTGCTAGTAAAGCGGCTGGAATGGCGAACCCGAGCACAAGGAGATGAGAAATGAGGTGCGTTTAAGAAACCTTTCCCGATCACACGGTGTACCATCTTCTGGGTTTCTCATGCATGTTTTCGATGTAGGAAGATGCCCTTGAACCTGGAGATTTGGGACCCATGGGATGGGTACCACGCAGTATTAATTTAAAGGGTCTGCGTTTCCTCACCCAACCTCACCAAACCTCTCAGCCACAAGAGTGTCCACTCTTATGTCTCAATCAGCTGTGGGTCTAGATATGGTCAATCCAGGTGGCATCACAGCCCCTGAAGGAATTTTGTAAGAATTTCTCTCTCTTTCACTGTCTTTGTTTCACGGGTTTTTAAAAGTAATTGATTTTTATAATGGGGTTTAGCTGCTTTTCACTGCTGTGTTTCTGCCGCTTTACACCCACTAGACTCACTTACAGAGAGATATCAATACATAGGTTTTAAGATTCTTACTAGTCAGATATATTCTTGGGTGGTGAATAGGGGGTGTTGAGTCCAATTCACTGAGCAAGGAGTAGGTCTTGTCTATTAACTATTCGGTTTATGGAACGGTATCTGAGCTAATTTGAAACCCTTGTTTTATGCATCACCCCGCCTCACCTTTCCCGTTAAGCAGCCATAGTGTGTTTTCTAAACGTGTGACTCTGTTCTGTTTTGTAATTCAGTTCAAGGGTAGCGGTTTTTACGTTCCCTCTATAAGTGATATCTTATGATAAGTGTCTTTTTCTGTGTGACTTACTTCACTTAGAATCCTCGTACCTAAATCCACTCATCATGCTGCTACTAGCCTTATGACGTTGATTTCATGGCTGAGTGATATTCCATTGTACATAAGGTCCACAACTTCTTTATCCATTTTTCTCTTTCCTGGGATATTTAAGGTGTAACGAAATGGAGGTTCTTGTCAAAAGAGCAGCCTTAATCTTTGGGGTGCCTGTGTCTTGCTGATTTTTAGTTTTCCCAATTTATACGCTCATGAGTGGCAGTGCCCTATGCCCTCTAAGCTCAGTTTTTTAGATGTTTCAGGACATACCGTACACTTCTCCAGAGTGGCTGTTGGGAATTTACATCCCGCCCATCAGCGTAGCCAGGCTCCCGTTTCTCCATGGCCTGTCCTGCATTTCTGGTTTTGACACTTTATTCAGCATTGCCCTTTTGACCGATGGGAAGCGAGACTTCTTTGTAGCGCTGATTTGCCTTTCCAGGTTGCTTGGTTGGCCAAAAAGGGCGTATGCGTTTTTTCCTGAATATATTCAGGAAAAAACGCATACGCCCTTTTTGGCCAAGGGCATCATTGTCTAGGTTTTGCCGCTTTTCCTGTGCTTTAAAGGCGATTCGAATCTCCCTCCTGAAATCTGTTCCCTGCAATTCTTTCTTGCTTTCAAATCCTCTTCGTTGCCTTCCCTCAATATATTTGTGGACGAGAGTTATCATTTATAAGTCTGCAGGTTTGTGAATTGCAGTGCCCCTGAGCTCCATTTTTCAACTCGCTTTCTTGGGAGCTGGCCGCAAAAGCGCAAGATTGCTTCAGGCCCTATTCTGGTCCCGGGCGGCAGGCTGAGCCTGTGGTTAATTCATCTTCCTATGGGAAAATAGAGGGATCTGTGCCTGTCCCAACACCTAGAGCTAGTCTCTCATTGGTTCCCCCTCTTCCCGTTCATCCTCAGGACAAATTGCAACCTGTACGGAACAGGAGGTTAAAGGTGCTGCTTCTCCAAGGAGGGAGATTGCTAGTAAAGTGGCTGGAATGGCGAAGCTGAGCACAAGGAGATGAGAAATGAGGTGCGTTTAAGAAACCTTTCCCGATCACACGGTGTACCATCTTCTGGGTTTCTCATGCATGTTTTCGATGTAGGAAGATGCCCTTGAACCTAGAGATTTGGGACCCATGGGATGGGTACCACGCAGTATTACTTTAAAGTGTCTGCGTTTCCTAACCCAACCTCACCAAACCTCTCAGCCCCAAGAGTGTCCACCCTTATGTCTCAATCAGCTGTGGGTCTAGATATGGTCAATCCAGGTGGCATCACAGCCCCTGAAGGAATTTTGTAAGAATTTCTCTCTCTTTCACTGTCTTTGTTTCACTGGTTTTTAAAAGTAATTGATTTTTATAATGGGCTTTAGCTGCTTTTCACTGCTGTGTTTCTGCCGCTTTACACCCACTTGACTCACTTACAGAGAGATATCAATACATAGGTTTTAAGATTCTTACTAGTCAGATATATTCTTGGGTGGTGAATAGGGGGTGGTGAGTCCAATTCACTGAGCAAGGAGTAGGTCTTGTCTATTAAATTTTGGGTTTATGGAACGGTATCTGAGCTAATTTGAAACCCTTGTTTTATGCATCACCCCACCTCACCTTTCCCGTTAAGCAGCCATAGTGTGTTTTCTAAACGTGTGACTCTGTTCTGTTTTGTAATTCAGTTCAAGGGTAGCGGTTTTTACATTCCCTCTATAAGTGATATCTTATGATAAGTGTCTTTTTCTGTGTGACTTATTTCACTTAGAATCGTCGTACCTAAATCCACTCATCTTGCTGCTACTAGCCTTATGACGTTGATTTCATGGCTTAGTGATATTCCATTGTACATAAGGATCACAACTTCTTTATCCATTTTTCTCTTTCCTGGGATATTTAAGGTGTAACGAAATGGAGGTTCTTGTCAACAGAGCAGCCCTAAACTTTGGAGTGCCTGTGTCTTGCTGATTTTTAGTTTTCCCAATTTATACGCTCATGAGTGGCAGTGCCCTATGCCCTCTAAGCTCAGTTTTTTACATGTTTCAGGACATACCGTACACTTCTCCAGAGTGGCTGTTTGCAATTTACATCCCGCCCATCAGCGTAGCCAGGCTCCCGTTTCTCCATGGCCTGTCCTGCATTTCTGGTTTTGACACTTTATTCAGCATGGCCCTTTTGACCGATGGGAAGAGAGACTTCTTTGTAGCGCTGATTGGCCTTTCCAGGTTGCTTGGTTGGCCAAACAGGGCGTATGCGTGTTTTCCTGAATATATTCAGGAAAAAACGCATACGCCCTTTTTGGCCAATGGCATTATTGTCGAGGTTTTGCGGCTTTTCCTGTGCTTTAAAGGCGATTCGAATCTCCCTCCTGAAATCTGTTTCCTGCAATTCTGCCTTGCTTTCAAATCCTCTTCGTTGCCTTCCCTCAATATATTTGTGGTCGAGAGTGATCATTTATAAGTCTGCAGGTTTGTGAATTGCAGTGCCCCTGAGCTCCATTTTTCACCTCGCTTTCTTGGGAGCTGGCCGCAAAAGCACAGGATTGCTTCAGGCCCTATTCTGGTCCCGGGCGGCAGGCTGAGCCTGTGGTTAATTCTTCTTCCTGATGGGAAAATAGAGTGACCTGTGCCTGTCCCAACACCTAGAGCTAGTCTCTCATTGGTTCCCCCTCTTCCCGTTCATACTCAGGACAAATTGCAACCTGTACGGAACAGGAGGTTAAAGGTGCTGATTCTCCAAGGAGGGAGATTGCTAGTAAAGCGGCTGGAATGGCGAACACGAGCACAAGGAGATGAGAAATGAGGTGCGTTTTGGAAACCTTTCCCGATCACACGGTGTACCATCTTCTGGGTTTCTCATTCATGTTTTCGATTTAGGAAGATGCCCTTGAACCTGGAGATTTGGGACCCATGGGATGGGTACCACGCAGTATTACTTTAAAGGGTCTGCGTTTGCTCACCCAACCTCACCAAACCTCTCAGCCCCAAGAGTATCCACCCTTATGTCTCAATCAGCTGTGGGTCTAGATATGGTCAATCTAGGTGGCATCACAGCCACTGCACGAATTTTGTAAGAATTGTTCTCTCTTTCACTGTCTTTGTTTCACGGGTTTTTAAAAGTAATTGATTTTTATAATGGTGTTTAGCTGCTTTTCACTGCTGTGTTTATGCCTCTTTAAACACACTTGACTCACTTACAGAGAGATATCAATACATAGGTTTTAAGATTCTTACTAGTCAGATATATTCTTGGGCGGTGAATAGTTGGTGTTGAGTCCAATTAACTGAGCAAGCAGTAGGTCTTGTCTATTACATATTGGGTTTATGGAACGGTATCTGAGCTAAATTGAAACCCTTGTTTTATGCATCACCCCACCTCACCTTTCCCGTTAAGCAGCCATACTGTGTTTTCTAAACGTGTGACTCTGTTCTGTTTTGTAATTCAGTTCAAGGGTAGCGGTTTTTACATTCCCTCTATAAGTGATATCTTATGATAAGTGTCTTTTTCTGTGTGACTTACTTCACTTAGAATCGTCGTACCTAAATCCACTCATCATGCTGCTACTAGCCTTATGAAGTTGATTTCATGGCTGAGTGATATTCCATTGTACATAAGGTCCACAACTTCTTTATCCATTTTTCTCTTTCCTGGGATATTTAAGGTGTAACGAAATGGAGGTTCTTGTCAAAAGAGCAGCCTTAATCTTTGGGGTGCCTGTGTCTTGCTGATTTTTAGTTTTCCCAATTTATACGCTCATGAGTGGCAGTGCCCTATGCCCTCTAAGCTCAGTTTTTTAGATGTTTCAGGACATACCGTACACTTCTCCAGAGTGGCTGTTGGGAATTTACATCCCGCCCATCAGCGTAGCCAGGCTCCCGTTTCTCCATGGCCTGTCCTGCATTTCTGGTTTTGACACTTTATTCAGCATTGCCCTTTTGACCGATGGGAAGCGAGACTTCTTTGTAGCGCTGATTTGCCTTTCCAGGTTGCTTGGTTGGCCAAAAAGGGCTTATGCGTTTTTTCCTGAATATATTCAGGAAAAAACGCATACGCCCTTTTTGGCCAAGGGCATCATTGTCTAGGTTTTGCCGCTTTTCCTGTGCTTTAAAGGCGATTCGAATCTCCCTCCTGAAATCTGTTCCCTGCAATTCTTTCTTGCTTTCAAATCCTCTTCGTTGCCTTCCCTCAATATATTTGTGGACGAGAGTTATCATTTATAAGTCTGCAGGTTTGTGAATTGCAGTGCCCCTGAGCTCCATTTTTCAACTCGCTTTCTTGGGAGCTGGCCGCAAAAGCGCAAGATTGCTTCAGGCCCTATTCTGGTCCCGGGCGGCAGGCTGAGCCTGTGGTTAATTCTTCTTCCTATGGGAAAATAGAGGGACCTGTGCCTGTCCCAACACCTAGAGCTAGTCTCTCATTGGTTCCCCCTCTTCCCGTTCATCCTCAGGACAAATTGCAACCTGTACGGAACAGGAGGTTAAAGGTGCTGATTCTCCAAGGAGGGAGATTGCTAGTAAAGTGGCTGGAATGGCGAAGCTGAGCACAAGGAGATGAGAAATGAGGTGCGTTTAAGAAACCTTTCCCGATCACACGGTGTACCATCTTCTGGGTTTCTCATGCATGTTTTCGATGTAGGAAGATGCCCTTGAACCTAGAGATTTGGGACCCATGGGATGGGTACCAGGCAGTATTACTTTAAAGTGTCTGCGTTTCCTAACCCAACCTCACCAAACCTCTCAGCCCCAAGAGTGTCCACCCTTATGTCTCAATCAGCTGTGGGTCTAGATATGGTCAATCCAGGTGGCATCACAGCCCCTGAAGGAATTTTGTAAGAATTTCTCTCTCTTTCACTGTCTTTGTTTCACTGGTTTTTAAAAGTAATTTATTTTTATAATGGGCTTTAGCTGCTTTTCACTGCTGTGTTTCTGCCGCTTTACACCCACTTGACTCACTTACAGAGAGATATCAATACATAGGTTTTAAGATTCTTACTAGTCAGATATATTCTTGGGTGGTGAATAGGGGGTGGTGAGTCCAATTCACTGAGCAAGGAGTAGGTCTTGTCTATTAAATTTTGGGTTTATGGAACGGTATCTGAGCTAATTTGAAACCCTTGTTTTATGCATCACCCCACCTCACCTTTCCCGTTAAGCAGCCATAGTGTGTTTTCTAAACGTGTGACTCTGTTCTGTTTTGTAATTCAGTTCAAGGGTAGCGGTTTTTACGTTCCCTCTATAAGTGATATCTTATGATAAGTGTCTTTTTCTGTGTGACTTATTTCACTTAGAATCGTCGTACCTAAATCCACTCATCTTGCTGCTACTAGCCTTATGACGTTGATTTCATGGCTTAGTGATATTCCATTGTACATAAGGACCACAACTTCTTTATCCATTTTTCTCTTTCCTGGGATATTTAAGGTGTAACGAAATGGAGGTTCTTGTCAACAGAGCAGCCCTAAACTTTGGAGTGCCTGTGTCTTGCTGATTTTTAGTTTTCCCAATTTATACGCTCATGAGTGGCAGTGCCCTATGCCCTCTAAGCTCAGTTTTTTACATGTTTCAGGACATACCGTACACTTCTCCAGAGTGGCTGTTTGCAATTTACATCCCGCCCATCAGCGTAGCCAGGCTCCCGTTTCTCCATGGCCTGTCCTGCATTTCTGGTTTTGACACTTTATTCAGCATGGCCCTTTTGATCGATGGGAAGAGAGACTTCTTTGTAGCGCTGATTGGCCTTTCCAGGTTGCTTGGTTGGCCAAACAAGGCGTATGCGTGTTTTCCTGAATATATTCAGGAAAAAACGCATACGCCCTTTTTGGCCAATGGCATTATTGTCGAGGTTTTGCGGCTTTTCCTGTGCTTTAAAGGCGATTCGAATCTCCCTCCTGAAATCTGTTTCCTGCAATTCTGCCTTGCTTTCAAATCCTCTTCGTTGCCTTCCCTCAATATATTTGTGGTCGAGAGTGATAATTTATAAGTCTGCAGGTTTGTGAATTGCAGTGCCCCTGAGCTCCATTTTTCACCTCGCTTTCTTGGGAGCTGGCCGCAAAAGCACAGGATTGCTTCAGGCCCTATTCTGGTCCCGGGCGGCAGGCTGAGCCTGTGGTTAATTCTTCTTCCTGATGGGAAAATAGAGTGACCTGTGCGTGTCCCAACACCTAGAGCTAGTCTCTCATTGGTTCCCCCTCTTCCCGTTCATACTCAGGACAAATTGCAACCTGTACGGAACAGGAGGTTAAAGGTGCTGATTCTCCAAGGAGGGAGATTGCTAGTAAAGCGGCTGGAATGGCGAACACGAGCACAAGGAGATGAGAAATGAGGTGCGTTTTGGAAACCTTTCCCGATCACACGGTGTACCATCTTCTGGGTTTCTCATTCATGTTTTCGATGAAGGAAGATGCCCTTGAACCTGGAGATTTGGGACCCATGGGATGGGTACCACGCAGTATTACTTTAAAGGGTCTGCGTTTGCTCACCCAACCTCACCAAACCTCTCAGCCCCAAGAGTATCCACCCTTATGTCTCAATCAACTGTGGGTCTAGATATGGTCAATCTAGGTGGCATCACAGCCACTGCACGAATTTTGTAAGAATTGTTCTCTCTTTCACTGTCTTTGTTTCACAGGTTTTTAAAAGTAATTGATTTTTATAATGGTGTTTAGCTGCTTTTCACTGCTGTGTTTATGCCTCTTTAAACACACTTGACTCACTTACAGAGAGATATCAATACATAGGTTTTAAGATTCTTACTAGTCAGATATATTCTTGGGCGGTGAATAGTTGGTGTTGAGTCCAATTAACTGAGCAAGCAGTAGGTCTTGTCTATTACATATTCGGTTTATGGAACGGTATCTGAGCTAAATTGAAACCCTTGTTTTATGCATCACCCCACCTCACCTTTCCCGTTAAGCAGCCATACTGTGTTTTCTAAACGTGTGACTCTGTTCTGTTTTGTAATTCAGTTCAAGGGTAGCGGTTTTTACATTCCCTCTATAAGTGATATCTTATGATAAGTGTCTTTTTCTGTGTGACTTACTTCACTTAGAATCGTCGTACCTAAATCCACTCATCATGCTGCTACTAGCCTTATGAAGTTGATTTCATGGCTGAGTGATATTCCATTGTACATAAGGTCCACAACTTCTTTATCCATTTTTCTCTTTCCTGGGATATTTAAGGTGTAACGAAATGGAGGTTCTTGTCAAAAGAGCAGCCTTAATCTTTGGGGTGCCTGTGTCTTGCTGATTTTTAGTTTTCCCAATTTATACGCTCATGAGTGGCAGTGCCCTATTCCCTCTAAGCTCAGTTTTTTAGATGTTTCAGGACATACCGTACACTTCTCCAGAGTGGCTGTTGGGAATTTACATCCCGCCCTTCAGCGTAGCCAGGCTCCCGTTTCTCCATGGCCTGTCCTGCATTTCTGGTTTTGACACTTTATTCAGCATTGCCCTTTTGACCGATGGGAAGCGAGACTTCTTTGTAGCGCTGATTTGCCTTTCCAGGTTGCTTGGTTGGCCAAAAAGGGCGTATGCGTTTTTTCCTGAATATATGCAGGAAAAAACGCATACGCCCTTTTTGGCCAATGGCATTATTGTCGAGGTTTTGCGGCTTTTCCTGTGCTTTAAAGGCGATTCGAATCTCCCTCCTGAAATCTGTTTCCTGCAATTCTGCCTTGCTTTCAAATCCTCTTCGTTGCCTTCCCTCAATATATTTGTGGTCGAGAGTGATCATTTATAAGTCTGCAGGTTTGTGAATTGCAGTGCCCCTGAGCTCCATTTTTCACCTCGCTTTCTTGGGAGCTGGCCGCAAAAGCACAGGATTGCTTCAGGCCCTATTCTGGTCCCGGGCGGCAGGCTGAGCCTGTGGTTAATTCTTCTTCCTGATGGGAAAATAGAGTGACCTGTGCCTGTCCCAACACCTAGAGCTAGTCTCTCATTGGTTCCCCCTCTTCCCGTTCATACTCAGGACAAATTGCAACCTGTACGGAACAGGAGGTTAAAGGTGCTGATTCTCCAAGGAGGGAGATTGCTAGTAAAGCGGCTGGAATGGCGAACACGAGCACAAGGAGATGAGAAATGAGGTGCGTTTTGGAAACCTTTCCCGATCACACGGTGTACCATCTTCTGGGTTTCTCATTCATGTTTTCGATTTAGGAAGATGCCCTTGAACCTGGAGATTTGGGACCCATGGGATGGGTACCACGCAGTATTACTTTAAAGGGTCTGCGTTTGCTCACACAACCTCACCAAACCTCTCAGCCCCAAGAGTATCCACCCTTATGTCTCAATCAGCTGTGGGTCTAGATATGGTCAATCTAGGTGGCATCACAGCCACTGCACGAATTTTGTAAGAATTGTTCTCTCTTTCACTGTCTTTGTTTCACGGGTTTTTAAAAGTAATTGATTTTTATAATGGTGTTTAGCTGCTTTTCACTGCTGTGTTTATGCCTCTTTAAACACACTTGACTCACTTACAGAGAGATATCAATACATAGGTTTTAAGATTCTTACTAGTCAGATATATTCTTGGGCGGTGAATAGTTGGTGTTGAGTCCAATTAACTGAGCAAGCAGTAGGTCTTGTCTATTACATATTGGGTTTATGGAACGGTATCTGAGCTAAATTGAAACCCTTGTTTTATGCATCACCCCACCTCACCTTTCCCGTTAAGCAGCCATACTGTGTTTTCTAAACGTGTGACTCTGTTCTGTTTTGTAATTCAGTTCAAGGGTAGCGGTTTTTACATTCCCTCTATAAGTGATATCTTATGATAAGTGTCTTTTTCTGTGTGACTTACTTCACTTAGAATCGTCGTACCTAAATCCACTCATCATGCTGCTACTAGCCTTATGAAGTTGATTTCATGGCTGAGTGATATTCCATTGTACATAAGGTCCACAACTTCTTTATCCATTTTTCTCTTTCCTGGGATATTTAAGGTGTAACGAAATGGAGGTTCTTGTCAAAAGAGCAGCCTTAATCTTTGGGGTGCCTGTGTCTTGCTGATTTTTAGTTTTCCCAATTTATACGCTCATGAGTGGCAGTGCCCTATGCCCTCTAAGCTCAGTTTTTTAGATGTTTCAGGACATACCGTACACTTCTCCAGAGTGGCTGTTGGGAATTTACATCCCGCCCATCAGCGTAGCCAGGCTCCCGTTTCTCCATGGCCTGTCCTGCATTTCTGGTTTTGACACTTTATTCAGCATTGCCCTTTTGACCGATGGGAAGCGAGACTTCTTTGTAGCGCTGATTTGCCTTTCCAGGTTGCTTGGTTGGCCAAAAAGGGCGTATGCGTTTTTTCCTGAATATATTCAGGAAAAATCGCATACGCCCTTTTTGGCCAAGGGCATCATTGTCTAGGTTTTGCCGCTTTTCCTGTGCTTTAAAGGCGATTCGAATCTCCCTCCTGAAATCTGTTCCCTGCAATTCTTTCTTGCTTTCAAATCCTCTTCGTTGCCTTCCCTCAATATATTTGTGGACGAGAGTTATCATTTATAAGTCTGCAGGTTTGTGAATTGCAGTGCCCCTGAGCTCCATTTTTCAACTCGCTTTCTTGGGAGCTGGCCGCAAAAGCGCAAGATTGCTTCAGGCCCTATTCTGGTCCCGGGCGGCAGGCTGAGCCTGTGGTTAATTCTTCTTCCTATGGGAAAATAGAGGGACCTGTGCCTGTCCCAACACCTAGAGCTAGTCTCTCATTGGTTCCCCCTCTTCCCGTTCATCCTCAGGACAAATTGCAACCTGTACGGAACAGGAGGTTAAAGGTGCTGATTCTCCAAGGAGGGAGATTGCTAGTAAAGTGGCTGGAATGGCGAAGCTGAGCACAAGGAGATGAGAAATGAGGTGCGTTTAAGAAACCTTTCCCGATCACACGGTGTACCATCTTCTGGGTTTCTCATGCATGTTTTCGATGTAGGAAGATGCCCTTGAACCTAGAGATTAGGGACCCATGGGATGGGTACCACGCAGTATTACTTTAAAGTGTCTGCGTTTCCTAACCCAACCTCACCAAACATCTCAGCCCCAAGAGTGTCCACCCTTATGTCTCAATCAGCTGTGGGTCTAGATATGGTCAATACAGGTGGCATCACAGCCCCTGAAGGAATTTTGTAAGAATTTCTCTCTCTTTCACTGTCTTTGTTTCACTGGTTTTTAAAAGTAATTTATTTTTATAATGGGCTTTAGCTGCTTTTCACTGCTGTGTTTCTGCCGCTTTACACCCACTTGACTCACTCACAGAGAGATATCAATACATAGGTTTTAAGATTCTTACTAGTCAGATATATTCTTGGGTGGTGAATAGGGGGTGGTGAGTCCAATTCACTGAGCAAGGAGTAGGTCTTGTCTATTAAATTTTGGGTTTATGGAACGGTATCTGAGCTAATTTGAAACCCTTGTTTTATGCATCACCCCACCTCACCTTTCCCGTTAAGCAGCCATAGTGTGTTTTCTAAACGTGTGACTCTGTTCTGTTTTGTAATTCAGTTCAAGGGTAGCGGTTTTTACATTCCCTCTATAAGTGATATCTTATGATAAGTGTCTTTTTCTGTGTGACTTATTTCACTTAGAATCGTCGTACCTAAATCCACTCATCTTGCTGCTACTAGCCTTATGACGTTGATTTCATGGCTTAGTGATATTCCATTGTACATAAGGACCACAACTTCTTTATCCATTTTTCTCTTTCCTGGGATATTTAAGGTGTAACGAAGTGGAGGTTCTTGTCAACAGAGCAGCCCTAAACTTTGTGGTGCCTGTGTCTTGCTGATTTTTAGTTTTCCCAATTTATACGCCCATGAGTGGAAATTCCCTATGCTCTGTAGGCTGAGTTTTTTAGATGTTTCAGGACACACCGTACACTTCTCCAGAGTGGCTGTTGGCAATTTACATCCCGCCCATCAGCGTAGCCAGGCTCCCGTTTATCCATGGCCTGTCCTGCATTTCTGGTTTTGACACTTTATTCAGCATGGTCTTTTTGACCGATGGGAAGCGAGACTTCTTTGTAGCGCTGATTTGCCTTTCCAGGTTGCTTGGTTGGCCAAAAAGGGCGTATGCGTTTTTTCCTGAATACATTCAGGAAAAAACGCATACGCCCTTTTTGGCCAAAGGCATCATTGTCGAGGTTTTGCCGCTTTTCCTGTGCTTTAAAGGCGATTCGAATCTCGCTCCTGAAATCTGTTTCCTGCAATTCTGCCTTGCTTTGCAATCCTCTTCGTTGCCTTCCCTCAATATATTTGTGGACGAGAGTTATCATTTATAAGTCTGCAGGTTTGTGTATTGCAGTGCCCCTGAGCTCCATTTTTCAACTCGCTTTCTTGGGAGCTGGCCGCAAAAGCGGAAGATTGCTTCAGGCCCTATGCTGGTCCCGGGCGGCAGGCTGAGCCTGTGGTTAATTCTTCTTCCTATGGGAAAATAGAGTGACCTGTGCCTGTCCCAACACCTAGAGCTAGTCTCTCATTGGTTCCCCCTCTTCCCGTTCATCCTCAGGACAAATTGCAACCTGTACGGAACAGGAGGTTAAAGGTGCTGATTCTCCAAGGAGGGAGATTGCTAGTAAAGCGGCTGGAATGGCGAACCCGAGCACAAGGAGATGAGAAATGAGGTGCGTTTAAGAAACCTTTCCCGATCACACGGTGTACCATCTTCTGGGTTTCTCATGCATGTTTTCGATGTAGGAAGATGCCCTTGAACCTGGAGATTTGGGACCCATGGGATGGGTACCACGCAGTATTAATTTAAAGGGTCTGCGTTTCCTCACCCAACCTCACCAAACCTCTCAGCCACAAGAGTGTCCACTCTTATGTCTCAATCAGCTGTGGGTCTAGATATGGTCAATCCAGGTGGCATCACAGCCCCTGAAGGAATTTTGTAAGAATTTCTCTCTCTTTCACTGTCTTTGTTTCACGGGTTTTTAAAAGTAATTGATTTTTATAATGGGGTTTAGCTGCTTTTCACTGCTGTGTTTCTGCCGCTTTACACCCACTAGACTCACTTACAGAGAGATATCAATACATAGGTTTTAAGATTCTTACTAGTCAGATATATTCTTGGGTGGTGAATAGGGGGTGTTGAGTCCAATTCACTGAGCAAGGAGTAGGTCTTGTCTATTAACTATTCGGTTTATGGAACGGTATCTGAGCTAATTTGAAACCCTTGTTTTATGCATCACCCCGCCTCACCTTTCCCGTTAAGCAGCCATAGTGTGTTTTCTAAACGTGTGACTCTGTTCTGTTTTGTAATTCAGTTCAAGGGTAGCGGTTTTTACGTTCCCTCTATAAGTGATATCTTATGATAAGTGTCTTTTTCTGTGTGACTTACTTCACTTAGAATCCTCGTACCTAAATCCACTCATCATGCTGCTACTAGCCTTATGACGTTGATTTCATGGCTGAGTGATATTCCATTGTACATAAGGTCCACAACTTCTTTATCCATTTTTCTCTTTCCTGGGATATTTAAGGTGTAACGAAATGGAGGTTCTTGTCAAAAGAGCAGCCTTAATCTTTGGGGTGCCTGTGTCTTGCTGATTTTTAGTTTTCCCAATTTATACGCTCATGAGTGGCAGTGCCCTATGCCCTCTAAGCTCAGTTTTTTAGATGTTTCAGGACATACCGTACACTTCTCCAGAGTGGCTGTTGGGAATTTACATCCCGCCCATCAGCGTAGCCAGGCTCCCGTTTCTCCATGGCCTGTCCTGCATTTCTGGTTTTGACACTTTATTCAGCATTGCCCTTTTGACCGATGGGAAGCGAGACTTCTTTGTAGCGCTGATTTGCCTTTCCAGGTTGCTTGGTTGGCCAAAAAGGGCGTATGCGTTTTTTCCTGAATATATTCAGGAAAAAACGCATACGCCCTTTTTGGCCAAGGGCATCATTGTCTAGGTTTTGCCGCTTTTCCTGTGCTTTAAAGGCGATTCGAATCTCCCTCCTGAAATCTGTTCCCTGCAATTCTTTCTTGCTTTCAAATCCTCTTCGTTGCCTTCCCTCAATATATTTGTGGACGAGAGTTATCATTTATAAGTCTGCAGGTTTGTGAATTGCAGTGCCCCTGAGCTCCATTTTTCAACTCGCTTTCTTGGGAGCTGGCCGCAAAAGCGCAAGATTGCTTCAGGCCCTATTCTGGTCCCGGGCGGCAGGCTGAGCCTGTGGTTAATTCATCTTCCTATGGGAAAATAGAGGGATCTGTGCCTGTCCCAACACCTAGAGCTAGTCTCTCATTGGTTCCCCCTCTTCCCGTTCATCCTCAGGACAAATTGCAACCTGTACGGAACAGGAGGTTAAAGGTGCTGCTTCTCCAAGGAGGGAGATTGCTAGTAAAGTGGCTGGAATGGCGAAGCTGAGCACAAGGAGATGAGAAATGAGGTGCGTTTAAGAAACCTTTCCCGATCACACGGTGTACCATCTTCTGGGTTTCTCATGCATGTTTTCGATGTAGGAAGATGCCCTTGAACCTAGAGATTTGGGACCCATGGGATGGGTACCACGCAGTATTACTTTAAAGTGTCTGCGTTTCCTAACCCAACCTCACCAAACCTCTCAGCCCCAAGAGTGTCCACCCTTATGTCTCAATCAGCTGTGGGTCTAGATATGGTCAATCCAGGTGGCATCACAGCCCCTGAAGGAATTTTGTAAGAATTTCTCTCTCTTTCACTGTCTTTGTTTCACTGGTTTTTAAAAGTAATTGATTTTTATAATGGGCTTTAGCTGCTTTTCACTGCTGTGTTTCTGCCGCTTTACACCCACTTGACTCACTTACAGAGAGATATCAATACATAGGTTTTAAGATTCTTACTAGTCAGATATATTCTTGGGTGGTGAATAGGGGGTGGTGAGTCCAATTCACTGAGCAAGGAGTAGGTCTTGTCTATTAAATTTTGGGTTTATGGAACGGTATCTGAGCTAATTTGAAACCCTTGTTTTATGCATCACCCCACCTCACCTTTCCCGTTAAGCAGCCATAGTGTGTTTTCTAAACGTGTGACTCTGTTCTGTTTTGTAATTCAGTTCAAGGGTAGCGGTTTTTACATTCCCTCTATAAGTGATATCTTATGATAAGTGTCTTTTTCTGTGTGACTTATTTCACTTAGAATCGTCGTACCTAAATCCACTCATCTTGCTGCTACTAGCCTTATGACGTTGATTTCATGGCTTAGTGATATTCCATTGTACATAAGGATCACAACTTCTTTATCCATTTTTCTCTTTCCTGGGATATTTAAGGTGTAACGAAATGGAGGTTCTTGTCAACAGAGCAGCCCTAAACTTTGGAGTGCCTGTGTCTTGCTGATTTTTAGTTTTCCCAATTTATACGCTCATGAGTGGCAGTGCCCTATGCCCTCTAAGCTCAGTTTTTTACATGTTTCAGGACATACCGTACACTTCTCCAGAGTGGCTGTTTGCAATTTACATCCCGCCCATCAGCGTAGCCAGGCTCCCGTTTCTCCATGGCCTGTCCTGCATTTCTGGTTTTGACACTTTATTCAGCATGGCCCTTTTGACCGATGGGAAGAGAGACTTCTTTGTAGCGCTGATTGGCCTTTCCAGGTTGCTTGGTTGGCCAAACAGGGCGTATGCGTGTTTTCCTGAATATATTCAGGAAAAAACGCATACGCCCTTTTTGGCCAATGGCATTATTGTCGAGGTTTTGCGGCTTTTCCTGTGCTTTAAAGGCGATTCGAATCTCCCTCCTGAAATCTGTTTCCTGCAATTCTGCCTTGCTTTCAAATCCTCTTCGTTGCCTTCCCTCAATATATTTGTGGTCGAGAGTGATCATTTATAAGTCTGCAGGTTTGTGAATTGCAGTGCCCCTGAGCTCCATTTTTCACCTCGCTTTCTTGGGAGCTGGCCGCAAAAGCACAGGATTGCTTCAGGCCCTATTCTGGTCCCGGGCGGCAGGCTGAGCCTGTGGTTAATTCTTCTTCCTGATGGGAAAATAGAGTGACCTGTGCCTGTCCCAACACCTAGAGCTAGTCTCTCATTGGTTCCCCCTCTTCCCGTTCATACTCAGGACAAATTGCAACCTGTACGGAACAGGAGGTTAAAGGTGCTGATTCTCCAAGGAGGGAGATTGCTAGTAAAGCGGCTGGAATGGCGAACACGAGCACAAGGAGATGAGAAATGAGGTGCGTTTTGGAAACCTTTCCCGATCACACGGTGTACCATCTTCTGGGTTTCTCATTCATGTTTTCGATTTAGGAAGATGCCCTTGAACCTGGAGATTTGGGACCCATGGGATGGGTACCACGCAGTATTACTTTAAAGGGTCTGCGTTTGCTCACCCAACCTCACCAAACCTCTCAGCCCCAAGAGTATCCACCCTTATGTCTCAATCAGCTGTGGGTCTAGATATGGTCAATCTAGGTGGCATCACAGCCACTGCACGAATTTTGTAAGAATTGTTCTCTCTTTCACTGTCTTTGTTTCACGGGTTTTTAAAAGTAATTGATTTTTATAATGGTGTTTAGCTGCTTTTCACTGCTGTGTTTATGCCTCTTTAAACACACTTGACTCACTTACAGAGAGATATCAATACATAGGTTTTAAGATTCTTACTAGTCAGATATATTCTTGGGCGGTGAATAGTTGGTGTTGAGTCCAATTAACTGAGCAAGCAGTAGGTCTTGTCTATTACATATTGGGTTTATGGAACGGTATCTGAGCTAAATTGAAACCCTTGTTTTATGCATCACCCCACCTCACCTTTCCCGTTAAGCAGCCATACTGTGTTTTCTAAACGTGTGACTCTGTTCTGTTTTGTAATTCAGTTCAAGGGTAGCGGTTTTTACATTCCCTCTATAAGTGATATCTTATGATAAGTGTCTTTTTCTGTGTGACTTACTTCACTTAGAATCGTCGTACCTAAATCCACTCATCATGCTGCTACTAGCCTTATGAAGTTGATTTCATGGCTGAGTGATATTCCATTGTACATAAGGTCCACAACTTCTTTATCCATTTTTCTCTTTCCTGGGATATTTAAGGTGTAACGAAATGGAGGTTCTTGTCAAAAGAGCAGCCTTAATCTTTGGGGTGCCTGTGTCTTGCTGATTTTTAGTTTTCCCAATTTATACGCTCATGAGTGGCAGTGCCCTATGCCCTCTAAGCTCAGTTTTTTAGATGTTTCAGGACATACCGTACACTTCTCCAGAGTGGCTGTTGGGAATTTACATCCCGCCCATCAGCGTAGCCAGGCTCCCGTTTCTCCATGGCCTGTCCTGCATTTCTGGTTTTGACACTTTATTCAGCATTGCCCTTTTGACCGATGGGAAGCGAGACTTCTTTGTAGCGCTGATTTGCCTTTCCAGGTTGCTTGGTTGGCCAAAAAGGGCTTATGCGTTTTTTCCTGAATATATTCAGGAAAAAACGCATACGCCCTTTTTGGCCAAGGGCATCATTGTCTAGGTTTTGCCGCTTTTCCTGTGCTTTAAAGGCGATTCGAATCTCCCTCCTGAAATCTGTTCCCTGCAATTCTTTCTTGCTTTCAAATCCTCTTCGTTGCCTTCCCTCAATATATTTGTGGACGAGAGTTATCATTTATAAGTCTGCAGGTTTGTGAATTGCAGTGCCCCTGAGCTCCATTTTTCAACTCGCTTTCTTGGGAGCTGGCCGCAAAAGCGCAAGATTGCTTCAGGCCCTATTCTGGTCCCGGGCGGCAGGCTGAGCCTGTGGTTAATTCTTCTTCCTATGGGAAAATAGAGGGACCTGTGCCTGTCCCAACACCTAGAGCTAGTCTCTCATTGGTTCCCCCTCTTCCCGTTCATCCTCAGGACAAATTGCAACCTGTACGGAACAGGAGGTTAAAGGTGCTGATTCTCCAAGGAGGGAGATTGCTAGTAAAGTGGCTGGAATGGCGAAGCTGAGCACAAGGAGATGAGAAATGAGGTGCGTTTAAGAAACCTTTCCCGATCACACGGTGTACCATCTTCTGGGTTTCTCATGCATGTTTTCGATGTAGGAAGATGCCCTTGAACCTAGAGATTTGGGACCCATGGGATGGGTACCAGGCAGTATTACTTTAAAGTGTCTGCGTTTCCTAACCCAACCTCACCAAACCTCTCAGCCCCAAGAGTGTCCACCCTTATGTCTCAATCAGCTGTGGGTCTAGATATGGTCAATCCAGGTGGCATCACAGCCCCTGAAGGAATTTTGTAAGAATTTCTCTCTCTTTCACTGTCTTTGTTTCACTGGTTTTTAAAAGTAATTTATTTTTATAATGGGCTTTAGCTGCTTTTCACTGCTGTGTTTCTGCCGCTTTACACCCACTTGACTCACTTACAGAGAGATATCAATACATAGGTTTTAAGATTCTTACTAGTCAGATATATTCTTGGGTGGTGAATAGGGGGTGGTGAGTCCAATTCACTGAGCAAGGAGTAGGTCTTGTCTATTAAATTTTGGGTTTATGGAACGGTATCTGAGCTAATTTGAAACCCTTGTTTTATGCATCACCCCACCTCACCTTTCCCGTTAAGCAGCCATAGTGTGTTTTCTAAACGTGTGACTCTGTTCTGTTTTGTAATTCAGTTCAAGGGTAGCGGTTTTTACGTTCCCTCTATAAGTGATATCTTATGATAAGTGTCTTTTTCTGTGTGACTTATTTCACTTAGAATCGTCGTACCTAAATCCACTCATCTTGCTGCTACTAGCCTTATGACGTTGATTTCATGGCTTAGTGATATTCCATTGTACATAAGGACCACAACTTCTTTATCCATTTTTCTCTTTCCTGGGATATTTAAGGTGTAACGAAATGGAGGTTCTTGTCAACAGAGCAGCCCTAAACTTTGGAGTGCCTGTGTCTTGCTGATTTTTAGTTTTCCCAATTTATACGCTCATGAGTGGCAGTGCCCTATGCCCTCTAAGCTCAGTTTTTTACATGTTTCAGGACATACCGTACACTTCTACAGAGTGGCTGTTTGCAATTTACATCCCGCCCATCAGCGTAGCCAGGCTCCCGTTTCTCCATGGCCTGTCCTGCATTTCTGGTTTTGACACTTTATTCAGCATTGCCCTTTTGACCGATGGGAAGCGAGACTTCTTTGTAGCGCTGATTTGCCTTTCCAGGTTGCTTGGTTGGCCAAAAAGGGCGTATGCGTTTTTTCCTGAATATATTCAGGAAAAAACGCATACGCCCTTTTTGGCCAAGGGCATCATTGTCTAGGTTTTGCCGCTTTTCCTGTGCTTTAAAGGCGATTCGAATCTCCCTCCTGAAATCTGTTCCCTGCAATTCTTTCTTGCTTTCAAATCCTCTTCGTTGCCTTCCCTCAATATATTTGTGGACGAGAGTTATCATTTATAAGTCTGCAGGTTTGTGAATTGCAGTGCCCCTGAGCTCCATTTTTCAACTCGCTTTCTTGGGAGCTGGCCGCAAAAGCGCAAGATTGCTTCAGGCCCTATTCTGGTCCCGGGCGGCAGGCTGAGCCTGTGGTTAATTCTTCTTCCTATGGGAAAATAGAGGGACCTGTGCCTGTCCCAACACCTAGAGCTAGTCTCTCATTGGTTCCCCCTCTTCCCGTTCATCCTCAGGACAAATTGCAACCTGTACGGAACAGGAGGTTAAAGGTGCTGATTCTCCAAGGAGGGAGATTGCTAGTAAAGTGGCTGGAATGGCGAAGCTGAGCACAAGGACATGAGAAATGAGGTGCGTTTAAGAAACCTTTCCCGATCACACGGTGTACCATCTTCTGGGTTTCTCATGCATGTTTTCGATGTAGGAAGATGCCCTTGAACCTAGAGATTTGGGACCCATGGGATGGGTACCACGCAGTATTACTTTAAAGTGTCTGCGTTTCCTAACCCAACCTCACCAAACCTCTCAGCCCCAAGAGTGTCCACCCTTATGTCTCAATCAGCTGTGGGTCTAGATATGGTCAATACAGGTGGCATCACAGCCCCTGAAGGAATTTTGTAAGAATTTCTCTCTCTTTCACTGTCTTTGTTTCACTGGTTTTTAAAAGTAATTTATTTTTATAATGGGCTTTAGCTGCTTTTCACTGCTGTGTTTCTGCCGCTTTACACCCACTTGACTCACTTACAGAGAGATATCAATACATAGGTTTTAAGATTCTTACTAGTCAGATATATTCTTGGGTGGTGAATAGGGGGTGGTGAGTCCAATTCACTGAGCAAGGAGTAGGTCTTGTCTATTAAATTTTGGGTTTATGGAACGGTATCTGAGCTAATTTGAAACCCTTGTTTTATGCATCACCCCACCTCACCTTTCCCGTTAAGCAGCCATAGTGTGTTTTCTAAACGTGTGACTCTGTTCTGTTTTGTAATTCAGTTCAAGGGTAGCGGTTTTTACATTCCCTCTATAAGTGATATCTTATGATAAGTGTCTTTTTCTGTGTGACTTATTTCACTTAGAATCGTCGTACCTAAATCCACTCATCTTGCTGCTACTAGCCTTATGACGTTGATTTCATGGCTTAGTGATATTCCATTGTACATAAGGACCACAACTTCTTTATCCATTTTTCTCTTTCCTGGGATATTTAAGGTGTAACGAAGTGGAGGTTCTTGTCAACAGAGCAGCCCTAAACTTTGTGGTGCCTGTGTCTTGCTGATTTTTAGTTTTCCCAATTTATACGCCCATGACTGGAAATTCCCTATGCTCTATAGGCTGAGTTTTTTAGATGTTTCAGGACACACCGTACACTTCTCCAGAGTGGCTGTTGGCAATTTACATCCCGCCCATCAGCGTAGCCAGGCTCCCGTTTATCCATGGCCTGTCCTGCATTTCTGGTTTTGACACTTTATTCAGCATGGTCTTTTTGACCGACGGGAAGCGAGACTTCTTTGTAGCGCTGATTTGCCTTTCCAGGTTGCTTGGTTGGCCAAAAAGGGCGTATGCGTTTTTTCCTGAATACATTCAGGAAAAAACGCATACGCCCTTTTTGGCCAAGGGCATCATTGTCGAGGTTTTGCCGCTTTTCCTGTGCTTTAAAGGCGATTCGAATCTCGCTCCTGAAATCTGTTTCCTGCAATTCTGCCTTGCTTTGCAATCCTCTTCGTTGCCTTCCCTCAATATATTTGTGGACGAGAGTTATCATTTATAAGTCTGCAGGTTTGTGTATTGCAGTGCCCCTGAGCTCCATTTTTCAACTCGCTTTCTTGGGAGCTGGCCGCAAAAGCGGAGGATTGCTTCAGGCCCTATTCTGGTCCCAGGCGGCAGGCTGAGCCTGTGGTTAATTCTTCTTCCTATGGGAAAATAGAGTGACCTGTGCCTGTCCCAACACCTAGAGCTAGTCTCTCATTGGTTCCCCCTCTTCCCGTTCATCCTCAGGACAAATTGCAACCTGTACGGAACAGGAGGTTAAAGGTGCTGATTCTCCAAGGAGGGAGATTGCTAGTAAAGCGGCTGGAATGGCGAACCCGAGCACAAGGAGATGAGAAATGAGGTGCGTTTAAGAAACCTTTCCCGATCACACGGTGTACCATCTTCTGGGTTTCTCATGCATGTTTTCGATGTAGGAAGATGCCCTTGAACCTGGAGATTTGGGACCCATGGGATGGGTACCACGCAGTATTAATTTAAAGGGTCTGCGTTTCCTCACCCAACCTCACCAAACCTCTCAGCCACAAGAGTGTCCACTCTTATGTCTCAATCAGCTGTGGGTCTAGATATGGTCAATCCAGGTGGCATCACAGCCCCTGAAGGAATTTTGTAAGAATTTCTCTCTCTTTCACTGTCTTTGTTTCACGGGTTTTTAAAAGTAATTTATTTTTATAATGGGGTTTAGCTGCTTTTCACTGCTGTGTTTCTGCCGCTTTACACCCACTAGACTCACTTACAGAGAGATATCAATACATAGGTTTTAAGATTCTTACTAGTCAGATATATTCTTGGGTGGTGAATAGGGGGTGTTGAGTCCAATTCACTGAGCAAGGAGTAGGTCTTGTCTATTACCTATTCGGTTTATGGAACGGTATCTGAGCTAATTTGAAACCCTTGTTTTATGCATCACCCCGCCTCACCTTTCCCGTTAAGCAGCCATAGTGTGTTTTCTAAACGTGTGACTCTGTTCTGTTTTGTAATTCAGTTCAAGGGTAGCGGTTTTTACGTTCCCTCTATAAGTGATATCTTATGATAAGTGTCTTTTTCTGTGTGACTTATTTCACTTAGAATCGTCGTACCTAAATCCACTCATCTTGCTGCTCCTAGCCTTATGACGTTGATTTCATGGCTGAGTGATATTCCATTGTACATAAGGATAACAACTTCTTTATCCATTTTTCTCTTTCCTGGGATATTTAAGGTGTAACGAAGTGGAGGTTCTTGTCAACAGAGCAGCCCTAAACTTTGTGGTGCCTGTGTCTTGCTGATTTTTAGTTTTCCCAATTTATACGCCCATGAGTGGAAGTGCCCTATGCTCTCAAGGCTGAGTTTTTTAGATGTTACAGGACACACCGTACACTTCTCCAGAGTGGCTGTTGGCAATTTACATCCTGCCCATCAGCGTAGCCAGGCTCCCGTTTCTCCATGGCCTGTCCTGCATTTCTGGTTTTGACAATTTATGCAGCATGGTCCTTTTGACCGATGGGACGCGAGACTTCTTTGTAGCGCTGATTTGCCTTTCCAGGTTGCTTGGTTGGCCAAAAAGGGCGTATGCGTTTTTTCCTGAATATATTCAGGAAAAAACGCATACGCCCTTTTTGGTCAAGGGCATCATTGTCGAGGTTTTGCCGCTTTTCCTGTGCTTTAAAGGCGATTCGAATCTCCCTCCTGAAATCTGTTTCCTGCAATTCTGCCTTTCTTTCAAATCCTCTTCGTTGCCTTCCCTCAGTACTTTTGTGGACGAGAGTTATCATTTATAAGTCTGCAGGTTTGTGAATTGCAGTGCCCCTGAGCTCCATTTTTCAACTCGCTTTCTTGGGAGCTGGCCGCAAAAGCGCAGGATTGCTTCAGGCCCTATTCTGGTCCCGGGCGGCAGGCTGAGCCTGTGGTTAATTCTTCTTCCTATGGGAAAATAGAGGGACCTGTGCCTGTCCCAACACCTAGAGCTAGTCTCTCATTGGTTCCCCCTCTTCCCGTTCATCCTCAGGACAAATTGCAACCTGTACGGAACAGGAGGTTAAAAGTGCTGATTCTCCAAGGAGGGAGATTTCTAGTAAAGTGGCTGGAATGGCGAACCCGAGCACAAGGAGATGAGAAATGAGGTGCGTTTAAGAAACCTTTCCCGATCACACGGTGTACCATCTTCTGGGTTTCTCATGCGTGTTTTCGATGTAGGAAGATGCCCTTGAACCTGGAGATTTGGGACCCATGGGATGGGTACCACGCAGTATTACTTTTAAGGGTCTGCATTTCCTCACCCAACCTCACCAAACCTCTCAGCCCCAAGAGTGTCCACCCTTATGTCTCAATCAGCTGTGGGTCTAGATATGGTTAATCCAGGTGGCATCACAGTCCCTGAAGGAATTTTGTAAGAATTTCTCTCTCTTTCACTGTCTTTGTTTCACGGGTTTTTAAAAGTAATTGATTTTTATAATGGGGTTTAGCTGCTTTTCACTGCTGTGTTTCTGCCGCTTTACACCCACTTGACTCACTTACAGAGAGCTATCAATACATAGGTTTTAAGATTCTTACTAGTCAGATATATTCTTGGGTGGTGAATAGGGGGTGTTGAGTCCAATTCACTGAGCAAGGAGTAGGTCTTTTCTATTACCTATTGGGTTTATGGAACGGTATCTGAGCTAATTTGAAACCCTTGTTTTATGCATCACCCCCCCTCACCTTTCCCGTTAAGCAGCCATAGTGTGTTTTCTAAACGTGTGACTCTGTTCTGTTTTGTAATTCAGTTCCAGGGTAGCGGTTTTTACGTTCCCTCTATAAGTGATATCTTATGATAAGTGCCTTTTTCTGTGTGACTTATTTCACTTAGAATCGTCGTACCTAAATCCACTCATCTTGCTGCTACTAGCCTTATGACGTTGATTTCATGGCTTAGTGATATTCCATTGTACATAAGGACCACAACTTCTTTATCCATTTTTCTCTTTCCTGGGATATTTAAGGTGTAACGAAGTGGAGGTTCTTGTCAACAGAGCAGCCCTAAACTTTGTGGTGCCTGTGTCTTGCTGATTTTTAGTTTTCCCAATTTATACGCCCATGAGTGGAAGTTCCCTATGCTCTCTAGGCTGAGTTTATTAGATGTTTCAGGACACACTGTACACTTCTCCAGAGTGGCTGTTGGCAATTTACATCCCGCCCATCAGCGTAGCCAGGCTCCCGTTTCTCCATGGCCTGTCCTGCATTTCTGGTTTTGACACTTTATTCAGCATGGTCCTTTTGACCGATGGGAAGCGAGACTTCTTTGTAGCGCTGATTTGCCTTTCCAGGTTGCTTGGTTGGCCAAAAAGGGCGTATGCGTTTTTTCCTGAATACATTCAGGAAAAAACGCATACGCCCTTTTTGGCCAAGGGCATCATTGTCGAGGTTTTGCCGCTTTTCCTGTGCTTTAAAGGCGATTCGAATCTCCCTCCTGAAATCTGTTTCCTGCAATTCTGCCTTGCTTTGAAATCCTCTTCGTTGCCTTCCCTCAATATATTTGTGGACGAGAGTTATCATTTATAAGTCTGCAGGTTTGTGAATTGCAGTGCCCCTGAGCTCCATTTTTCAACTCGCTTTCTTGGGAGCTGGCCGCAAAAGCGCAGGATTGCTTCAGGCCCTATTCTGGTCCCATGCGGCAGGCTGAGCCTGTGGTTAATTGTTCTTCCTGATGGGAAAATAAAGTGACCTGTGCCTGTCCCACCACCTAGAGATAGTCTCTCATTGGTTCCCCCTCTTCCCGTTCATCCTCAGGACAAATTGCAACCTGTACGGAACAGGAGGTTTAAGGTTCTGATTCTCCAAGGAGGGAGATTGCTAGTAAAGCGGCTGGAATGGCGAACCCGAGCACAAGGAGCTGAGAAATGAGGTGCGTTTTGGAAACCTTTCCCGATCACACGGTGTACCATCTTCTGGGTTTCTCATGCATGTTTTCGATGTAGGAAGATGCCCTTGAACTTGGAGATTTGGGACCCATGGGATGGGTACCACGCAGTATTACTTTAAAGGGTCTGCGTTTGCTCACCCAACCTCACCAAACCTCTCAGCCCCAAGAGTGTCCACCCTTATGTCTCAATCAGCTGTGGGTCTAGATATGGTCAATCCAGGTGGCATCACAGCCCCTGCACGAATTTTGTAAGAATTGTTCTCTCTTTTACTGTCTTTGTTTCACGGGTTTTTAAAAGTAATTGATTTTTATAATGGGGTTTAGCTGCTTTTCACTGCTGTGTTTATGCCGCTTTACACCCCCTTGACTCACTTACAGAGAGATATCAATACATAGGTTTTAAGATTCTTATTGTCAGATATATTCTTGGGCGGTGAATAGGGGGTGTTGAGTCCAATTCACTGAGCAAGCAGTAGGTCTTGTCTATTACATATTGGGTTTATGGAACGGTATCTGAGCTAATTTGAAACCATTGTTTTATGCATCACCCCACATCACCTTTCCCGTTAAGCAGCCATAGTGTGTTTTCTAAACGTGTGACTCTGTTCTGTTTTGTAATTCAGTTCAAGGGTAGCGGTTTTTACATTCCCTCTATAAGTGATATCTTATGATAGGTGTCTTTTTCTGTGTGACTTCTTTCACTTAGAATCGTCGTACCTAAATCCACTCATCGTGCTGCTACTAGCCTAATGACGTTGATTTCATGGCTGAGTGATATTCCATTGTACATAAGGACCACAACTTCTTTATCCATTTTTCTCTTTCCTGGGATATTTAAGGTGTAACGAAATGGAGATTCTTGTCAACAGAGCAGCCCTAAACTTTGGGGTGCCTGTGTCTTGCTGATTTTTAGTTTTCCCAATTTATACGCTCATGAGTGGCAGTGCCCTATGCCCTCTAAGCTCAGTTTTTTAAATGTTTCAGGACATACCGTACACTTCTCCAGAGTGGCTGTTGGCAATTTACATCCCGCCCATCAGCGTAGCCAGGCTCCCGTTTCTCCATGGCCTGTCCTGCATTTCTGGTTTTGACACTTTATTCAGCATGGCCCTTTTGACCGATGGGAAGAGAGACTTCTTTGTAGTGCTGATTGGCCTTTCCAGGTTGCTTGGTTGGCCAAAAAGGGTGTATGCGTTTTTTCCTGAATATATTCAGGAAAAAACGCATACGCCCTTTTTGGCCAACGGCATCATTGTCGAGGTTTTGCGGCTTTTCCTGTGCTTTAAAGGCGATTCGAATCTGCCTCCTGAAATCTGTTTCCTGCAATTCTGCCTTGCTTTCAAATCCTCTTCGTTGCCTTCCCTCAATATATTTGTGGTCGAGAGTGATCATTTATAAGTCTGCAGGTTTGTGAATTGCAGTGCCCCTGAGCTCCATTTTTCACCTCGTTTTCTTGGGAGCTGGCCGCAAAAGCACAGGATTGCTTCAGGCCCTATTCTGGTCCCGGGCGGCTGGCTGAGCCTGTGGTTAATTCTTCTTCCTGATGGGAAAATAGAGTGACCTGTGCCTGTCCCAACACCTAGAGCTAGTCTCTCATTGGTTCCCCCTCTTCCCGTTCATCCTCAGGACAAATTGCAACCTGTACGGAACAGGAGGTTAAAGGTGCTGATTCTTCAAGGAGGGAGATTTCTAGTAAAGTGGCTGGAATGGCGAACCCGAGCACAAGGAGATGAGAACTGAGGTGCGTTTAAGAAACCTTTCCCGATCACACGGTGTACCATCTTCTGGGTTTCTCATGCATGTTTTCGATGTAGGAAGATGCCCTTGAACCTGGAGATTTGGGACCCATGGGATGGGTACCACGCAGTATTACTTTAAAGGGTCTGCGTTTCCTCACCCAACCTCACCAAAGCTCTCAGCCACAAGAGTGTCCACTCTTATGTCTCAATCAGCTGTGGGTCTAGATATGGTCAATCCAGGTGGCATCACAGCCCCTGAAGGAATTTTGTAAGAATTTCTCTCTCTTTCACTGTCTTTGTTTCACGGGTTTTTAAAAGTAATTTATTTTTATAATGGGGTTTAGCTGCTTTTCACTGCTGTGTTTCTGCCGCTTTACACCCACTAGACTCACTTACAGAGAGATATCAATACATAGGTTTTAAGATTCTTACTAGTCAGATATATTCTTGGGTGGTGAATAGGGGGTGTTGAGTCCAATTCACTGAGCAAGGAGTAGGTCTTGTCTATTACCTATTCGGTTTATGGAACGGTATCTGAGCTAATTTGAAACCCTTGTTTTATGCATCACCCCGCCTCACCTTTCCCGTTAAGCAGCCATAGTGTGTTTTCTAAACGTGTGACTCTGTTCTGTTTTGTAATTCAGTTCAAGGGTAGCGGTTTTTACGTTCCCTCTATAAGTGATATCTTATGATAAGTGTCTTTTTCTGTGTGACTTATTTCACTTAGAATCGTCGTACCTAAATCCACTCATCTTGCTGCTCCTAGCCTTATGACGTTGATTTCATGGCTGAGTGATATTCCATTGTACATAAGGATAACAACTTCTTTATCCATTTTTCTCTTTCCTGGGATATTTAAGGTGTAACGAAGTGGAGGTTCTTGTCAACAGAGCAGCCCTAAACTTTGTGGTGCCTGTGTCTTGCTGATTTTTAGTTTTCCCAATTTATACGCCCATGAGTGGAAGTGCCCTATGCTCTCAAGGCTGAGTTTTTTAGATGTTACAGGACACACCGTACACTTCTCCAGAGTGGCTGTTGGCAATTTACATCCTGCCCATCAGCGTAGCCAGGCTCCCGTTTCTCCATGGCCTGTCCTGCATTTCTGGTTTTGACAATTTATGCAGCATGGTCCTTTTGACCGATGGGACGCGAGACTTCTTTGTAGCGCTGATTTGCCTTTCCAGGTTGCTTGGTTGGCCAAAAAGGGCGTATGCGTTTTTTCCTGAATATATTCAGGAAAAAACGCATACGCCCTTTTTGGTCAAGGGCATCATTGTCGAGGTTTTGCCGCTTTTCCTGTGCTTTAAAGGCGATTCGAATCTCCCTCCTGAAATCTGTTTCCTGCAATTCTGCCTTTCTTTCAAATCCTCTTCGTTGCCTTCCCTCAGTACTTTTGTGGACGAGAGTTATCATTTATAAGTCTGCAGGTTTGTGAATTGCAGTGCCCCTGAGCTCCATTTTTCAACTCGCTTTCTTGGGAGCTGGCCGCAAAAGCGCAGGATTGCTTCAGGCCCTATTCTGGTCCCGGGCGGCAGGCTGAGCCTGTGGTTAATTCTTCTTCCTATGGGAAAATAGAGGGACCTGTGCCTGTCCCAACACCTAGAGCTAGTCTCTCATTGGTTCCCCCTCTTCCCGTTCATCCTCAGGACAAATTGCAACCTGTACGGAACAGGAGGTTAAAAGTGCTGATTCTCCAAGGAGGGAGATTTCTAGTAAAGTGGCTGGAATGGCGAACCCGAGCACAAGGAGATGAGAAATGAGGTGCGTTTAAGAAACCTTTCCCGATCACACGGTGTACCATCTTCTGGGTTTCTCATGCGTGTTTTCGATGTAGGAAGATGCCCTTGAACCTGGAGATTTGGGACCCATGGGATGGGTACCACGCAGTATTACTTTTAAGGGTCTGCATTTCCTCACCCAACCTCACCAAACCTCTCAGCCCCAAGAGTGTCCACCCTTATGTCTCAATCAGCTGTGGGTCTAGATATGGTTAATCCAGGTGGCATCACAGTCCCTGAAGGAATTTTGTAAGAATTTCTCTCTCTTTCACTGTCTTTGTTTCACGGGTTTTTAAAAGTAATTGATTTTTATAATGGGGTTTAGCTGCTTTTCACTGCTGTGTTTCTGCCGCTTTACACCCACTTGACTCACTTACAGAGAGCTATCAATACATAGGTTTTAAGATTCTTACTAGTCAGATATATTCTTGGGTGGTGAATAGGGGGTGTTGAGTCCAATTCACTGAGCAAGGAGTAGGTCTTTTCTATTACCTATTGGGTTTATGGAACGGTATCTGAGCTAATTTGAAACCCTTGTTTTATGCATCACCCCCCCTCACCTTTCCCGTTAAGCAGCCATAGTGTGTTTTCTAAACGTGTGACTCTGTTCTGTTTTGTAATTCAGTTCCAGGGTAGCGGTTTTTACGTTCCCTCTATAAGTGATATCTTATGATAAGTGCCTTTTTCTGTGTGACTTATTTCACTTAGAATCGTCGTACCTAAATCCACTCATCTTGCTGCTACTAGCCTTATGACGTTGATTTCATGGCTTAGTGATATTCCATTGTACATAAGGACCACAACTTCTTTATCCATTTTTCTCTTTCCTGGGATATTTAAGGTGTAACGAAGTGGAGGTTCTTGTCAACAGAGCAGCCCTAAACTTTGTGGTGCCTGTGTCTTGCTGATTTTTAGTTTTCCCAATTTATACGCCCATGAGTGGAAGTTCCCTATGCTCTCTAGGCTGAGTTTATTAGATGTTTCAGGACACACTGTACACTTCTCCAGAGTGGCTGTTGGCAATTTACATCCCGCCCATCAGCGTAGCCAGGCTCCCGTTTCTCCATGGCCTGTCCTGCATTTCTGGTTTTGACACTTTATTCAGCATGGTCCTTTTGACCGATGGGAAGCGAGACTTCTTTGTAGCGCTGATTTGCCTTTCCAGGTTGCTTGGTTGGCCAAAAAGGGCGTATGCGTTTTTTCCTGAATACATTCAGGAAAAAACGCATACGCCCTTTTTGGCCAAGGGCATCATTGTCGAGGTTTTGCCGCTTTTCCTGTGCTTTAAACGCGATTCGAATCTCCCTCCTGAAATCTGTTTCCTGCAATTCTGCCTTGCTTTGAAATCCTCTTCGTTGCCTTCCCTCAATATATTTGTGGACGAGAGTTATCATTTATAAGTCTGCAGGTTTGTGAATTGCAGTGCCCCTGAGCTCCATTTTTCAACTCGCTTTCTTGGGAGCTGGCCGCAAAAGCGCAGGATTGCTTCAGGCCCTAATCTGGTCCCATGCGGCAGGCTGAGCCTGTGGTTAATTGTTCTTCCTGATGGGAAAATAAAGTGACCTGTGCCTGTCCCACCACCTAGAGATAGTCTCTCATTGGTTCCCCCTCTTCCCGTTCATCCTCAGGACAAATTGCAACCTGTACGGAACAGGAGGTTTAAGGTTCTGATTCTCCAAGGAGGGAGATTGCTAGTAAAGCGGCTGGAATGGCGAACCCGAGCACAAGGAGATGAGAAATGAGGTGCGTTTTGGAAACCTTTCCCGATCACACGGTGTACCATCTTCTGGGTTTCTCATGCATGTTTTCGATGTAGGAAGATGCCCTTGAACTTGGAGATTTGGGACCCATGGGATGGGTACCACGCAGTATTACTTTAAAGGGTCTGCGTTTGCTCACCCAACCTCACCAAACCTCTCAGCCCCAAGAGTGTCCACCCTTATGTCTCAATCAGCTGTGGGTCTAGATATGGTCAATCCAGGTGGCATCACAGCCCCTGCACGAATTTTGTAAGAATTGTTCTCTCTTTTACTGTCTTTGTTTCACGGGTTTTTAAAAGTAATTGATTTTTATAATGGGGTTTAGCTGCTTTTCACTGCTGTGTTTATGCCGCTTTACACCCCCTTGACTCACTTACAGAGAGATATCAATACATAGGTTTTAAGATTCTTATTGTCAGATATATTCTTGGGCGGTGAATAGGGGGTGTTGAGTCCAATTCACTGAGCAAGCAGTAGGTCTTGTCTATTACATATTGGGTTTATGGAACGGTATCTGAGCTAATTTGAAACCATTGTTTTATGCATCACCCCACATCACCTTTCCCGTTAAGCAGCCATAGTGTGTTTTCTAAACGTGTGACTCTGTTCTGTTTTGTAATTCAGTTCAAGGGTAGCGGTTTTTACATTCCCTCTATAAGTGATATCTTATGATAAGTGTCTTTTTCTGTGTGACTTCTTTCACTTAGAATCGTCGTACCTAAATCCACTCATCGTGCTGCTACTAGCCTAATGACGTTGATTTCATGGCTGAGTGATATTCCATTGTACATAAGGACCACAACTTCTTTATCCATTTTTCTCTTTCCTGGGATATTTAAGGTGTAACGAAATGGAGATTCTTGTCAACAGAGCAGCCCTAAACTTTGGGGTGCCTGTGTCTTGCTGATTTTTAGTTTTCCCAATTTATACGCTCATGAGTGGCAGTGCCCTATGCCCTCTAAGCTCAGTTTTTTAAATGTTTCAGGACATACCGTACACTTCTCCAGAGTGGCTGTTGGCAATTTACATCCCGCCCATCAGCGTAGCCAGGCTCCCGTTTCTCCATGGCCTGTCCTGCATTTCTGGTTTTGACACTTTATTCAGCATGGCCCTTTTGACCGATGGGAAGAGAGACTTCTTTGTAGTGCTGATTGGCCTTTCCAGGTTGCTTGGTTGGCCAAAAAGGGCGTATGCGTTTTTTCCTGAATATATTCAGGAAAAAACGCATACGCCCTTTTTGGCCAACGGCATCATTGTCGAGGTTTTGCGGCTTTTCCTGTGCTTTAAAGGCGATTCGAATCTGCCTCCTGAAATCTGTTTCCTGCAATTCTGCCTTGCTTTCAAATCCTCTTCGTTGCCTTCCCTCAATATATTTGTGGTCGAGAGTGATCATTTATAAGTCTGCAGGTTTGTGAATTGCAGTGCCCCTGAGCTCCATTTTTCACCTCGTTTTCTTGGGAGCTGGCCGCAAAAGCACAGGATTGCTTCAGGCCCTATTCTGGTCCCGGGCGGCTGGCTGAGCCTGTGGTTAATTCTTCTTCCTGATGGGAAAATAGAGTGACCTGTGCCTGTCCCAACACCTAGAGCTAGTCTCTCATTGGTTCCCCCTCTTCCCGTTCATCCTCAGGACAAATTGCAACCTGTACGGAACAGGAGGTTAAAGGTGCTGATTCTTCAAGGAGGGAAATTTCTAGTAAAGTGGCTGGAATGGCGAACCCGAGCACAAGGAGATGAGAACTGAGGTGCGTTTAAGAAACCTTTCCCGATCACACGGTGTACCATCTTCTGGGTTTCTCATGCATGTTTTCGATGTAGGAAGATGCCCTTGAACCTGGAGATTTGGGACCCATGGGATGGGTACCACGCAGTATTACTTTAAAGGGTCTGCGTTTCCTCACCCAACCTCACCAAACCTCTCAGCCCCAAGAGTGCCCACCCTTATGTCTCAATCAGCTGTGGGTCTAGATATGGTCAATCCAGATGGCATCACAGCCCCTGAAGGAATTTTGTAAGAATTTCTCTCTCTTTCACTGTCTTTGTTTCACGGGTTTTTAAAAGTAATTTACTTTTATAATGGGGTTTAGCTGCTTTTCACTGCTGTGTTTCTGCCGCTTTACACCCACTTGACTCACTTACAGAGAGCTATCAATACATAGGTTTTAAGATTCTTACTAGTCAGATATATTCTTGGGTGGTGAATAGGGGGTGTTGAGTCCAATTCACTGAGCAAGGAGTAGGTCTTGTCTATTACCTATTGGGTTTATGGAACGGTATCTGAAGTAATTTGAAACCCTTCTTTTATGCACCACCCCACCTCACCTTTCCCGTTAAGCAGACATAGTGTGTTTTCTAAACGTGTGACTCTGTTCTGGTTTGTAATTCAGTTCAAGGGTAGCGGTTTTTACATTCCCTCTATAAGTGATATCTTATGATAAGTGTCTTTTTCTGTGTGACTTATTTCACTTAGAATCGTCGTACCTAAATCCACTCATCATGCTGCTACTAGCCTTATGACGTTGATTTCATGGCTGAGTGATATTCCATTGTACATAAGGACCACAACTTCTTTATCCATTTTTCCCTTTCCTGGGATATTTAAGGTGTAACGAAGTGGAGGTTCTTGTCATCAGAGCAGCCCTAACTTTTGGGGTGCCTGTGTCTTGCTGATTTTTAGTTTTCACAATTTATACACCCATGAGTGAAAGTGCCCTATGCTCTCTAAGCTGAGTTTTTTAGATGTTTCAGGACACACCGTACACTTCTCCAGAGTGGCTGTTGGCAATTTACATCCCGCCCATCAGGCGTATCCAGGCTCCGCTTTCTCCATGGCCTGTCCTGCATTTCTGGTTTTGACAATTTATGCAGCATGGTCCTTTTGACCGATGGGACGCGAGACTTCTTTGTAGCGCTGATTTGCCTTTCCAGGTTGCTTGGTTGGCCAAAAAGGGCGTATGCGTTTTTTCCTGAATATATTCAGGAAAAAACGCATACGCCCTTTTTGGTCAAGGGCATCATTGTCGAGGTTTTGCCGCTTTTCCTGTGCTTTAAAGGCGATTCGAATCTCCCTCCTGAAATCTGTTTCCTGCAATTCTGCCTTTCTTTCAAATCCTCTTCGTTGCCTTCCCTCAGTACTTTTGTGGACGAGAGTTATCATTTATAAGTCTGCAGGTTTGTGAATTGCAGTGCCCCTGAGCTCCATTTTTCAACTCGCTTTCTTGGGAGCTGGCCGCAAAAGCGCAGGATTGCTTCAGGCCCTATTCTGGTCCCGGGCGGCAGGCTGAGCCTGTGGTTAATTCTTCTTCCTATGGGAAAATAGAGGGACCTGTGCCTGTCCCAACACCTAGAGCTAGTCTCTCATTGGTTCCCCCTCTTCCCGTTCATCCTCAGGACAAATTGCAACCTGTACGGAACAGGAGGTTAAAATGCTGATTCTCCAAGGAGGGAGATTTCTAGTAAAGTGGCTGGAATGGCGAACCCGAGCACAAGGAGATGAGAAATGAGGTGCGTTTAAGAAACCTTTCCCGATCACACGGTGTACCATCTTCTGGGTTTCTCATGCGTGTTTTCGATGTAGGAAGATGCCCTTGAACCTGGAGATTTGGGACCCATGGGATGGGTACCACGCAGTATTACTTTTAAGGGTCTGCATTTCCTCACTCAACCTCACCAAACCTCTCAGCCCCAAGAGTGTCCACCCTTATGTCTCAATCAGCTGTGGGTCTAGATATGGTTAATCCAGGTGGCATCACAGTCCCTGAAGGAATTTTGTAAGAATTTCTCTCTCTTTCACTGTCTTTGTTTCACGGGTTTTTAAAAGTAATTGATTTTTATAATGGGGTTTAGCTGCTTTTCACTGCTGTGTTTCTGCCGCTTTACACCCACTTGACTCACTTACAGAGAGCTATCAATACATAGGTTTTAAGATTCTTACTAGTCAGATATATTCTTGGGTGGTGAATAGGGGGTGTTGAGTCCAATTCACTGAGCAAGGAGTAGGTCTTGTCTATTACCTATTGGGTTTATGGAACGGTATCTGAGCTAATTTGAAACCCTTGTTTTATGCATCACCCCCCCTCACCTTTCCCGTTAAGCAGCCATAGTGTGTTTTCTAAACGTGTGACTCTGTTCTGTTTTGTAATTCAGTTCCAGGGTAGCGGTTTTTACGTTCCCTCTATAAGTGATATCTTATGATAAGTGCCTTTTTCTGTGTGACTTATTTCACTTAGAATCGTCGTACCTAAATCCACTCATCTTGCTGCTACTAGCCTTATGACGTTGATTTCATGGCTTAGTGATATTCCATTGTACATAAGGACCACAACTTCTTTATCCATTTTTCTCTTTCCTGGGATATTTAAGGTGTAACGAAGTGGAGGTTCTTGTCAACAGAGCAGCCCTAAACTTTGTGGTGCCTGTGTCTTGCTGATTTTTACTTTTCCCAATTTATACGCCCGTGAGTGGAAGTTCCCTATGCTCTCTAGGCTGAGTTTATTAGATGTTTCAGGACACACCGTACACTTCTCCAGAGTGGCTGTTGGCAATTTACATCCCGCCCATCAGCGTAGCCAGGCTCCCGTTTCTCCATGGCCTGTCCTGCATTTCTGGTTTTGACACTTTATTCAGCATGGTCCTTTTGACCAATGGGAAGCGAGACTTCTTTGTAGCGCTGATTTGCCTTTCCAGGTTGCTTGGTTGGCCAAAAAGGGCGTATGCGTTTTTTCCTGAATACATTCAGGAAAAAACGCATACGCCCTTTTTGGCCAAGGGCATCATTGTCGAGGTTTTGCCGCTTTTCCTGTGCTTTAAAGGCGATTCGAATCTCCCTCCTGAAATCTGTTTCCTGCAATTCTGCCTTGCTTTGAAATCCTCTTCGTTGCCTTCCCTCAATATATTTGTGGACGAGAGTTATCATTTATAAGTCTGCAGGTTTGTGAATTGCAGTGCCCCTGAGCTCCATTTTTCAACTCGCTTTCTTGGGAGCTGGCCGCAAAAGCGCCGAATTGCTTCAGTCCCTATTCTGGTCCCGGGCGGCAGGCTGAGCCTGTGGTTAATTCTTCTTCCTATGGGAAAATAGAGGGACCTGTGCCTGTCCCAACACCTAGAGCTAGTCTCTCATTGGTTCCCCCTCTTCCCGTTCATCCTCAGGACAAATTGCAACCTGTACGGAACAGGAGGTTAAAAGTGCTGATTCTCCAAGGAGGGAGATTTCTAGTAAAGTGGCTGGAATGGCGAACCCGAGCACAAGGAGATGAGAAATGAGGTGCGTTTCAGAAACCTTTCCCGATCACACGGTGTACCATCTTCTGGGTTTCTCATGCATGTTTTCGATGTAGGAAGATGCCCTTGAACCTGGAGATTTGGGACCCATGGGATGGGTACCACGCAGTATTACTTTAAAGGGTCTGCGTTTCCACACCCAACCTCACCAAACCTCTCAGCCACAAGAGTGTCCACTCTTATGTCTCAATCAGCTGTGGGTCTAGATATGGTCAATCCAGGTGGCATCACAGCCCCTGAAGGAATTTTGTAAGAATTTCTCTCTCTTTCACTGTCTTTGTTTCACGGGTTTTTAAAAGTAATTTATTTTTATAATGGTGTTTAGCTGCTTTTCACTGCTGTGTTTCTGCCGCTTTACACCCACTAGACTCACTTACAGAGAGATATCAATACATAGGTTTTAAGATTCTTACTAGTCAGATATATTCTTGGGTGGTGAATAGGGGGTGTTGAGTCCAATTCACTGAGCAAGGAGTAGGTCTTGTCTATTACCTATTCGGTTTATGGAACGGTATCTGAGCTAATTTGAAACCCTTGTTTTATGCATCACCCCGCCTCACCTTTCCCGTTAAGCAGCCATAGTGTGTTTTCTAAACGTGTGACTCTGTTCTGTTTTGTAATTCAGTTCAAGGGTAGCGGTTTTTACGTTCCCTCTATAAGTGATATCTTATGATAAGTGTCTTTTTCTGTGTGACTTATTTCACTTAGAATCGTCGTACCTAAATCCACTCATCTTGCTGCTCCTAGCCTTATGACGTTGATTTCATGGCTGAGTGATATTCCATTGTACATAAGGACCACAACTTCTTTATCCATTTTTCTCTTTCCTGGGATATTTAAGGTGTAACGAAGTGGAGGTTCTTGTCAACAGAGCAGCCCTAAACTTTGTGGTGCCTGTGTCTTGCTGATTTTTAGTTTTCCCAATTTATACGCCCGTGAGTGGAAGTTCCCTATGCTCTCTAGGCTGAGTTTTTTAGATGTTTCAGGACACACCGTACACTTCTCCAGAGTGACTGTTGGCAATTTACATCCTGCCCATCAGCGTAGCCAGGCTCCCGTTTCTCCATGGCCTGTCCTGCATTTCTGGTTTTGAACAATTTATGCAGCATTGTCCTTTTGACCGATGGGACGCGAGACTTCTTTGTAGCGCTGATTTGCCTTTCCAGGTTGCTTGGTTGGCCAAAAAGGGCGTATGCGTTTTTTCCTGAACATATTCAGGAAAAAACGCATACGCCCTTTTTGGCCAAGGGCATCATTTTCGAGGTTTTGTGCTTTTCCTGTGCTTTAAAGGCGATTCGAATCTCCCTCCTGAAATCTGTTTCCTGCAATTCTGCCTTGCTTTCAAATCCTCTTCGTTGCCTTCCCTCAATATATTTGTGGACAAGAGTGATCTTTTATAAGTCTTCAGGTTTGTGAATTGCAGTGCCCCTGAGCTCCATTTTTCAACTCGCTTTCTTGGGAGCTGGCCGCAAAAGCGCAGGATTGCTTCAGGCCCTATTCTGGTCCCATGCGGCAGGCTGAGCCTGTGGTTAATTGTTCTTCCTGATGGGAAAATAAAGTGACCTGTGCCTGTCCCACCACCTAGAGATAGTCTCTCATTGGTTCCCCCTCTTCCCGTTCATCCTCAGGACAAATTGCAACCTGTACGGAACAAGAGGTTTAAGGTTCTGATTCTCCAAGGAGGGAGATTGCTAGTAAAGCGGCTGGAATGGCGAACCCGAGCACAAGGAGATGAGAAATGAGGTGCGTTTTGGAAACCTTTCCCGATCACACGGTGTACCATCTTCTGGGTTTCTCATGCATGTTTTCGATGTAGGAAGATGCCCTTGAACCTGGAGATTTGGGACCCATGGGATGGGTACCACGCAGTATTACTTTAAAGGGTCTGCGTTTCCACACCCAACCTCACCAAACCTCTCAGCCACAAGAGTGTCCACTCTTATGTCTCAATCAGCTGTGGGTCTAGATATGGTCAATCCAGGTGGCATCACAGCCCCTGAAGGAATTTTGTAAGAATTTCTCTCTCCTTCACTGTCTTTGTTTCACGGGTTTTTAAAAGTAATTTATTTTTATAATGGTGTTTAGCTGCTTTTCACTGCTGTGTTTCTGCCGCTTTAAACCCACTAGACTCACTTACAGAGAGATATAAATACATAGGTTTTAAGATTCTTACTAGTCAGATATATTCTTGGGTGGTGAATAGGGGGTGTTGAGTCCAATTCACTGAGCAAGGAGTAGGTCTTGTCTGTTACCTATTCGGTTTATGGAACGGTATCTGAGCGAATTTGAAACCCTTGTTTTATGCATCACCCCGCCTCACCTTTCCCGTTAAGCAGCCATAGTGTGTTTTCTAAACGTGTGACTCTGTTCTGTTTTGTAATTCAGTTCAAGGGTAGCGGTTTTTACGTTCCCTCTATAAGTGATATCTTATGATAAGTGTCTTTTTCTGTGTGACTTATTTCACTTAGAATCGTCGTACCTAAATCCACTCATCTTGCTGCTCCTAGCCTTATGACGTTGATTTCATGGCTGAGTGATATTCCATTGTACATAAGGACCACAACTTCTTTATCCATTTTTCTCTTTCCTGGGATATTTAAGGTGTAACGAAGTGGAGGTTCTTGTCAACAGAGCAGCCCTAAACTTTGTGGTGCCTGTGTCTTGCTGATTTTTAGTTTTCCCAATTTATACGCCCGTGAGTGGAAGTTCCCTATGCTCTCTAGGCTGAGTTTTTTAGATGTTTCAGGACACACCGTACACTTCTCCAGAGTGACTGTTGGCAATTTACATCCTGCCCATCAGCGTAGCCAGGCTCCCGTTTCTCCATGGCCTGTCCTGCATTTCTGGTTTTGACAATTTATGCAGCATGGTCTTTTTGACCGACGGGACGCGAGACTTCTTTGTAGCGCTGATTTGCCTTTCCAGGTTGCTTGGTTGGCCAAAAAGGGCGTATGCGTTTTTTCCTGAATATATTCAGGAAAAAACGCATACGCCCTTTTTGGCCAAGGGCATCATTGTCGAGGTTTTGTGCTTTTCCTGTGCTTTAAAGGCGATTCGAATCTCCCTCCTGAAATCTATTTCCTGCAATTCTGGCTTGCTTTCAAATTCTCTTGGTTGCCCTCCCTCAATATATTTGTGGACGAGAGTTATCATTTATAAGTCTGCAGGTTTGTGAATTGCAGTGCCCCTGAGCTCCATTTTTCAACTCGCTTTCTTGGGAGCTGGCCGCAAAAGCGCAGGATTGCTTCAGGCCCTATTCTGGTCCCGGGCGGCAGGCTGAGCCTGTGGTTAATTCTTCTTCCTATGGGAAAATAGAGTGACCTGTGCCTGTCCCAACACCTAGAGCTAGTCTCTCATTGGTTCCCCCTCTTCCCGTTCATCCTCAGGACAATTTACAACCTGTACGGAACAGGAGGTTAAAGGTGCTGATTCTTCAAGGAGGGAGATTTCTAGTAAAGTGGCTGGAATGGCGAACCCGAGCACAAGGAGATGAGAAATGAGGTGCGTTTAAGAAACCTTTCCCGATCACACGGTGTACCATCTTCTGGGTTTCTCATGCATGTTTTCGATGTAGGAAGATGCCCTTGAACCTGGAGATTTGGGACCCATGGGATGGGTACCACGCAGTATTACTTTAAAGGGTCTGCGTTTCCTCACCCAACCTCACCAAACCTCTCAGCCCCAAGAGTGCCCACCCTTATGTCTCAATCAGCTGTGGGTCTAGATATGGTCAATCCAGATGGCATCACAGCCCCTGAAGGAATTTTGTAAGAATTTCTCTCTCTTTCACTGTCTTTGTTTCACGGGTTTTTAAAAGTAATTTACTTTTATAATGGGGTTTAGCTGCTTTTCACTGCTGTGTTTCTGCCGCTTTACACCCACTTGACTCACTTACAGAGAGATATCAATACATAGGTTTTAAGATTCTTACTAGTCAGATATATTCTTGGGTGGTGAATAGGGGGTGTTGAGTCCAATTCACTGAGCAAGGAGTAGGTCTTGTCTATTACCTATTGGGTTTATGGAACGGTATCTGAAGTAATTTGAAACCCTTCTTTTATGCACCACCCCACCTCACCTTTCCCGTTAAGCAGACATAGTGTGTTTTCTAAACGTGTGACTCTGTTCTGGTTTGTAATTCAGTTCAAGGGTAGCGGTTTTTACATTCCCTCTATAAGTGATATCTTATGATAAGTGTCTTTTTCTGTGTGACTTATTTCACTTAGAATCGTCGTACCTAAATCCACTCATCATGCTGCTACTAGCCTTATGACGTTGATTTCATGGCTGAGTGATATTCCATTGTACATAAGGACAACAACTTCTTTATCCATTTTTCTCTTTCCTGGGATATTTAAGGTGTAACGAAGTGGAGGTTCTTGTCATCAGAGCAGCCCTAACTTTTGGGGTGCCTGTGTCTTGCTGATTTTTAGTTTTCCCAATTTATACACCCATGAGTGAAAGTGCCCTATGCTCTCTAAGCTGAGTTTTTTAGATGTTTCAGGACACACCGTACACTTCTCCAGAGTGGCTGTTGGCAATTTACATCCCGCCCATCAGCGTATCCAGGCTCCGCTTTCTCCATGGGCTATCCTGCATTTCTGGTTTTGACACTTTATTCAGCATGGCCCTTTTGACCGATGGGAAGCGAGACTTCTTTGTAGCGCTGATTTGCCTTTCTAGGTTGCTTGGTTGGCCAAAAAGGGCGTATGCGTTTTTTCCTGAATATATTCAGGAAAAAACGCATACGCCCTTTTTGGCCAAGGGCATCATTGTCGAGGTTTTGCCGCTTTTCTTGTGCTTTAAAGGCGATTCGAATCTCCCTCCTGAAATCTGTTTCCTGCAATTCTGCCTTGCTTTCAAATCCTCTTCGTTGCCTTCCCTCAATATATTTGTGGACAAGAGTGATCTTTTATAAGTCTTCAGGTTTGTGAATTGCAGTGCCCCTGAGCTCCATTTTTCAACTCGCTTTCTTGGGAGCTGGCCGCAAAAGCGCAGGATTGCTTCAGGCCCTATTCTGGTCCCATGTGGCAGGCTGAGCCTGTGGTTAATTGTTCTTCCTGATGGGAAAATAAAGTGACCTGTGCCTGTCCCACCACCTAGAGATAGTCTCTCATTGGTTCCCCCTCTTCCCGTTCATCCTCAGGACAAATTGCAACCTGTATGGAACAGGAGGTTTAAGGTTCTGATTCTCCAAGGAGGGAGATTGCTAGTAAAGCGGCTGGAATGGCGAACCCGAGCACAAGGAGATGCGAAATGAGGTGCGTTTTGGAAACCTTTCCCGATCACACGGTGTACCATCTTCTGGGTTTCTCATGCATGTTTTCGATGTAGGAAGATGCCCTTGAACTTGGAGATTTGGGACCCATGGGATGGGTACCACGCAGTATTACTTTAAAGGGTCTGCGTTTGCTCACCCAACCTCACCAAACCTCTCAGCCCCAAGAGTGTCCACCCTTATGTCTCAATCAGCTGTGGGTCTAGATATGGTCAATCTAGGTGGCATCACAGCCCCTGCTCGAATTTTGTAAGAATTGTTCTCTCTTTTACTGTCTTTGTTTCACGGGTTTTTAAAAGTAATTGATTTTTATAATGGGGTTTAGCTGCTTTTCACTGCTGTGTTTATGCCGCTTTACACCACCTTGACTCACTTACAGAGAGATATCAATACATAGGTTTTAAGATTCTTACTAGTCAGATATATTCTTGGGCGGTGAATAGGGGGTGTTGAGTCCAATTCACTGAGCAAGCAGTAGGTCTTGTCTATTACATATTGGGTTTATGGAACAGTATCTGAGCTAATTTGAAACATTTGTTTTATGCATCACCCCACCTCACCTTTCCATTTAAGCAGCCATAGTGTGTTTTCTAAACGTGTGACTCTGTTCTGTTTTGTAATGCAGTTCAAGGGTAGCGGTTTTTACATTCCCTCTATAACTGATATCTTATGATAAGTGTCTTTTCCTGTGTGACTTATTTCACTTAGAATCGTCGTACCTAAATCCACTCATCATGCTGCTACTAGCCTTATGACGTTGATTTCATGGCTGAGTGATATTCCATTGTACATATGGACCACAATTTCTTTATCCATTTTTCTCTTTCCTGGGATATTTAAGGTGTAACGAAATGGAGGTTCTTGTCAACAGAGCAGCCCTAAACTTTGGGGTGCCTGTGTCTTACTGATTTTTAGTTTTCCCAATTTATACGCTCATGAGTGGCAGTGCCCTATGCCCTCTAAGCTCAGTTTTTTCGATGTTTCAAGACATACCGTACACTTGTCCAGAGTGGCTGTTGGCAATTTACATCCCGCCCATCAGCGTAGCCAGGCTCCCGTTTCTCCATGGCCTGTCCTGCATTTCTGGTTTTGACACTTTATTCAGCATGGCCCTTTTGACCGATGGGAAGAGAGACTTCTTTGTAGCGCTGATTGGCCTTTCCAGGTTGCTTTGTTGGCCAAAAAGGGTGTATGCGTTTTTTACTGAATACATTCAGAAAAAAACGCATACGCCCTTTTTGGCCAACGGCATCATTGTCGAGGTTTTGCGGCTTTTCCTGTGCTTTAAAGGCGATTCGAATCTGCCTCCTGAAATCTGTTTCCTGCAATTCTGCCTTGCTTTCAAATCCTTTTCGTTGCCTTCCCTCAATATATTTGTGGACGAGAGTGATCATTTATAAGTCTGCAGGTTTGTGAATTGCAGTGCCCCTGAGCTCCATTTTTCAACTCGCTTTCTTGGGAGCTGGCCGCAAAAGCACAGGATTGCTTCAGGCCCTATTCTGGTCACGGGCGGCAGGCTGAGCCTGTGGTTAATTCTTCTTCCTGATGGGAAAATAGAGTGACCTGTGCCTGTCCCAACACCTAGAGCTAGTCTCTCATTGGTTCCCCCTCTTCCCGTTCATCCTCAGGACAAATTGCAACCTGTACGGAACAGGAGGATAAAGGTGCTGATTCTCCAAGGAGGGAGATTGCTAGTAAAGCGGCTGGAATGGCGAACACGAACACAAGGAGATGAGAAATGAGGTGCATTTTGGAAACCTTTCCCGATCACACGGTGTACCATCTTCTGGGTTTCTCATGCATGTTTTCGATGTAGGAAGATGCCCTTGAACCTGGAGATTTGGGACCCATGGGATGGGTACCACGCAGTATTACTTTAAAGGGTCTGCGTTTCCTCACCCAACCTCACCAAACCTCTCAGCCACAAGAGTGTCCACTCTTATGTCTCAATCAGCTGTGGGTCTAGATATGGTCAATCCAGGTGGCATCACAGCCCCTGAAGGAATTTTGTAAGAATTTCTCTCTCTTTCACTGTCTTTGTTTCACGGGTTTTTAAAAGTAATTTATTTTTATAATGGGGTTTAGCTGCTTTTCACTGCTGTGTTTCTGCCGCTTTACACCCACTAGACTCACTTACAGAGAGATATCAATACATAGGTTTTAAGATTCTTACTAGTCAGATATATTCTTGGGTGGTGAATAGGGGGTGTTGAGTCCAATTCACTGAGCAAGGAGTAGGTCTTGTCTATTACCTATTCGGTTTATGGAACGGTATCTGAGCTAATTTGAAACCCTTGTTTTATGCATCACCCCGCCTCACCTTTCCCGTTAAGCAGCCATAGTGTGTTTTCTAAACGTGTGACTCTGTTCTGTTTTGTAATTCAGTTCAAGGGTAGCGGTTTTTACGTTCCCTCTATAAGTGATATCTTATGATAAGTGTCTTTTTCTGTGTGACTTATTTCACTTAGAATCGTCGTACCTAAATCCACTCATCTTGCTGCTCCTAGCCTTATGACGTTGATTTCATGGCTGAGTGATATTCCATTGTACATAAGGATAACAACTTCTTTATCCATTTTTCTCTTTCCTGGGATATTTAAGGTGTAACGAAGTGGAGGTTCTTGTCAACAGAGCAGCCCTAAACTTTGTGGTGCCTGTGTCTTGCTGATTTTTAGTTTTCCCAATTTATACGCCCATGAGTGGAAGTTCCCTATGCTCTCAAGGCTGAGTTTTTTAGATGTTACAGGACACACCGTACACTTCTCCAGAGTGGCTGTTGGCAATTTACATCCCGCCCATCAGCGTATCCAGGCTCCGCTTTCTCCATGGCCTGTCCTGCATTTCTGGTTTTGACAATTTATGCAGCATGGTCCTTTTGACCGATGGGACGCGAGACTTCTTTGTAGCGCTGATTTGCCTTTCCAGGTTGCTTGGTTGGCCAAAAAGGGCGTATGCGTTTTTTTCTGAATATATTCAGGAAAAAACGCATACGCCCTTTTTGGTCAAGGGCATCATTGTCGAGGTTTTGCCGCTTTTCCTGTGCTTTAAAGGCGATTCGAATCTCCCTCCTGAAATCTGTTTCCTGCAATTCTGCCTTTCTTTCAAATCCTCTTCGTTGCCTTCCCTCAGTACTTTTGTGGACGAGAGTTATCATTTATAAGTCTGCAGGTTTGTGAATTGCAGTGCCCCTGAGCTCCATTTTTCAACTCGCTTTCTTGGGAGCTGGCCGCAAAAGCGCAGGATTGCTTCAGGCCCTATTCTGGTCCCGGGCGGCAGGCTGAGCCTGTGGTTAATTCTTCTTCCTATGGGAAAATAGAGGGACCTGTGCCTGTCCCAACACCTAGAGCTAGTCTCTCATTGGTTCCCCCTCTTCCCGTTCATCCTCAGGACAAATTGCAACCTGTACGGAACAGGAGGTTAAAATGCTGATTCTCCAAGGAGGGAGATTTCTAGTAAAGTGGCTGGAATGGCGAACCCGAGCACAAGGAGATGAGAAATGAGGTGCGTTTAAGAAACCTTTCCCGATCACACGGTGTACCATCTTCTGGGTTTCTCATGCGTGTTTTCGATGTAGGAAGATGCCCTTGAACCTGGAGATTTGGGACCCATGGGATGGGTACCACGCAGTATTACTTTTAAGGGTCTGCATTTCCTCACCCAACCTCACCAAACCTCTCAGCCCCAAGAGTGTCCACCCTTATGTCTCAATCAGCTGTGGGTCTAGATATGGTTAATCCAGGTGGCATCACAGTCCCTGAAGGAATTTTGTAAGAATTTCTCTCTCTTTCACTGTCTTTGTTTCACGGGTTTTTAAAAGTAATTGATTTTTATAATGGGGTTTAGCTGCTTTTCACTGCTGTGTTTCTGCCGCTTTACACCCACTTGACTCACTTACAGAGAGCTATCAATACATAGGTTTTAAGATTCTTACTAGTCAGATATATTCTTGGGTGGTGAATAGGGGGTGTTGAGTCCAATTCACTGAGCAAGGAGTAGGTCTTGTCTATTACCTATTGGGTTTATGGAACGGTATCTGAGCTAATTTGAAACCCTTGTTTTATGCATCACCCCCCCTCACCTTTCCCGTTAAGCAGCCATAGTGTGTTTTCTAAACGTGTGACTCTGTTCTGTTTTGTAATTCAGTTCAAGGGTAGCGGTTTTTACGTTCCCTCTATAAGTGATATCTTATGATAAGTGTCTTTTTCTGTGTGACTTATTTCACTTAGAATCGTCGTACCTAAATCCACTCATCATGCTGCTCCTAGCCTTATGACGTTGATTTCATGGCTGAGTGATATTCCATTGTACATAAGGACCACAACTTCTTTATCCATTTTTCTCTTTCCTGGGATATTTAAGGTGTAACGAAGTGGAGGTTCTTGTCAACAGAGCAGCCCTAAACTTTGTGGTGCCTGTGTCTTCCTGATTTTTAGTTTTCCCAATTTATACGCCCGTGAGTGGAAGTTCCCTATGCTCTCTAGGCTGAGTTTTTTAGATGTTTCAGGACACACCGTACACTTCTCCAGAGTGACTGTTGGCAATTTACATCCTGACCATCAGCGTAGCCAGGCTCCCGTTTCTCCATGGCCTGTCCTGCATTTCTGGTTTTGACAATTTATGCAGCATGGTCCTTTTGACCGATGGGACGCGAGACTTCTTTGTAGCGCTGATTTGCCTTTCCAGGTTGCTTGGTTGGCCAAAAAGGGCGTATGCGTTTTTTCCTGAATATATTCAGGAAAAAACGCATACGCCCTTTTTGGCCAAGGGCATCATTGTCGAGGTTTTGTGCTTTTCCTGTGCTTTAAAGGCGATTCGAATCTCCCTCCTGAAATCTATTTCCTGCAATTCTGGCTTGCTTTCAAATCCTCTTCGTTGCCCTCCCTCAATATATTTGTGGACGAGAGTTATCATTTATAAGTCTGCAGGTTTGTGAATTGCAGTGCCCCTGAGCTCCATTTTTCAACTCGCTTTCTTGGGACCTGGCCGCAAAAGCGCAGGATTGCTTCAGGCCCTATTCTGGTCCCGGGCGGCAGGCTGAGCCTGTGGTTAATTCTTCTTCCTATGGGAAAATAGAGTGACCTGTGCCTGTCCCAACACCTAGAGCTAGTCTCTCATTGGTTCCCCCTCTTCCCGTTCATCCTCAGGACAATTTGCAACCTGTACGGAACAGGAGGTTAAAGGTGCTGATTCTTCAAGGAGGGAGATTTCTAGTAAAGTGGCTGGAATGGCGAACCCGAGCACAAGGAGATGAGAACTGAGGTGCGTTTAAGAAACCTTTCCCGATCACACGGTGTACCCTCTTCTGGGTTTCTCATGCATGTTTTCGATGTAGGAAGATGCCCTTGAACCTGGAGATTTGGGACCCATGGGATGGGTACCACGCAGTATTACTTTAAAGGGTCTGCGTTTCCTCACCCAACCTCACCAAACCTCTCAGCCCCAAGAGTGCCCACCCTTATGTCTCAATCAGCTGTGGGTCTAGATATGGTCAATCCAGATGGCATCACAGCCCCTGAAGGAATTTTGTAAGAATTTCTCTCTCTTTCACTGTCTTTGTTTCACGGGTTTTTAAAAGTAATTTACTTTTATAATGGGGTTTAGCTGCTTTTCACTGCTGTGTTTCTGCCGCTTTACACCCACTTGACTCACTTACAGAGAGATATCAATACATAGGTTTTAAGATTCTTACTAGTCAGATATATTCTTGGGTGGTGAATAGGGGGTGTTGAGTCCAATTCACTGAGCAAGGAGTAGGTCTTGTCTATTACCTATTGGGTTTATGGAACGGTATCTGAAGTAATTTGAAACCCTTCTTTTATGCACCACCCCACCTCACCTTTCCCGTTAAGCAGACATAGTGTGTTTTCTAAACGTGTGACTCTGTTCTGGTTTGTAATTCAGTTCAAGGGTAGCGGTTTTTACATTCCCTCTATAAGTGATATCTTATGATAAGTGTCTTTTTCTGTGTGACTTATTTCACTTAGAATCGTCGTACCTAAATCCACTCATCATGCTGCTACTAGCCTTATGACGTTGATTTCATGGCTGAGTGATATTCCATTGTACATAAGGACCACAACTTCTTTATCCATTTTTCTCTTTCCTGGGATATTTAAGGTGTAACGAAGTGGAGGTTCTTGTCATCAGAGCAGCCCTAACTTTTGGGGTGCCTGTGTCTTGCTGATTTTTAGTTTTCCCAATTTATACACCCATGAGTGAAAGTGCCCTATGCTCTCTAAGCTGAGTTTTTTAGATGTTTCAGGACACACCGTACACTTCTCCAGAGTGGCTGTTGACAATTTACATCCCGCCCATCAGCGTATCCAGGCTCCGCTTTCTCCATGGCCTGTCCTGCATTTCTGGTTTTGACAATTTATGCAGCATGGTCCTTTTGACCGATGGGACGCGAGACTTCTTTGTAGCGCTGATTTGCCTTTCCAGGTTGCTTGGTTGGCCAAAAAGGGCGTATGCGTTTTTTCCTGAATATATTCAGGAAAAAACGCATACGCCCTTTTTGGTCAAGGGCATCATTGTCGAGGTTTTGCCGCTTTTCCTGTGCTTTAAAGGCGATTCGAATCTCCCTCCTGAAATCTGTTTCCTGCAATTCTGCCTTTCTTTCAAATCCTCTTCGTTGCCTTCCCTCAGTACTTTTGTGGACGAGAGTTATCATTTATAAGTCTGCAGGTTTGTGAATTGCAGTGCCCCTGAGCTCCATTTTTCAACTCGCTTTCTTGGGAGCTGGCCGCAAAAGCGCAGGATTGCTTCAGGCCCTATTCTGGTCCCGGGCGGCAGGCTGAGCCTGTGGTTAATTCTTCTTCCTATGGGAAAATAGAGGGACCTGTGCCTGTCCCAACACCTAGAGCTAGTCTCTCATTGGTTCCCCCTCTTCCCGTTCATCCTCAGGACAAATTGCAACCTGTACGGAACAGGAGGTTAAAATGCTGATTCTCCAAGGAGGGAGATTTCTAGTAAAGTGGCTGGAATGGCGAACCCGAGCACAAGGAGATGAGAAATGAGGTGCGTTTAAGAAACCTTTCCCGATCACACGGTGTACCATCTTCTGGGTTTCTCATGCGTGTTTTCGATGTAGGAAGATGCCCTTGAACCTGGAGATTTGGGACCCATGGGATGGGTACCACGCAGTATTACTTTTAAGGGTCTGCATTTCCTCACCCAACCTCACCAAACCTCTCAGCCCCAAGAGTGTCCACCCTTATGTCTCAATCAGCTGTGGGTCTAGATATGGTTAATCCAGGTGGCATCACAGTCCCTGAAGGAATTTTGTAAGAATTTCTCTCTCTTTCACTGTCTTTGTTTCACGGGTTTTTAAAAGTAATTGATTTTTATAATGGGGTTTAGCTGCTTTTCACTGCTGTGTTTCTGCCGCTTTACACCCACTTGACTCACTTACAGAGAGCTATCAATACATAGGTTTTAAGATTCTTACTAGTCAGATATATTCTTGGGTGGTGAATAGGGGGTGTTGAGTCCAATTCACTGAGCAAGGAGTAGGTCTTGTCTATTACCTATTGGGTTTATGGAACGGTATCTGAGCTAATTTTAAACCCTTGTTTTATGCATCACCCCCCCTCACCTTTCCCGTTAAGCAGCCATAGTGTGTTTTCTAAACGTGTGACTCTGTTCTGTTTTGTAATTCAGTTCCAGGGTAGCGGTTTTTACGTTCCCTCTATAAGTGATATCTTATGATAAGTGCCTTTTTCTGTGTGACTTATTTCACTTAGAATCGTCGTACCTAAATCCACTCATCTTGCTGCTACTAGCCTTATGACGTTGATTTCATGGCTTAGTGATATTCCATTGTACATAAGGACCACAACTTCTTTATCCATTTTTCTCTTTCCTGGGATATTTAAGGTGTAACGAAGTGGAGGTTCTTGTCAACAGAGCAGCCCTAAACTTTGTGGTGCCTGTGTCTTGCTGATTTTTAGTTTTCCCAATTTATACGCCCGTGAGTGGAAGTTCCCTATGCTCTCTAGGCTGAGTTTATTAGATGTTTCAGGACACACCGTACACTTCTCCAGAGTGGCTGTTGGCAATTTACATCCCGCCCATCAGTGTAGCCAGGCTCCCGTTTCTCCATGGCCTGTCCTGCATTTCTGGTTTTGACACTTTATTCAGCATGGTCCTTTTGACCAATGGGAAGCGAGACTTCTTTGTAGCGCTGATTTGCCTTTCCAGGTTGCTTGGTTGGCCAAAAAGGGCGTATGCGTTTTTTCCTGAATACATTCAGGAAAAAACGCATACGCCCTTTTTGGCCAAGGGCATCATTGTCGAGGTTTTGCCGCTTTTCCTGTGCTTTAAAGGCGATTCGAATCTCCCTCCTGAAATCTGTTTCCTGCAATTCTGCCTTGCTTTCAAATCCTCTTCGTTGCCTTCCCTCAATATATTTGTGGACGAGAGTTATCATTTATAAGTCTGCAGGTTTGTGAATTGCAGTGCCCCTGAGCTCCATTTTTCAACTCGCTTTCTTGGGAGCTGGCCGCAAAAGCGCAGATTTGCTTCAGGCCCTATTCTGGTCCCGGGCGGCAGGCTGAGCCTGTGGTTAATTCTTCTTCCTATGGGAAAATAGAGGGACCTGTGCCTGTCCCAACACCTAGAGCTAGTCTCTCATTGGTTCCCCCTCTTCCCGTTCATCCTCAGGACAAATTGCAACCTGTACGGAACAGGAGGTTAAAAGTGCTGATTCTCCAAGGAGGGAGATTTCTAGTAAAGTGGCTGGAATGGCGAACCCGAGCACAAGGAGATGAGAAATGAGGTGCGTTTAAGAAACCTTTCCCGATCACACGGTGTACCATCTTCTGGGTTTCTCATGCATGTTTTCGATGTAGGAAGATGCCCTTGAACCTGGAGATTTGGGACCCATGGGATGGGTACCACGCAGTATTACTTTAAAGGGTCTGCGTTTCCACACCCAACCTCACCAAACCTCTCAGCCACAAGAGTGTCCACTCTTATGTCTCAATCAGCTGTGGGTCTAGATATGGTCAATCCAGGTGGCATCACAGCCCCTGAAGGAATTTTGTAAGAATTTCTCTCTCTTTCACTGTCTTTGTTTCACGGGTTTTTAAAAGTAATTTATTTTTATAATGGTGTTTAGCTGCTTTTCACTGCTGTGTTTCTGCCGCTTTACACCCACTAGACTCACTTACAGAGAGATATCAATACATAGGTTTTAAGATTCTTACTAGTCAGATATATTCTTGGGTGGTGAATAGGGGGTGTTGAGTCCAATTCACTGAGCAAGGAGTAGGTCTTGTCTATTACCTATTCGGTTTATGGAACGGTATCTGAGCTAATTTGAAACCCTTGTTTTATGCATCACCCCGCCTCACCTTTCCCGTTAAGCAGCCATAGTGTGTTTTCTAAACGTGTGACTCTGTTCTGTTTTGTAATTCAGTTCAAGGGTAGCGGTTTTTACGTTCCCTCTATAAGTGATATCTTATGATAAGTGTCTTTTTCTGTGTGACTTATTTCACTTAGAATCGTCGTACCTAAATCCACTCATCATGCTGCTCCTAGCCTTATGACGTTGATATCATGGCTGAGTGATATTCCATTGTACATAAGGACCACAACTTCTTTATCCATTTTTCTCTTTCCTGGGATATTTAAGGTGTAACGAAGTGGAGGTTCTTGTCAACAGAGCAGCCCTAAACTTTGTGGTGCCTGTGTCTTCCTGATTTTTAGTTTTCCCAATTTATACGCCCGTGAGTGGAAGTTCCCTATGCTCTCTAGGCTGAGTTTTTTAGATGTTTCAGGACACACCGTACACTTCTCCAGAGTGACTGTTGGCAATTTACATCCTGACCATCAGCGTAGCCAGGCTCCCGTTTCTCCATGGCCTGTTCTGCATTTCTGGTTTTGACAATTTATGCAGCATGGTCCTTTTGACCGATGGGACGCGAGACTTCTTTGTAGCGCTGATTTGCCTTTCCAGGTTGCTTGGTTGGCCAAAAAGGGCGTATGCGTTTTTTCCTGAATATATTCAGGAAAAAACGCATACGCCCTTTTTGGCCAACGGCATCATTGTCGAGGTTTTGCGGCTTTTCCTGTGCTTTAAAGGCGATTCGAATCTGCCTCCTGAAATCTGTTTCCTGCAATTCTGCCTTGCTTTCAAATCCTCTTCGTTGCCTTCCCTCAATATATTTGTGGTCGAGAGTGATCATTTATAAGTCTGCAGGTTTGTGAATTGCAGTGCCCCTGAGCTCCATTTTTCACCTCGTTTTCTTGGGAGCTGGCCGCAAAAGCGCAGGATTGCTTCAGGCCCTATTCTGGTCCCGGGCGGCAGGCTGAGCCTGTGGTTAATTCTTCTTCCTATGGGAAAATAGAGTGACCTGTGCCTGTCCCAACACCTAGAGCTAGTCTCTCATTGGTTCCCCCTCTTCCCGTTCATCCTCAGGACAATTTGCAACCTGTACGGAACAGGAGGTTAAAGGTGCTGATTCTTCAAGGAGGGAGATTTCTAGTAAAGTGGCTGGAATGGCGAACCCGAGCACAAGGAGATGAGAACTGAGGTGCGTTTAAGAAACCTTTCCCGATCACACGGTGTACCATCTTCTGGGTTTCTCATGCATGTTTTCGATGTAGGAAGATGCCCTTGAACCTGGAGATTTGGGACCCATGGGATGGGTACCACGCAGTATTACTTTAAAGGGTCTGCGTTTCCTCACCCAACCTCACCAAACCTCTCAGCCCCAAGAGTGCCCACCCTTATGTCTCAATCAGCTGTGGGTCTAGATATGGTCAATCCAGATGGCATCACAGCCCCTGAAGGAATTTTGTAAGAATTTCTCTCTCTTTCACTGTCTTTGTTTCACGGGTTTTTAAAAGTAATTTACTTTTATAATGGGGTTTAGCTGCTTTTCACTGCTGTGTTTCTGCCGCTTTACACCCACTTGACTCACTTACAGAGAGATATCAATACATAGGTTTTAAGATTCTTACTAGTCAGATATATTCTTGGGTGGTGAATAGGGGGTGTTGAGTCCAATTCACTGAGCAAGGAGTAGGTCTTGTCTATTACCTATTGGGTTTATGGAACGGTATCTGAAGTAATTTGAAACCCTTCTTTTATGCACCACCCCACCTCACCTTTCCCGTTAAGCAGACATAGTGTGTTTTCTAAACGTGTGACTCTGTTCTGGTTTGTAATTCAGTTCAAGGGTAGCGGTTTTTACATTCCCTCTATAAGTGATATCTTATGATAAGTGTCTTTTTCTGTGTGACTTATTTCACTTAGAATCGTCGTACCTAAATCCACTCATCATGCTGCTACTAGCCTTATGACGTTGATTTCATGGCTGAGTGATATTCCATTGTACATAAGGACCACAACTTCTTTATCCATTTTTCTCTTTCCTGGGATATTTAAGGTGTAACGAAGTGGAGGTTCTTGTCATCAGAGCAGCCCTAACTTTTGGGGTGCCTGTGTCTTGCTGATTTTTAGTTTTCCCAATTTATACACCCATGAGTGAAAGTGCCCTATGCTCTCTAAGCTGAGTTTTTTAGATGTTTCAGGACACACCGTACACTTCTCCAGAGTGGCTGTTGGCAATTTACATCCCACCCATCAGCGTATCCAGGCTCCGCTTTCTCCATGGCCTGTCCTGCATTTCTGGTTTTGACAATTTATGCAGCATGGTCCTTTTGACCGATGGGACGCGAGACTTCTTTGTAGCGCTGATTTGCCTTTCCAGGTTGCTTGGTTGCCAAAAAGGGCCTATGCGTTTTTTCCTGAATATATTCAGGAAAAAACGCATACGCCCTTTTTGGCCAAGGGCATCATTGTCGAGGTTTTGCCGCTTTTCCTGTGCTTTAAAGGCGATTCGAATCTCCCTCCTGAAATCTGTTTCCTGCAATTCTGCCTTGCTTTCAAATCCTCTTCGTTGCCTTCCCTCAATATATTGGTGGACAAGAGTGATCTTTTATAAGTCTGCAGGTTTGTGAATTGCAGTGCCCCTGAGCTCCATTTTTCAACTCGCTTTCTTGGGAGCTGGCCGCAAAAGCGCAGGATTGCTTCAGGCCCTATTCTGGTCCCATGCGGCAGGCTGAGCCTGTGGTTAATTGTTCTTCCTGATGGGAAAATAAAGTGACCTGTGCCTGTCCCACCACCTAGAGATAGTCTCTCATTGGTTCCCCCTCTTCCCGTTCATCCTCAGGACAAATTGCAACCTGTACGGAACAGGAGGTTTAAGGTTCTGATTCTCCAAGGAGGGAGATTGCTAGTAAAGCGGCTGGAATGGCGAACCCGAGCACAAGGAGATGAGAATTGAGGTGCGTTTTGGAAACCTTTCCCGATCACACGGTGTACCATCTTCTGGGTTTCTCATGCATGTTTTCGATGTAGGAAGATGCCCTTGAACTTGGAGATTTGGGACCCATGGGATGGGTACCACGCAGTATTACTTTAAAGGGTCTGCGTTTGCTCACCCAACCTCACCAAACCTCTCAGCCCCAAGAGTGTCCACCCTTATGTCTCAATCAGCTGTGGGTCTAGATATGGTCAATCCAGGTGGCATCACAGCCCCTGCACGAATTTTGTAAGAATTGTTCTCTCTTTTACTGTCTTTGTTTCACGGGTTTTTAAAAGTATTTGATTTTTATAATGGGGTTTAGCTGCTTTTCACTGCTGTGTTTATGCCGCTTTACACCCCCTTGACTCACTTACAGAGAGATATCAATACATAGGTTTTAAGATTCTTATTGTCAGATATATTCTTGGGCGGTGAATAGGGGGTGTTGAGTCCAATTCACTGAGCAAGCAGTAGGTCTTGTCTATTACATATTGGGTTTATGGAACGGTATCTGAGCTAATTTGAAACCATTGTTTTATGCATCACCCCACATCACCTTTCCCGTTAAGCAGCCATAGTGTGTTTTCTAAACGTGTGACTCTGTTCTGTTTTGTAATTCAGTTCAAGGGTAGCGGTTTTTACATTCCCTCTATAAGTGATATCTTATGATAAGTGTCTTTTTCTGTGTGACTTCTTTCACTTAGAATCGTCGTACCTAAATCCACTCATCGTGCTGCTACTAGCCTAATGACGTTGATTTCATGGCTGAGTGATATTCCATTGTACATAAGGACCACAACTTCTTTATCCATTTTTCTCTTTCCTGGGATATTTAAGGTGTAACGAAATGGAGATTCTTGTCAACAGAGCAGCCCTAAACTTTGGGGTGCCTGTGTCTTGCTGATTTTTAGTTTTCCCAATTTATACGCTCATGAGTGGCAGTGCCCTATGCCCTCTAAGCTCAGTTTTTTAAATGTTTCAGGACATACCGTACACTTCTCCAGAGTGGCTGTTGGCAATTTACATCCCGCCCATCAGCGTAGCCAGGCTCCCGTTTCTCCATGGCCTGTCCTGCATTTCTGGTTTTGACACTTTATTCAGCATGGCCCTTTTGACCGATGGGAAGAGAGACTTCCTTGTAGTGCTGATTGGCCTTTCCAGGTTGCTTGGTTGGCCAAAAAGGGCGTATGCGTTTTTTCCTGAATATATTCAGGAAAAAACGCATACGCCCTTTTTGGCCAACGGCATCATTGTCGAGGTTTTGCGGCTTTTCCTGTGCTTTAAAGGCGATTCGAATCTGCCTCCTGAAATCTGTTTCCTGCAATTCTGCCTTGCTTTCAAATCCTCTTCGTTGCCTTCCCTCAATATATTTGTGGTCGAGAGTGATCATTTATAAGTCTGCAGGTTTGTGAATTGCAGTGCCCCTGAGCTCCATTTTTCACCTCGTTTTCTTGGGAGCTGGCCGCAAAAGCGCAGGATTGCTTCAGGCCCTATTCTGGTCCCGGGCGGCAGGCTGAGCCTGTGGTTAATTCTTCTTCCTATGGGAAAATAGAGTGACCTGTGCCTGTCCCAACACCTAGAGCTAGTCTCTCATTGGTTCCCCCTCTTCCCGTTCATCCTCAGGACAATTTGCAACCTGTACGGAACAGGAGGTTAAAGGTGCTGATTCTTCAAGGAGGGAGATTTCTAGTAAAGTGGCTGGAATGGCGAACCCGAGCACAAGGAGATGAGAACTGAGGTGCGTTTAAGAAACCTTTCCCGATCACACGGTGTACCATCTTCTGGGTTTCTCATGCATGTTTTCGATGTAGGAAGATGCCCTTGAACCTGGAGATTTGGGACCCATGGGATGGGTACCACGCAGTATTACTTTAAAGGGTCTGCGTTTCCTCACCCAACCTCACCAAACCTCTCAGCCCCAAGAGTGCCCACCCTTATGTCTCAATCAGCTGTGGGTCTAGATATGGTCAATCCAGATGGCATCACAGCCCCTGAAGGAATTTTGTAAGAATTTCTCTCTCTTTCACTGTCTTTGTTTCACGGGTTTTTAAAAGTAATTTACTTTTATAATGGGGTTTAGCTGCTTTTCACTGCTGTGTTTCTGCCGCTTTACACCCACTTGACTCACTTACAGAGAGATATCAATACATAGGTTTTAAGATTCTTACTAGTCAGATATATTCTTGGGTGGTGAATAGGGGGTGTTGAGTCCAATTCACTGAGCAAGGAGTAGGTCTTGTCTATTACCTATTGGGTTTATGGAACGGTATCTGAAGTAATTTGAAACCCTTCTTTTATGCACCACCCCACCTCACCTTTCCCGTTAAGCAGACATAGTGTGTTTTCTAAACGTGTGACTCTGTTCTGGTTTGTAATTCAGTTCAAGGGTAGCGGTTTTTACATTCCCTCTATAAGTGATATCTTATGATAAGTGTCTTTTTCTGTGTGACTTATTTCACTTAGAATCGTCGTACCTAAATCCACTCATCATGCTGCTACTAGCCTTATGACGTTGATTTCATGGCTGAGTGATATTCCATTGTACATAAGGACCACAACTTCTTTATCCATTTTTCTCTTTCCTGGGATATTTAAGGTGTAACGAAGTGGAGGTTCTTGTCATCAGAGCAGCCCTAACTTTTGGGGTGCCTGTGTCTTGCTGATTTTTAGTTTTCCCAATTTATACACCCATGAGTGAAAGTGCCCTATGCTCTCTAAGCTGAGTTTTTTAGATGTTTCAGGACACACCGTACACTTCTCCAGAGTGGCTGTTGGCAATTTACATCCCGCCCATCAGCGTATCCAGGCTCCGCTTTCTCCATGGCCTGTCCTGCATTTCTGGTTTTGACAATTTATGCAGCATGGTCCTTTTGACCGATGGGACGCGAGACTTCTTTGTAGCGCTGATTTGCCTTTCCAGGTTGCTTGGTTGGCCAAAAAGGGCGTATGCGTTTTTTCCTGAATATATTCAGGAAAAAACGCATACGCCCTTTTTGGCCAAGGGCATCATTGTCGAGGTTTTGCCGCTTTTCCTGTGCTTTAAAGGCGATTCGAATCTCCCTCCTGAAATCTGTTTCCTGCAATTCTGCCTTGCTTTCAAATCCTCTTCGTTGCCTTCCCTCAATATATTGGTGGACAAGAGTGATCTTTTATAAGTCTGCAGGTTTGTGAATTGCAGTGCCCCTGAGCTCCATTTTTCAACTCGCTTTCTTGGGAGCTGGCCGCAAAAGCGCAGGATTGCTTCAGGCCCTATTCTGGTCCCATGCGGCAGGCTGAGCCTGTGGTTAATTGTTCTTCCTGATGGGAAAATAAAGTGACCTGTGCCTGTCCCACCACCTAGAGATAGTCTCTCATTGGTTCCCCCTCTTCCCGTTCATCCTCAGGACAAATTGCAACCTGTACGGAACAGGAGGTTTAAGGTTCTGATTCTCCAAGGAGGGAGATTGCTAGTAAAGCGGCTGGAATGGCGAACCCGAGCACAAGGAGATGAGAATTGAGGTGCGTTTTGGAAACCTTTCCCGATCACACGGTGTACCATCTTCTGGGTTTCTCATGCATGTTTTCGATGTAGGAAGATGCCCTTGAACTTGGAGATTTGGGACCCATGGGATGGGTACCACGCAGTATTACTTTAAAGGGTCTGCGTTTGCTCACCCAACCTCACCAAACCTCTCAGCCCCAAGAGTGTCCACCCTTATGTCTCAATCAGCTGTGGGTCTAGATATGGTCAATCCAGGTGGCATCACAGCCCCTGCACGAATTTTGTAAGAATTGTTCTCTCTTTTACTGTCTTTGTTTCACGGGTTTTTAAAAGTATTTGATTTTTATAATGGGGTTTAGCTGCTTTTCACTGCTGTGTTTATGCCGCTTTACACCCCCTTGACTCACTTACAGAGAGATATCAATACATAGGTTTTAAGATTCTTATTGTCAGATATATTCTTGGGCGGTGAATAGGGGGTGTTGAGTCCAATTCACTGAGCAAGCAGTAGGTCTTGTCTATTACATATTGGGTTTATGGAACGGTATCTGAGCTAATTTGAAACCATTGTTTTATGCATCACCCCACATCACCTTTCCCGTTAAGCAGCCATAGTGTGTTTTCTAAACGTGTGACTCTGTTCTGTTTTGTAATTCAGTTCAAGGGTAGCGGTTTTTACATTCCCTCTATAAGTGATATCTTATGATAAGTGTCTTTTTCTGTGTGACTTCTTTCACTTAGAATCGTCGTACCTAAATCCACTCATCGTGCTGCTACTAGCCTAATGACGTTGATTTCATGGCTGAGTGATATTCCATTGTACATAAGGACCACAACTTCTTTATCCATTTTTCTCTTTCCTGGGATATTTAAGGTGTAACGAAATGGAGATTCTTGTCAACAGAGCAGCCCTAAACTTTGGGGTGCCTGTGTCTTGCTGATTTTTAGTTTTCCCAATTTATACGCTCATGAGTGGCAGTGCCCTATGCCCTCTAAGCTCAGTTTTTTAAATGTTTCAGGACATACCGTACACTTCTCCAGAGTGGCTGTTGGCAATTTACATCCCGCCCATCAGCGTAGCCAGGCTCCCGTTTCTCCATGGCCTGTCCTGCATTTCTGGTTTTGACACTTTATTCAGCATGGCCCTTTTGACCGATGGGAAGAGAGACTTCCTTGTAGTGCTGATTGGCCTTTCCAGGTTGCTTGGTTGGCCAAAAAGGGCGTATGCGTTTTTTCCTGAATATATTCAGGAAAAAACGCATACGCCCTTTTTGGCCAACGGCATCATTGTCGAGGTTTTGCGGCTTTTCCTGTGCTTTAAAGGCGATTCGAATCTGCCTCCTGAAATCTGTTTCCTGCAATTCTGCCTTGCTTTCAAATCCTCTTCGTTGCCTTCCCTCAATATATTTGTGGTCGAGAGTGATCATTTATAAGTCTGCAGGTTTGTGAATTGCAGTGCCCCTGAGCTCCATTTTTCACCTCGTTTTCTTGGGAGCTGGCCGCAAAAGCGCAGGATTGCTTCAGGCCCTATTCTGGTCCCGGGCGGCTGGCTGAGCCTGTGGTTAATTCTTCTTCCTGATGGGAAAATAGAGTGACCTGTGCCTGTCCCAACACCTAGAGCTAGTCTCTCATTGGTTCCCCCTCTTCCCGTTCATCCTCAGGACAAATTGCAACCTGTACGGAACAGGAGGTTAAAGGTGCTGATTCTTCAAGGAGGGAGATTTCTAGTAAAGTGGCTGGAATGGCGAACCCGAGCACAAGGAGATGAGAACTGAGGTGCGTTTAAGAAACCTTTCCCGATCACACGGTGTACCATCTTCTGGGTTTCTCATGCATGTTTTCGATGTAGGAAGATGCCCTTGAACCTGGAGATTTGGGACCCATGGGATGGGTACCACGCAGTATTACTTTAAAGGGTCTGCGTTTCCTCACCCAACCTCACCAAACCTCTCAGCCCCAAGAGTGCCCACCCTTATGTCTCAATCAGCTGTGGGTCTAGATATGGTCAATCCAGATGGCATCACAGCCCCTGAAGGAATTTTGTAAGAATTTCTCTCTCTTTCACTGTCTTTGTTTCACGGGTTTTTAAAAGTAATTTAGTTTTATAATGGGGTTTAGCTGCTTTTCACTGCTGTGTTTCTGCCGCTTTACACCCACTTGACTCACTTACAGAGAGATATCAATACATAGGTTTTAAGATTCTTACTAGTCAGATATATTCTTGGGTGGTGAATAGGGGGTGTTGAGTCCAATTCACTGAGCAAGGAGTAGGTCTTGTCTATTACCTATTGGGTTTATGGAACGGTATCTGAAGTAATTTGAAACCCTTCTTTTATGCACCACCCCACCTCACCTTTCCCGTTAAGCAGACATAGTGTGTTTTCTAAACGTGTGACTCTGTTCTGGTTTGTAATTCAGTTCAAGGGTAGCGGTTTTTACATTCCCTCTATAAGTGATATCTTATGATAAGTGTCTTTTTCTGTGTGACTTATTTCACTTAGAATCGTCGTACCTAAATCCACTCATCATGCTGCTACTAGCCTTATGACGTTGATTTCATGGCTGAGTGATATTCCATTGTACATAAGGACCACAACTTCTTTATCCATTTTTCTCTTTCCTGGGATATTTAAGGTGTAACGAAGTGGAGGTTCTTGTCATCAGAGCAGCCCTAACTTTTGGGGTGCCTGTGTCTTGCTGATTTTTAGTTTTCCCAATTTATACACCCATGAGTGAAAGTGCCCTATGCTCTCTAAGCTGAGTTTTTTAGATGTTTCAGGACACACCGTACACTTCTCCAGAGTGGCTGTTGGCAATTTACATCCCGCCCATCAGCGTATCCAGGCTCAGCTTTCTCCATGGCCTGTCCTGCATTTCTGGTTTTGACAATTTATGCAGCATGGTCCTTTTGACCGATGGGACGCGAGACTTCTTTGTAGCGCTGATTTGCCTTTCCAGGTTGCTTGGTTGGCCAAAAAGGGCGTATGCGTTTTTTCCTGAATATATTCAGGAAAAAACGCATACGCCCTTTTTGGTCAAGGGCATCATTGTCGAGGTTTTGCCGCTTTTCCTGTGCTTTAAAGGCGATTCGAATCTCCCTCCTGAAATCTGTTTCCTGCAATTCTGCCTTTCTTTCAAATCCTCTTCGTTGCCTTCCCTCAGTACTTTTGTGGACGAGAGTTATCATTTATAAGTCTGCAGGTTTGTGAATTGCAGTGCCCCTGAGCTCCATTTTTCAACTCGCTTTCTTGGGAGCTGGCCGCAAAAGCGCAGGATTGCTTCAGGCCCTATTCTGGTCCCGGGCGGCAGGCTGAGCCTGTGGTTAATTCTTCTTCCTATGGGAAAATAGAGGGACCTGTGCCTGTCCCAACACCTAGAGCTAGTCTCTCATTGGTTCCCCCTCTTCCCGTTCATCCTCAGGACAAATTGCAACCTGTACGGAACAGGAGGTTAAAATGCTGATTCTCCAAGGAGGGAGATTTCTAGTAAAGTGGCTGGAATGGCGAACCCGAGCACAAGGAGATGAGAAATGAGGTGCGTTTAAGAAACCTTTCCCGATCACACGGTGTACCATCTTCTGGGTTTCTCATGCGTGTTTTCGATGTAGGAAGATGCCCTTGAACCTGGAGATTTGGGACCCATGGGATGGGTACCACGCAGTATTACTTTTAAGGGTCTGCATTTCCTCACCCAACCTCACCAAACCTCTCAGCCCCAAGAGTGTCCACCCTTATGTCTCAATCAGCTGTGGGTCTAGATATGGTTAATCCAGGTGGCATCACAGTCCCTGAAGGAATTTTGTAAGAATTTCTCTCTCTTTCACTGTCTTTGTTTCACGGGTTTTTAAAAGTAATTGATTTTTATAATGGGGTTTAGCTGCTTTTCACTGCTGTGTTTCTGCCGCTTTACACCCACTTGACTCACTTACAGAGAGCTATCAATACATAGGTTTTAAGATTCTTACTAGTCAGATATATTCTTGGGTGGTGAATAGGGGGTGTTGAGTCCAATTCACTGAGCAAGGAGTAGGTCTTGTCTATTACCTATTGGGTTTATGGAACGGTATCTGAGCTAATTTGAAACCCTTGTTTTATGCATCACCCCCCCTCACCTTTCCCGTTAAGCAGCCATAGTGTGTTTTCTAAACGTGTGACTCTGTTCTGTTTTGTAATTCAGTTCCAGGGTAGCGGTTTTTACGTTCCCTCTATAAGTGATATCTTATGATAAGTGCCTTTTTCTGTGTGACTTATTTCACTTAGAATCGTCGTACCTAAATCCACTCATCTTGCTGCTACTAGCCTTATGACGTTGATTTCATGGCTTAGTGATATTCCATTGTACATAAGGACCACAACTTCTTTATCCATTTTTCTCTTTCCTGGGATATTTAAGGTGTAACGAAGTGGAGGTTCTTGTCAACAGAGCAGCCCTAAACTTTGTGGTGCCTGTGTCTTGCTGATTTTTAGTTTTCCCAATTTATACGCCCGTGAGTGGAAGTTCCCTATGCTCTCTAGGCTGAGTTTATTAGATGTTTCAGGACACACCGTACACTTCTCCAGAGTGGCTGTTGGCAATTTACATCCCGCCCATCAGCGTAGCCAGGCTCCCGTTTCTCCATGGCCTGTCCTGCATTTCTGGTTTTGACACTTTATTCAGCATGGTCCTTTTGACCAATGGGAAGCGAGACTTCTTTGTAGCGCTGATTTGCCTTTCCAGGTTGCTTGGTTGGCCAAAAAGGGCGTATGCGTTTTTTCCTGAATACATTCAGGAAAAAACGCATACGCCCTTTTTGGCCAAGGGCATCATTGTCGAGGTTTTGCCGCTTTTCCTGTGCTTTAAAGGCGATTCGAATCTCCCTCCTGAAATCTGTTTCCTGCAATTCTGCCTTGCTTTGAAATCCTCTTCGTTGCCTTCCCTCAATATATTTGTGGACGAGAGTTATCATTTATAAGTCTGCAGGTTTGTGAATTGCAGTGCCCCTGAGCTCCATTTTTCAACTCGCTTTCTTGGGAGCTGGCCGCAAAAGCGCAGATTTGCTTCAGGCCCTATTCTGGTCCCGGGCGGCAGGCTGAGCCTGTGGTTAATTCTTCTTCCTATGGGAAAATAGAGGGACCTGTGCCTGTCCCAACACCTAGAGCTAGTCTCTCATTGGTTCCCCCTCTTCCCGTTCATCCTCAGGACAAATTGCAACCTGTACGGAACAGGAGGTTAAAAGTGCTGATTCTCCAAGGAGGGAGATTTCTAGTAAAGTGGCTGGAATGGCGAACCCGAGCACAAGGAGATGAGAAATGAGGTGCGTTTAAGAAACCTTTCCCGATCACACGGTGTACCATCTTCTGGGTTTCTCATGCATGTTTTCGATGTAGGAAGATGCCCTTGAACCTGGAGATTTGGGACCCATGGGATGGGTACCACGCAGTATTACTTTAAAGGGTCTGCGTTTCCACACCCAACCTCACCAAACCTCTCAGCCACAAGAGTGTCCACTCTTATGTCTCAATCAGCTGTGGGTCTAGATATGGTCAATCCAGGTGGCATCACAGCCCCTGAAGGAATTTTGTAAGAATTTCTCTCTCTTTCACTGTCTTTGTTTCACGGGTTTTTAAAAGTAATTTATTTTTATAATGGTGTTTAGCTGCTTTTCACTGCTGTGTTTCTGCCGCTTTACACCCACTAGACTCACTTACAGAGAGATATCAATACATAGGTTTTAAGATTCTTACTAGTCAGATATATTCTTGGGTGGTGAATAGGGGGTGTTGAGTCCAATTCACTGAGCAAGGAGTAGGTCTTGTCTATTACCTATTCGGTTTATGGAACGGTATCTGAGCTAATTTGAAACCCTTGTTTTATGCATCACCCCGCCTCACCTTTCCCGTTAAGCAGCCATAGTGTGTTTTCTAAACGTGTGACTCTGTTCTGTTTTGTAATTCAGTTCAAGGGTAGCGGTTTTTACGTTCCCTCTATAAGTGATATCTTATGATAAGTGTCTTTTTCTGTGTGACTTATTTCACTTAGAATCGTCGTACCTAAATCCACTCATCATGCTGCTCCTAGCCTTATGACGTTGATTTCATGGCTGAGTGATATTCCATTGTACATAAGGACCACAACTTCTTTATCCATTTTTCTCTTTCCTGGGATATTTAAGGTGTAACGAAGTGGAGGTTCTTGTCAACAGAGCAGCCCTAAACTTTGTGGTGCCTGTGACTTCCTGATTTTTAGTTTTCCCAATTTATACGCCCGTGAGTGGAAGTTCCCTATGCTCTCTAGGCTGAGTTTTTTAGATGTTTCAGGACACACCGTACACTTCTCCAGAGTGACTGTTGGCAATTTACATCCTGACCATCAGCGTAGCCAGGCTCCCGTTTCTCCATGGCCTGTCCTGCATTTCTGGTTTTGACAATTTATGCAGCATGGTCCTTTTGACCGATGGGACGCGAGACTTCTTTGTAGCGCTGATTTGCCTTTCCAGGTTGCTTGGTTGGCCAAAAAGGGCGTATGCGTTTTTTCCTGAATATATTCAGGAAAAAACGCATACGCCCTTTTTGGCCAAGGGCATCATTGTCGAGGTTTTGTGCTTTTCCTGTGCTTTAAAGGCGATTCGAATCTCCCTCCTGAAATCTATTTCCTGCAATTCTGGCTTGCTTTCAAATCCTCTTCGTTGCCCTCCCTCAATATATTTGTGGACGAGAGTTATCATTTATAAGTCTGCAGGTTTGTGAATTGCAGTGCCCCTGAGCTCCATTTTTCAACTCGCTTTCTTGGGACCTGGCCGCAAAAGCGCAGGATTGCTTCAGGCCCTATTCTGGTCCCGGGCGGCAGGCTGAGCCTGTGGTTAATTCTTCTTCCTATGGGAAAATAGAGTGACCTGTGCCTGTCCCAACACCTAGAGCTAGTCTCTCATTGGTTCCCCCTCTTCCCGTTCATCCTCAGGACAATTTGCAACCTGTACGGAACAGGAGGTTAAAGGTGCTGATTCTTCAAGGAGGGAGATTTCTAGTAAAGTGGCTGGAATGGCGAACCCGAGCACAAGGAGATGAGAACTGAGGTGCGTTTAAGAAACCTTTCCCGATCACACGGTGTACCATCTTCTGGGTTTCTCATGCATGTTTTCGATGTAGGAAGATGCCCTTGAACCTGGAGATTTGGGACCCATGGGATGGGTACCACGCAGTATTACTTTAAAGGGTCTGCATTTCCTCACCCAACCTCACCAAACCTCTCAGCCCCAAGAGTGCCCACCCTTATGTCTCAATCAGCTGTGGGTCTAGATATGGTCAATCCAGATGGCATCACAGCCCCTGAAGGAATTTTGTAAGAATTTCTCTCTCTTTCACTGTCTTTGTTTCACGGGTTTTTAAAAGTAATTTACTTTTATAATGGGGTTTAGCTGCTTTTCACTGCTGTGTTTCTGCCGCTTTACACCCACTTGACTCACTTACAGAGAGATATCAATACATAGGTTTTAAGATTCTTACTAGTCAGATATATTCTTGGGTGGTGAATAGGGGGTGTTGAGTCCAATTCACTGAGCAAGGAGTAGGTCTTGTCTATTACCTATTGGGTTTATGGAACGGTATCTGAAGTAATTTGAAACCCTTCTTTTATGCACCACCCCACCTCACCTTTCCCGTTAAGCAGACATAGTGTGTTTTCTAAACGTGTGACTCTGTTCTGGTTTGTAATTCAGTTCAAGGGTAGCGGTTTTTACATTCCCTCTATAAGTGATATCTTATGATAAGTGTCTTTTTCTGTGTGACTTATTTCACTTAGAATCGTCGTACCTAAATCCACTCATCATGCTGCTACTAGCCTTATGACGTTGATTTCATGGCTGAGTGATATTCCATTGTACATAAGGACCACAACTTCTTTATCCATTTTTCTCTTTCCTGGGATATTTAAGGTGTAACGAAGTGGAGGTTCTTGTCATCAGAGCAGCCCTAACTTTTGGGGTGCCTGTGTCTTGCTGATTTTTAGTTTTCCCAATTTATACACCCATGAGTGAAAGTGCCCTATGCTCTCTAAGCTGAGTTTTTTAGATGTTTCAGGACACACCGTACACTTCTCCAGAGTGGCTGTTGGCAATTTACATCCCGCCCATCAGCGTATCCAGGCTCCGCTTTCTCCATGGCCTGTCCTGCATTTCTGGTTTTGACAATTTATGCAGCATTGTCCTTTTGACCGATGGGACGCGAGACTTCTTTGTAGCGCTGATTTGCCTTTCCAGGTTGCTTGGTTGGCCAAAAAGGGCGTATGCGTTTTTTCCTGAATATATTCAGGAAAAAACGCATACGCCCTTTTTGGCCAAGGGCATCATTGTCGAGGTTTTGCCGCTTTTCCTGTGCTTTAAAGGCGATTCGAATCTCCCTCCTGAAATCTGTTTCCTGCAATTCTGCCTTGCTTTCAAATCCTCTTCGTTGCCTTCCCTCAATATATTTGTGGACAAGAGTGATCTTTTATAAGTCTGCAGGTTTGTGAATTGCAGTGCCCCTGAGCTCCATTTTTCAACTCGCTTTCTTGGGAGCTGGCCGCAAAAGCGCAGGATTGCTTCAGGCCCTATTCTGGTCCCATGCGGCAGGCTGAGCCTGTGGTTAATTGTTCTTCCTGATGGGAAAATAAAGTGACCTGTGCCTGTCCCACCACCTAGAGATAGTCTCTCATTGGTTCCCCCTCTTCCCGTTCATCCTCAGGACAAATTGCAACCTGTACGGAACAGGAGGTTTAAGGTTCTGATTCTCCAAGGAGGGAGATTGCTAGTAAAGCGGCTGGAATGGCGAACCCGAGCACAAGGAGATGAGAATTGAGGTGCGTTTTAGAAACCTTTCCCGATCACACGGTGTACCATCTTCTGGGTTTCTCATGCATGTTTTCGATGTAGGAAGATGCCCTTGAACTTGGAGATTTGGGACCCATGGGATGGGTACCACGCAGTATTACTTTAAAGGGTCTGCGTTTGCTCACCCAACCTCACCAAACCTCTCAGCCCCAAGAGTGCCCACCCTTATGTCTCAATCAGCTGTGGGTCTAGATATGGTCAATCCAGGTGGCATCACAGCCCCTGCACGAATTTTGTAAGAATTGTTCTCTCTTTTACTGTCTTTGTTTCACGGGTTTTTAAAAGTATTTGATTTTTATAATGGGGTTTAGCTGCTTTTCACTGCTGTGTTTATGCCGCTTTACACCCCCTTGACTCACTTACAGAGAGATATCAATACATAGGTTTTAAGATTCTTATTGTCAGATATATTCTTGGGCGGTGAATAGGGGGTGTTGAGTCCAATTCACTGAGCAAGCAGTAGGTCTTGTCTATTACATATTGGGTTTATGGAACGGTATCTGAGCTAATTTGAAACCATTGTTTTATGCATCACCCCACATCACCTTTCCCGTTAAGCAGCCATAGTGTGTTTTCTAAACGTGTGACTCTGTTCTGTTTTGTAATTCAGTTCAAGGGTAGCGGTTTTTACATTCCCTCTATAAGTGATATCTTATGATAAGTGTCTTTTTCTGTGTGACTTCTTTCACTTAGAATCGTCGTACCTAAATCCACTCATCGTGCTGCTACTAGCCTAATGACGTTGATTTCATGGCTGAGTGATATTCCATTGTACATAAGGACCACAACTTCTTTATCCATTTTTCTCTTTCCTGGGATATTTAAGGTGTAACGAAATGGAGATTCTTGTCAACAGAGCAGCCCTAAACTTTGGGGTGCCTGTGTCTTGCTGATTTTTAGTTTTCCCAATTTATATGCTCATGAGTGGCAGTGCCCTATGCCCTCTAAGCTCAGTTTTTTAAATGTTTCAGGACATACCGTACACTTCTCCAGAGTGGCTGTTGGCAATTTACATCCCGCCCATCAGCGTAGCCAGGCTCCCGTTTCTCCATGGCCTGTCCTGCATTTCTGGTTTTGACACTTTATTCAGCATGGCCCTTTTGACCGATGGGAAGAGAGACTTCTTTGTAGTGCTGATTGGCCTTTCCAGGTTGCTTGGTTGGCCAAAAAGGGCGTATGCGTTTTTTCCTGAATATATTCAGGAAAAAACGCATACGCCCTTTTTGGCCAACGGCATCATTGTCGAGGTTTTGCGGCTTTTCCTGTGCTTTAAAGGCGATTCGAATCTGCCTCCTGAAATCTGTTTCCTGCAATTCTGCCTTGCTTTCAAATCCTCTTCGTTGCCTTCCCTCAATATATTTGTGGTCGAGAGTGATCATTTATAAGTCTGCAGGTTTGTGAATTGCAGTGCCCCTGAGCTCCATTTTTCACCTCGTTTTCTTGGGAGCTGGCCGCAAAAGCACAGGATTGCTTCAGGCCCTATTCTGGTCCCGGGCGGCTGGCTGAGCCTGTGGTTAATTCTTCTTCCTGATGGGAAAATAGAGTGACCTGTGCCTGTCCCAACACCTAGAGCTAGTCTCTCATTGGTTCCCCCTCTTCCCGTTCATCCTCAGGACAAATTGCAACCTGTACGGAACAGGAGGTTAAAGGTGCTGATTCTTCAAGGAGGGAGATTTCTAGTAAAGTGGCTGGAATGGCGAACCCGAGCACAAGGAGATGAGAACTGAGGTGCGTTTAAGAAACCTTTCCCGATCACACGGTGTACCATCTTCTGGGTTTCTCATGCATGTTTTCGATGTAGGAAGATGCCCTTGAACCTGGAGATTTGGGACCCATGGGATGGGTACCACGCAGTATTACTTTAAAGGGTCTGCGTTTCCTCACCCAACCTCACCAAACCTCTCAGCCCCAAGAGTGCCCACCCTTATGTCTCAATCAGCTGTGGGTCTAGATATGGTCAATCCAGATGGCATCACAGCCCCTGAAGGAATTTTGTAAGAATTTCTCTCTCTTTCACTGTCTTTGTTTCACGGGTTTTTAAAAGTAATTTAGTTTTATAATGGGGTTTAGCTGCTTTTCACTGCTGTGTTTCTGCCGCTTTACACCCACTTGACTCACTTACAGAGAGATATCAATACATAGGTTTTAAGATTCTTACTAGTCAGATATATTCTTGGGTGGTGAATAGGGGGTGTTGAGTCCAATTCACTGAGCAAGGAGTAGGTCTTGTCTATTACCTATTGGGTTTATGGAACGGTATCTGAAGTAATTTGAAACCCTTCTTTTATGCACCACCCCACCTCACCTTTCCCGTTAAGCAGACATAGTGTGTTTTCTAAACGTGTGACTCTGTTCTGGTTTGTAATTCAGTTCAAGGGTAGCGGTTTTTACATTCCCTCTATAAGTGATATCTTATGATAAGTGTCTTTTTCTGTGTGACTTATTTCACTTAGAATCGTCGTACCTAAATCCACTCATCATGCTGCTACTAGCCTTATGACGTTGATTTCATGGCTGAGTGATATTCCATTGTACATAAGGACCACAACTTCTTTATCCATTTTTCTCTTTCCTGGGATATTTAAGGTGTAACGAAGTGGAGGTTCTTGTCATCAGAGCAGCCCTAACTTTTGGGGTGCCTGTGTCTTGCTGATTTTTAGTTTTCCCAATTTATACACCCATGAGTGAAAGTGCCCTATGCTCTCTAAGCTGAGTTTTTTAGATGTTTCAGGACACACCGTACACTTCTCCAGAGTGGCTGTTGGCAATTTACATCCCGCCCATCAGCGTATCCAGGCTCCGCTTTCTCCATGGCCTGTCCTGCATTTCTGGTTTTGACAATTTATGCAGCATGGTCCTTTTGACCGATGGGACGCGAGACTTCTTTGTAGCGCTGATTTGCCTTTCCAGGTTGCTTGGTTGGCCAAAAAGGGCGTATGCGTTTTTTCCTGAATATATTCAGGAAAAAACGCATACGCCCTTTTTGGCCAAGGGCATCATTGTCGAGGTTTTGCCGCTTTTCCTGTGCTTTAAAGGCGATTCGAATCTCCCTCCTGAAATCTGTTTCCTGCAATTCTGCCTTGCTTTCAAATCCTCTTCGTTGCCTTCCCTCAATATATTTGTGGACAAGAGTGATCTTTTATAAGTCTGCAGGTTTGTGAATTGCAGTGCCCCTGAGCTCCATTTTTCAACTCGCTTTCTTGGGAGCTGGCCGCAAAAGCGCAGGATTGCTTCAGGCCCTATTCTGGTCCCATGCGGCAGGCTGAGCCTGTGGTTAATTGTTCTTCCTGATGGGAAAATAAAGTGACCTGTGCCTGTCCCACCACCTAGAGATAGTCTCTCATTGGTTCCCCCTCTTCCCGTTCATCCTCAGGACAAATTGCAACCTGTACGGAACAGGAGGTTTAAGGTTCTGATTCTCCAAGGAGGGAGATTGCTAGTAAAGCGGCTGGAATGGCGAACCCGAGCACAAGGAGATGAGAATTGAGGTGCGTTTTAGAAACCTTTCCCGATCACACGGTGTACCATCTTCTGGGTTTCTCATGCATGTTTTCGATGTAGGAAGATGCCCTTGAACTTGGAGATTTGGGACCCATGGGATGGGTACCACGCAGTATTACTTTAAAGGGTCTGCGTTTGCTCACCCAACCTCACCAAACCTCTCAGCCCCAAGAGTGTCCACCCTTATGTCTCAATCAGCTGTGGGTCTAGATATGGTCAATCCAGGTGGCATCACAGCCCCTGCACGAATTTTGTAAGAATTGTTCTCTCTTTTACTGTCTTTGTTTCACGGGTTTTTAAAAGTATTTGATTTTTATAATGGGGTTTAGCTGCTTTTCACTGCTGTGTTTATGCCGCTTTACACCCCCTTGACTCACTTACAGAGAGATATCAATACATAGGTTTTAAGATTCTTATTGTCAGATATATTCTTGGGCGGTGAATAGGGGGTGTTGAGTCCAATTCACTGAGCAAGCAGTAGGTCTTGTCTATTACATATTGGGTTTATGGAACGGTATCTGAGCTAATTTGAAACCATTGTTTTATGCATCACCCCACATCACCTTTCCCGTTAAGCAGCCATAGTGTGTTTTCTAAACGTGTGACTCTGTTCTGTTTTGTAATTCAGTTCAAGGGTAGCGGTTTTTACATTCCCTCTATAAGTGATATCTTATGATAAGTGTCTTTTTCTGTGTGACTTCTTTCACTTAGAATCGTCGTACCTAAATCCACTCATCGTGCTGCTACTAGCCTAATGACGTTGATTTCATGGCTGAGTGATATTCCATTGTACATAAGGACCACAACTTCTTTATCCATTTTTCTCTTTCCTGGGATATTTAAGGTGTAACGAAATGGAGATTCTTGTCAACAGAGCAGCCCTAAACTTTGGGGTGCCTGTGTCTTGCTGATTTTTAGTTTTCCCAATTTATACGCTCATGAGTGGCAGTGCCCTATGCCCTCTAAGCTCAGTTTTTTAAATGTTTCAGGACATACCGTACACTTCTCCAGAGTGGCTGTTGGCAATTTACATCCCGCCCATCAGCGTAGCCAGGCTCCCGTTTCTCCATGGCCTGTCCTGCATTTCTGGTTTTGACACTTTATTCAGCATGGCCCTTTTGACCGATGGGAAGAGAGACTTCTTTGTAGTGCTGATTGGCCTTTCCAGGTTGCTTGGTTGGCCAAAAAGGGCGTATGCGTTTTTTCCTGAATATATTCAGGAAAAAACGCATACGCCCTTTTTGGCCAACGGCATCATTGTCGAGGTTTTGCGGCTTTTCCTGTGCTTTAAAGGCGATTCGAATCTGCCTCCTGAAATCTGTTTCCTGCAATTCTGCCTTGCTTTCAAATCCTCTTCGTTGCCTTCCCTCAATATATTTGTGGTCGAGAGTGATCATTTATAAGTCTGCAGGTTTGTGAATTGCAGTGCCCCTGAGCTCCATTTTTCACCTCGTTTTCTTGGGAGCTGGCCGCAAAAGCACAGGATTGCTTCAGGCCCTATTCTGGTCCCGGGCGGCTGGCTGAGCCTGTGGTTAATTCTTCTTCCTGATGGGAAAATAGAGTGACCTGTGCCTGTCCCAACACCTAGAGCTAGTCTCTCATTGGTTCCCCCTCTTCCCGTTCATCCTCAGGACAAATTGCAACCTGTACGGAACAGGAGGTTAAAGGTGCTGATTCTTCAAGGAGGGAGATTTCTAGTAAAGTGGCTGGAATGGCGAACCCGAGCACAAGGAGATGAGAACTGAGGTGCGTTTAAGAAACCTTTCCCGATCACACGGTGTACCATCTTCTGGGTTTCTCATGCATGTTTTCGATGTAGGAAGATGCCCTTGAACCTGGAGATTTGGGACCCATGGGATGGGTACCACGCAGTATTACTTTAAAGGGTCTGCGTTTCCTCACCCAACCTCACCAAACCTCTCAGCCCCAAGAGTGCCCACCCTTATGTCTCAATCAGCTGTGGGTCTAGATATGGTCAATCCAGATGGCATCACAGCCCCTGAAGGAATTTTGTAAGAATTTCTCTCTCTTTCACTGTCTTTGTTTCACGGGTTTTTAAAAGTAATTTACTTTTATAATGGGGTTTAGCTGCTTTTCACTGCTGTGTTTCTGCCGCTTTACACCCACTTGACTCACTTACAGAGAGATATCAATACATAGGTTTTAAGATTCTTACTAGTCAGATATATTCTTGGGTGGTGAATAGGGGGTGTTGAGTCCAATTCACTGAGCAAGGAGTAGGTCTTGTCTATTACCTATTGGGTTTATGGAACGGTATCTGAAGTAATTTGAAACCCTTCTTTTATGCACCACCCCACCTCACCTTTCCCGTTAAGCAGACATAGTGTGTTTTCTAAACGTGTGACTCTGTTCTGGTTTGTAATTCAGTTCAAGGGTAGCGGTTTTTACATTCCCTCTATAAGTGATATCTTATGATAAGTGTCTTTTTCTGTGTGACTTATTTCACTTAGAATCGTCGTACCTAAATCCACTCATCATGCTGCTACTAGCCTTATGACGTTGATTTCATGGCTGAGTGATATTCCATTGTACATAAGGACCACAACTTCTTTATCCATTTTTCTCTTTCCTGGGATATTTAAGGTGTAACGAAGTGGAGGTTCTTGTCATCAGAGCAGCCCTAACTTTTGGGGTGCCTGTGTCTTGCTGATTTTTAGTTTTCCCAATTTATACACCCATGAGTGAAAGTGCCCTATGCTCTCTAAGCTGAGTTTTTTAGATGTTTCAGGACACACCGTACACTTCTCCAGAGTGGCTGTTGGCAATTTACATCCCGCCCATCAGCGTATCCAGGCTCCGCTTTCTCCATGGCCTGTCCTGCATTTCTGGTTTTGACAATTTATGCAGCATGGTCCTTTTGACCGATGGGACGCGAGACTTCTTTGTAGCGCTGATTTGCCTTTCCAGGTTGCTTGGTTGGCCAAAAAGGGCGTATGCGTTTTTTCCTGAATATATTCAGGAAAAAACGCATACGCCCTTTTTGGTCAAGGGCATCATTGTCGAGGTTTTGCCGCTTTTCCTGTGCTTTAAAGGCGATTCGAATCTCCCTCCTGAAATCTGTTTCCTGCAATTCTGCCTTTCTTTCAAATCCTCTTCGTTGCCTTCCCTCAGTACTTTTGTGGACGAGAGTTATCATTTATAAGTCTGCAGGTTTGTGAATTGCAGTGCCCCTGAGCTCCATTTTTCAACTCGCTTTCTTGGGAGCTGGCCGCAAAAGCGCAGGATTGCTTCAGGCCCTATTCTGGTCCCGGGCGGCAGGCTGAGCCTGTGGTTAATTCTTCTTCCTATGGGAAAATAGAGGGACCTGTGCCTGTCCCAACACCTAGAGCTAGTCTCTCATTGGTTCCCCCTCTTCCCGTTCATCCTCAGGACAAATTGCAACCTGTACGGAACAGGAGGTTAAAATGCTGATTCTCCAAGGAGGGAGATTTCTAGTAAAGTGGCTGGAATGGCGAACCCGAGCACAAGGAGATGAGAAATGAGGTGCGTTTAAGAAACCTTTCCCGATCACACGGTGTACCATCTTCTGGGTTTCTCATGCGTGTTTTCGATGTAGGAAGATGCCCTTGAACCTGGAGATTTGGGACCCATGGGATGGGTACCACGCAGTATTACTTTTAAGGGTCTGCATTTCCTCACCCAACCTCACCAAACCTCTCAGCCCCAAGAGTGTCCACCCTTATGTCTCAATCAGCTGTGGGTCTAGATATGGTTAATCCAGGTGGCATCACAGTCCCTGAAGGAATTTTGTAAGAATTTCTCTCTCTTTCACTGTCTTTGTTTCACGGGTTTTTAAAAGTAATTGATTTTTATAATGGGGTTTAGCTGCTTTTCACTGCTGTGTTTCTGCCGCTTTACACCCACTTGACTCACTTACAGAGAGCTATCAATACATAGGTTTTAAGATTCTTACTAGTCAGATATATTCTTGGGTGGTGAATAGGGGGTGTTGAGTCCAATTCACTGAGCAAGGAGTAGGTCTTGTCTATTACCTATTGGGTTTATGGAACGGTATCTGAGCTAATTTGAAACCCTTGTTTTATGCATCACCCCCCCTCACCTTTCCCGTTAAGCAGCCATAGTGTGTTTTCTAAACGTGTGACTCTGTTCTGTTTTGTAATTCAGTTCCAGGGTAGCGGTTTTTACGTTCCCTCTATAAGTGATATCTTATGATAAGTGCCTTTTTCTGTGTGACTTATTTCACTTAGAATCGTCGTACCTAAATCCACTCATCTTGCTGCTACTAGCCTTATGACGTTGATTTCATGGCTTAGTGATATTCCATTGTACATAAGGACCACAACTTCTTTATCCATTTTTCTCTTTCCTGGGATATTTAAGGTGTAACGAAGTGGAGGTTCTTGTCAACAGAGCAGCCCTAAACTTTGTGGTGCCTGTGTCTTGCTGATTTTTAGTTTTCCCAATTTATACGCCCGTGAGTGGAAGTTCCCTATGCTCTCTAGGCTGAGTTTATTAGATGTTTCAGGACACACCGTACACTTCTCCAGAGTGGCTGTTGGCAATTTACATCCCGCCCATCAGCGTAGCCAGGCTCCCGTTTCTCCATGGCCTGTCCTGCATTTCTGGTTTTGACACTTTATTCAGCATGGTCCTTTTGACCAATGGGAAGCGAGACTTCTTTGTAGCGCTGATTTGCCTTTCCAGGTTGCTTGGTTGGCCAAAAAGGGCGTATGCGTTTTTTCCTGAATACATTCAGGAAAAAACGCATACGCCCTTTTTGGCCAAGGGCATCATTGTCGAGGTTTTGCCGCTTTTCCTGTGCTTTAAAGGCGATTCGAATCTCCCTCCTGAAATCTGTTTCCTGCAATTCTGCCTTGCTTTGAAATCCTCTTCGTTGCCTTCCCTCAATATATTTGTGGACGAGAGTTATCATTTATAAGTCTGCAGGTTTGTGAATTGCAGTGCCCCTGAGCTCCATTTTTCAACTCGCTTTCTTGGGAGCTGGCCGCAAAAGCGCAGATTTGCTTCAGGCCCTATTCTGGTCCCGGGCGGCAGGCTGAGCCTGTGGTTAATTCTTCTTCCTATGGGAAAATAGAGGGACCTGTGCCTGTCCCAACACCTAGAGCTAGTCTCTCATTGGTTCCCCCTCTTCCCGTTCATCCTCAGGACAAATTGCAACCTGTACGGAACAGGAGGTTTAAGGTTCTGATTCTCCAAGGAGGGAGATTGCTAGTAAAGCGGCTGGAATGGCGAACCCGAGCACAAGGAGATGAGAATTGAGGTGCGTTTTAGAAACCTTTCCCGATCACACGGTGTACCATCTTCTGGGTTTCTCATGCATGTTTTCGATGTAGGAAGATGCCCTTGAACTTGGAGATTTGGGACCCATGGGATGGGTACCACGCAGTATTACTTTAAAGGGTCTGCGTTTGCTCACCCAACCTCACCAAACCTCTCAGCCCCAAGAGTGTCCACCCTTATGTCTCAATCAGCTGTGGGTCTAGATATGGTCAATCCAGGTGGCATCACAGCCCCTGCACGAATTTTGTAAGAATTGTTCTCTCTTTTACTGTCTTTGTTTCACGGGTTTTTAAAAGTATTTGATTTTTATAATGGGGTTTAGCTGCTTTTCACTGCTGTGTTTATGCCGCTTTACACCCCCTTGACTCACTTACAGAGAGATATCAATACATAGGTTTTAAGATTCTTATTGTCAGATATATTCTTGGGCGGTGAATAGGGGGTGTTGAGTCCAATTCACTGAGCAAGCAGTAGGTCTTGTCTATTACATATTGGGTTTATGGAACGGTATCTGAGCTAATTTGAAACCATTGTTTTATGCATCACCCCACATCACCTTTCCCGTTAAGCAGCCATAGTGTGTTTTCTAAACGTGTGACTCTGTTCTGTTTTGTAATTCAGTTCAAGGGTAGCGGTTTTTACATTCCCTCTATAAGTGATATCTTATGATAAGTGTCTTTTTCTGTGTGACTTCTTTCACTTAGAATCGTCGTACCTAAATCCACTCATCGTGCTGCTACTAGCCTAATGACGTTGATTTCATGGCTGAGTGATATTCCATTGTACATAAGGACCACAACTTCTTTATCCATTTTTCTCTTTCCTGGGATATTTAAGGTGTAACGAAATGGAGATTCTTGTCAACAGAGCAGCCCTAAACTTTGGGGTGCCTGTGTCTTGCTGATTTTTAGTTTTCCCAATTTATACGCTCATGAGTGGCAGTGCCCTATGCCCTCTAAGCTCAGTTTTTTAAATGTTTCAGGACATACCGTACACTTCTCCAGAGTGGCTGTTGGCAATTTACATCCCGCCCATCAGCGTAGCCAGGCTCCCGTTTCTCCATGGCCTGTCCTGCATTTCTGGTTTTGACACTTTATTCAGCATGGCCCTTTTGACCGATGGGAAGAGAGACTTCTTTGTAGTGCTGATTGGCCTTTCCAGGTTGCTTGGTTGGCCAAAAAGGGCGTATGCGTTTTTTCCTGAATATATTCAGGAAAAAACGCATACGCCCTTTTTGGCCAACGGCATCATTGTCGAGGTTTTGTGGCTTTTCCTGTGCTTTAAAGGCGATTCGAATCTGCCTCCTGAAATCTGTTTCCTGCAATTCTGCCTTGCTTTCAAATCCTCTTCGTTGCCTTCCCTCAATATATTTGTGGTCGAGAGTGATCATTTATAAGTCTGCAGGTTTGTGAATTGCAGTGCCCCTGAGCTCCATTTTTCACCTCGTTTTCTTGGGAGCTGGCCGCAAAAGCACAGGATTGCTTCAGGCCCTATTCTGGTCCCGGGCGGCTGGCTGAGCCTGTGGTTAATTCTTCTTCCTGATGGGAAAATAGAGTGACCTGTGCCTGTCCCAACACCTAGAGCTAGTCTCTCATTGGTTCCCCCTCTTCCCGTTCATCCTCAGGACAAATTGCAACCTGTACGGAACAGGAGGTTAAAGGTGCTGATTCTTCAAGGAGGGAGATTTCTAGTAAAGTGGCTGGAATGGCGAACCCGAGCACAAGGAGATGAGAACTGAGGTGCGTTTAAGAAACCTTTCCCGATCACACGGTGTACCATCTTCTGGGTTTCTCATGCATGTTTTCGATGTAGGAAGATGCCCTTGAACCTGGAGATTTGGGACCCATGGGATGGGTACCACGCAGTATTACTTTAAAGGGTCTGCGTTTCCTCACCCAACCTCACCAAACCTCTCAGCCCCAAGAGTGCCCACCCTTATGTCTCAATCAGCTGTGGGTCTAGATATGGTCAATCCAGATGGCATCACAGCCCCTGAAGGAATTTTGTAAGAATTTCTCTCTCTTTCACTGTCTTTGTTTCACGGGTTTTTAAAAGTAATTTAGTTTTATAATGGGGTTTAGCTGCTTTTCACTGCTGTGTTTCTGCCGCTTTACACCCACTTGACTCACTTACAGAGAGATATCAATACATAGGTTTTAAGATTCTTACTAGTCAGATATATTCTTGGGTGGTGAATAGGGGGTGTTGAGTCCAATTCACTGAGCAAGGAGTAGGTCTTGTCTATTACCTATTGGGTTTATGGAACGGTATCTGAAGTAATTTGAAACCCTTCTTTTATGCACCACCCCACCTCACCTTTCCCGTTAAGCAGACATAGTGTGTTTTCTAAACGTGTGACTCTGTTCTGGTTTGTAATTCAGTTCAAGGGTAGCGGTTTTTACATTCCCTCTATAAGTGATATCTTATGATAAGTGTCTTTTTCTGTGTGACTTATTTCACTTAGAATCGTCGTACCTAAATCCACTCATCATGCTGCTACTAGCCTTATGACGTTGATTTCATGGCTGAGTGATATTCCATTGTATATAAGGACCACAACTTCTTTATCCATTTTTCTCTTTCCTGGGATATTTAAGGTGTAACGAAGTGGAGGTTCTTGTCATCAGAGCAGCCCTAACTTTTGGGGTGCCTGTGTCTTGCTGATTTTTAGTTTTCCCAATTTATACACCCATGAGTGAAAGTGCCCTATGCTCTCTAAGCTGAGTTTTTTAGATGTTTCAGGACACACCGTACACTTCTCCAGAGTGGCTGTTGGCAATTTACATCCCGCCCATCAGCGTATCCAGGCTCCGCTTTCTCCATGGCCTGTCCTGCATTTCTGGTTTTGACAATTTATGCAGCATGGTCCTTTTGACCGATGGGACGCGAGACTTCTTTGTAGCGCTGATTTGCCTTTCCAGGTTGCTTGGTTGGCCAAAAAGGGCGTATGCGTTTTTTCCTGAATATATTCAGGAAAAAACGCATACGCCCTTTTTGGCCAAGGGCATCATTGTCGAGGTTTTGCCGCTTTTCCTGTGCTTTAAAGGCGATTCGAATCTCCCTCCTGAAATCTGTTTCCTGCAATTCTGCCTTGCTTTCAAATCCTCTTCGTTGCCTTCCCTCAATATATTTGTGGACAAGAGTGATCTTTTATAAGTCTGCAGGTTTGTGAATTGCAGTGCCCCTGAGCTCCATTTTTCAACTCGCTTTCTTGGGAGCTGGCCGCAAAAGCGCAGGATTGCTTCAGGCCCTATTCTGGTCCCATGCGGCAGGCTGAGCCTGTGGTTAATTGTTCTTCCTGATGGGAAAATAAAGTGACCTGTGCCTGTCCCACCACCTAGAGATAGTCTCTCATTGGTTCCCCCTCTTCCCGTTCATCCTCAGGACAAATTGCAACCTGTACGGAACAGGAGGTTTAAGGTTCTGATTCTCCAAGGAGGGAGATTGCTAGTAAAGCGGCTGGAATGGCGAACCCGAGCACAAGGAGATGAGAATTGAGGTGCGTTTTAGAAACCTTTCCCGATCACACGGTGTACCATCTTCTGGGTTTCTCATGCATGTTTTCGATGTAGGAAGATGCCCTTGAACTTGGAGATTTGGGACCCATGGGATGGGTACCACGCAGTATTACTTTAAAGGGTCTGCGTTTGCTCACCCAACCTCACCAAACCTCTCAGCCCCAAGAGTGTCCACCCTTATGTCTCAATCAGCTGTGGGTCTAGATATGGTCAATCCAGGTGGCATCACAGCCCCTGCACGAATTTTGTAAGAATTGTTCTCTCTTTTACTGTCTTTGTTTCACGGGTTTTTAAAAGTATTTGATTTTTATAATGGGGTTTAGCTGCTTTTCACTGCTGTGTTTATGCCGCTTTACACCCCCTTGACTCACTTACAGAGAGATATCAATACATAGGTTTTAAGATTCTTATTGTCAGATATATTCTTGGGCGGTGAATAGGGGGTGTTGAGTCCAATTCACTGAGCAAGCAGTAGGTCTTGTCTATTACATATTGGGTTTATGGAACGGTATCTGAGCTAATTTGAAACCATTGTTTTATGCATCACCCCACATCACCTTTCCCGTTAAGCAGCCATAGTGTGTTTTCTAAACGTGTGACTCTGTTCTGTTTTGTAATTCAGTTCAAGGGTAGCGGTTTTTACATTCCCTCTATAAGTGATATCTTATGATAAGTGTCTTTTTCTGTGTGACTTCTTTCACTTAGAATCGTCGTACCTAAATCCACTCATCGTGCTGCTACTAGCCTAATGACGTTGATTTCATGGCTGAGTGATATTCCATTGTACATAAGGACCACAACTTCTTTATCCATTTTTCTCTTTCCTGGGATATTTAAGGTGTAACGAAATGGAGATTCTTGTCAACAGAGCAGCCCTAAACTTTGGGGTGCCTGTGTCTTGCTGATTTTTAGTTTTCCCAATTTATACGCTCATGAGTGGCAGTGCCCTATGCCCTCTAAGCTCAGTTTTTTAAATGTTTCAGGACATACCGTACACTTCTCCAGAGTGGCTGTTGGCAATTTACATCCCGCCCATCAGCGTAGCCAGGCTCCCGTTTCTCCATGGCCTGTCCTGCATTTCTGGTTTTGACACTTTATTCAGCATGGCCCTTTTGACCGATGGGAAGAGAGACTTCTTTGTAGTGCTGATTGGCCTTTCCAGGTTGCTTGGTTGGCCAAAAAGGGCGTATGCGTTTTTTCCTGAATATATTCAGGAAAAAACGCATACGCCCTTTTTGGCCAACGGCATCATTGTCGAGGTTTTGCGGCTTTTCCTGTGCTTTAAAGGCGATTCGAATCTGCCTCCTGAAATCTGTTTCCTGCAATTCTGCCTTGCTTTCAAATCCTCTTCGTTGCCTTCCCTCAATATATTTGTGGTCGAGAGTGATCATTTATAAGTCTGCAGGTTTGTGAATTGCAGTGCCCCTGAGCTCCATTTTTCACCTCGTTTTCTTGGGAGCTGGCCGCAAAAGCACAGGATTGCTTCAGGCCCTATTCTGGTCCCGGGCGGCTGGCTGAGCCTGTGGTTAATTCTTCTTCCTGATGGGAAAATAGAGTGACCTGTGCCTGTCCCAACACCTAGAGCTAGTCTCTCATTGGTTCCCCCTCTTCCCGTTCATCCTCAGGACAAATTGCAACCTGTACGGAACAGGAGGTTAAAGGTGCTGATTCTTCAAGGAGGGAGATTTCTAGTAAAGTGGCTGGAATGGCGAACCCGAGCACAAGGAGATGAGAACTGAGGTGCGTTTAAGAAACCTTTCCCGATCACACGGTGTACCATCTTCTGGGTTTCTCATGCATGTTTTCGATGTAGGAAGATGCCCTTGAACCTGGAGATTTGGGACCCATGGGATGGGTACCACGCAGTATTACTTTAAAGGGTCTGCGTTTCCTCACCCAACCTCACCAAACCTCTCAGCCCCAAGAGTGCCCACCCTTATGTCTCAATCAGCTGTGGGTCTAGATATGGTCAATCCAGATGGCATCACAGCCCCTGAAGGAATTTTGTAAGAATTTCTCTCTCTTTCACTGTCTTTGTTTCACGGGTTTTTAAAAGTAATTTAGTTTTATAATGGGGTTTAGCTGCTTTTCACTGCTGTGTTTCTGCCGCTTTACACCCACTTGACTCACTTACAGAGAGATATCAATACATAGGTTTTAAGATTCTTACTAGTCAGATATATTCTTGGGTGGTGAATAGGGGGTGTTGAGTCCAATTCACTGAGCAAGGAGTAGGTCTTGTCTATTACCTATTGGGTTTATGGAACGGTATCTGAAGTAATTTGAAACCCTTCTTTTATGCACCACCCCACCTCACCTTTCCCGTTAAGCAGACATAGTGTGTTTTCTAAACGTGTGACTCTGTTCTGGTTTGTAATTCAGTTCAAGGGTAGCGGTTTTTACATTCCCTCTATAAGTGATATCTTATGATAAGTGTCTTTTTCTGTGTGACTTATTTCACTTAGAATCGTCGTACCTAAATCCACTCATCATGCTGCTACTAGCCTTATGACGTTGATTTCATGGCTGAGTGATATTCCATTGTACATAAGGACCACAACTTCTTTATCCATTTTTCTCTTTCCTGGGATATTTAAGGTGTAACGAAGTGGAGGTTCTTGTCATCAGAGCAGCCCTAACTTTTGGGGTGCCTGTGTCTTGCTGATTTTTAGTTTTCCCAATTTATACACCCATGAGTGAAAGTGCCCTATGCTCTCTAAGCTGAGTTTTTTAGATGTTTCAGGACACACCGTACACTTCTCCAGAGTGGCTGTTGGCAATTTACATCCCGCCCATCAGCGTATCCAGGCTCCGCTTTCTCCATGGCCTGTCCTGCATTTCTGGTTTTGACAATTTATGCAGCATGGTCCTTTTGACCGATGGGACGCGAGACTTCTTTGTAGCGCTGATTTGCCTTTCCAGGTTGCTTGGTTGGCCAAAAAGGGCGTATGCGTTTTTTCCTGAATATATTCAGGAAAAAACGCATACGCCCTTTTTGGTCAAGGGCATCATTGTCGAGGTTTTGCCGCTTTTCCTGTGCTTTAAAGGCGATTCGAATCTCCCTCCTGAAATCTGTTTCCTGCAATTCTGCCTTTCTTTCAAATCCTCTTCGTTGCCTTCCCTCAGTACTTTTGTGGACGAGAGTTATCATTTATAAGTCTGCAGGTTTGTGAATTGCAGTGCCCCTGAGCTCCATTTTTCAACTCGCTTTCTTGGGAGCTGGCCGCAAAAGCGCAGGATTGCTTCAGGCCCTATTCTGGTCCCGGGCGGCAGGCTGAGCCTGTGGTTAATTCTTCTTCCTATGGGAAAATAGAGGGACCTGTGCCTGTCCCAACACCTAGAGCTAGTCTCTCATTGGTTCCCCCTCTTCCCGTTCATCCTCAGGACAAATTGCAACCTGTACGGAACAGGAGGTTAAAATGCTGATTCTCCAAGGAGGGAGATTTCTAGTAAAGTGGCTGGAATGGCGAACCCGAGCACAAGGAGATGAGAAATGAGGTGCGTTTAAGAAACCTTTCCCGATCACACGGTGTACCATCTTCTGGGTTTCTCATGCGTGTTTTCGATGTAGGAAGATGCCCTTGAACCTGGAGATTTGGGACCCATGGGATGGGTACCACGCAGTATTACTTTTAAGGGTCTGCATTTCCTCACCCAACCTCACCAAACCTCTCAGCCCCAAGAGTGTCCACCCTTATGTCTCAATCAGCTGTGGGTCTAGATATGGTTAATCCAGGTGGCATCACAGTCCCTGAAGGAATTTTGAAAGAATTTCTCTCTCTTTCACTGTCTTTGTTTCACGGGTTTTTAAAAGTAATTGATTTTTATAATGGGGTTTAGCTGCTTTTCACTGCTGTGTTTCTGCCGCTTTACACCCACTTGACTCACTTACAGAGAGCTATCAATACATAGGTTTTAAGATTCTTACTAGTCAGATATATTCTTGGGTGGTGAATAGGGGGTGTTGAGTCCAATTCACTGAGCAAGGAGTAGGTCTTGTCTATTACCTATTGGGTTTATGGAACGGTATCTGAGCTAATTTGAAACCCTTGTTTTATGCATCACCCCCCCTCACCTTTCCCGTTAAGCAGCCATAGTGTGTTTTCTAAACGTGTGACTCTGTTCTGTTTTGTAATTCAGTTCCAGGGTAGCGGTTTTTACGTTCCCTCTATAAGTGATATCTTATGATAAGTGCCTTTTTCTGTGTGACTTATTTCACTTAGAATCGTCGTACCTAAATCCACTCATCTTGCTGCTACTAGCCTTATGACGTTGATTTCATGGCTTAGTGATATTCCATTGTACATAAGGACCACAACTTCTTTATCCATTTTTCTCTTTCCTGGGATATTTAAGGTGTAACGAAGTGGAGGTTCTTGTCAACAGAGCAGCCCTAAACTTTGTGGTGCCTGTGTCTTGCTGATTTTTAGTTTTCCCAATTTATACGCCCGTGAGTGGAAGTTCCCTATGCTCTCTAGGCTGAGTTTATTAGATGTTTCAGGACACACCGTACACTTCTCCAGAGTGGCTGTTGGCAATTTACATCCCGCCCATCAGCGTAGCCAGGCTCCCGTTTCTCCATGGCCTGTCCTGCATTTCTGGTTTTGACACTTTATTCAGCATGGTCCTTTTGACCAATGGGAAGCGAGACTTCTTTGTAGCGCTGATTTGCCTTTCCAGGTTGCTTGGTTGGCCAAAAAGGGCGTATGCGTTTTTTCCTGAATACATTCAGGAAAAAACGCATACGCCCTTTTTGGCCAAGGGCATCATTGTCGAGGTTTTGCCGCTTTTCCTGTGCTTTAAAGGCGATTCGAATCTCCCTCCTGAAATCTGTTTCCTGCAATTCTGCCTTGCTTTGAAATCCTCTTCGTTGCCTTCCCTCAATATATTTGTGGACGAGAGTTATCATTTATAAGTCTGCAGGTTTGTGAATTGCAGTGCCCCTGAGCTCCATTTTTCAACTCGCTTTCTTGGGAGCTGGCCGCAAAAGCGCAGATTTGCTTCAGGCCCTATTCTGGTCCCGGGCGGCAGGCTGAGCCTGTGGTTAATTCTTCTTCCTATGGGAAAATAGAGGGACCTGTGCCTGTCCCAACACCTAGAGCTAGTCTCTCATTGGTTCCCCCTCTTCCCGTTCATCCTCAGGACAAATTGCAACCTGTACGGAACAGGAGGTTAAAAGTGCTGATTCTCCAAGGAGGGAGATTTCTAGTAAAGTGGCTGGAATGGCGAACCCGAGCACAAGGAGATGAGAAATGAGGTGCGTTTAAGAAACCTTTCCCGATCACACGGTGTACCATCTTCTGGGTTTCTCATGCATGTTTTCGATGTAGGAAGATGCCCTTGAACCTGGAGATTTGGGACCCATGGGATGGGTACCACGCAGTATTACTTTAAAGGGTCTGCGTTTCCACACCCAACCTCACCAAACCTCTCAGCCACAAGAGTGTCCACTCTTATGTCTCAATCAGCTGTGGGTCTAGATATGGTCAATCCAGGTGGCATCACAGCCCCTGAAGGAATTTTGTAAGAATTTCTCTCTCTTTCACTGTCTTTGTTTCACGGGTTTTTAAAAGTAATTTATTTTTATAATGGTGTTTAGCTGCTTTTCACTGCTGTGTTTCTGCCGCTTTACACCCACTAGACTCACTTACAGAGAGATATCAATACATAGGTTTTAAGATTCTTACTAGTCAGATATATTCTTGGGTGGTGAATAGGGGGTGTTGAGTCCAATTCACTGAGCAAGGAGTAGGTCTTGTCTATTACCTATTCGGTTTATGGAACGGTATCTGAGCTAATTTGAAACCCTTGTTTTATGCATCACCCCGCCTCACCTTTCCCGTTAAGCAGCCATAGTGTGTTTTCTAAACGTGTGACTCTGTTCTGTTTTGTAATTCAGTTCAAGGGTAGCGGTTTTTACGTTCCCTCTATAAGTGATATCTTATGATAAGTGTCTTTTTCTGTGTGACTTATTTCACTTAGAATCGTCGTACCTAAATCCACTCATCATGCTGCTCCTAGCCTTATGACGTTGATTTCATGGCTGAGTGATATTCCATTGTACATAAGGACCACAACTTCTTTATCCATTTTTCTCTTTCCTGGGATATTTAAGGTGTAACGAAGTGGAGGTTCTTGTCATCAGAGCAGCCCTAACTTTTGGGGTGCCTGTGTCTTGCTGATTTTTAGTTTTCCCAATTTATACACCCATGAGTGAAAGTGCCCTATGCTCTCTAAGCTGAGTTTTTTAGATGTTTCAGGACACACCGTACACTTCTCCAGAGTGGCTGTTGGCAATTTACATCCCGCCCATCAGCGTATCCAGGCTCCGCTTTCTCCATGGCCTGTCCTGCATTTCTGGTTTTGACAATTTATGCAGCATGGTCCTTTTGACCGATGGGACGCGAGACTTCTTTGTAGCGCTGATTTGCCTTTCCAGGTTGCTTGGTTGGCCAAAAAGGGCGTATGCGTTTTTTCCTGAATATATTCAGGAAAAAACGCATACGCCCTTTTTGGCCAAGGGCATCATTGTCGAGGTTTTGCCGCTTTTCCTGTGCTTTAAAGGCGATTCGAATCTCCCTCCTGAAATCTGTTTCCTGCAATTCTGCCTTGCTTTCAAATCCTCTTCGTTGCCTTCCCTCAATATATTTGTGGACAAGAGTGATCTTTTATAAGTCTGCAGGTTTGTGAATTGCAGTGCCCCTGAGCTCCATTTTTCAACTCGCTTTCTTGGGAGCTGGCCGCAAAAGCGCAGGATTGCTTCAGGCCCTATTCTGGTCCCATGCGGCAGGCTGAGCCTGTGGTTAATTGTTCTTCCTGATGGGAAAATAAAGTGACCTGTGCCTGTCCCACCACCTAGAGATAGTCTCTCATTGGTTCCCCCTCTTCCCGTTCATCCTCAGGACAAATTGCAACCTGTACGGAACAGGAGGTTTAAGGTTCTGATTCTCCAAGGAGGGAGATTGCTAGTAAAGCGGCTGGAATGGCGAACCCGAGCACAAGGAGATGAGAATTGAGGTGCGTTTTAGAAACCTTTCCCGATCACACGGTGTACCATCTTCTGGGTTTCTCATGCATGTTTTCGATGTAGGAAGATGCCCTTGAACTTGGAGATTTGGGACCCATGGGATGGGTACCACGCAGTATTACTTTAAAGGGTCTGCGTTTGCTCACCCAACCTCACCAAACCTCTCAGCCCCAAGAGTGTCCACCCTTATGTCTCAATCAGCTGTGGGTCTAGATATGGTCAATCCAGGTGGCATCACAGCCCCTGCACGAATTTTGTAAGAATTGTTCTCTCTTTTACTGTCTTTGTTTCACGGGTTTTTAAAAGTATTTGATTTTTATAATGGGGTTTAGCTGCTTTTCACTGCTGTGTTTATGCCGCTTTACACCCCCTTGACTCACTTACAGAGAGATATCAATACATAGGTTTTAAGATTCTTATTGTCAGATATATTCTTGGGCGGTGAATAGGGGGTGTTGAGTCCAATTCACTGAGCAAGCAGTAGGTCTTGTCTATTACATATTGGGTTTATGGAACGGTATCTGAGCTAATTTGAAACCATTGTTTTATGCATCACCCCACATCACCTTTCCCGTTAAGCAGCCATAGTGTGTTTTCTAAACGTGTGACTCTGTTCTGTTTTGTAATTCAGTTCAAGGGTAGCGGTTTTTACATTCCCTCTATAAGTGATATCTTATGATAAGTGTCTTTTTCTGTGTGACTTCTTTCACTTAGAATCGTCGTACCTAAATCCACTCATCGTGCTGCTACTAGCCTAATGACGTTGATTTCATGGCTGAGTGATATTCCATTGTACATAAGGACCACAACTTCTTTATCCATTTTTCTCTTTCCTGGGATATTTAAGGTGTAACGAAATGGAGATTCTTGTCAACAGAGCAGCCCTAAACTTTGGGGTGCCTGTGTCTTGCTGATTTTTAGTTTTCCCAATTTATACGCTCATGAGTGGCAGTGCCCTATGCCCTCTAAGCTCAGTTTTTTAAATGTTTCAGGACATACCGTACACTTCTCCAGAGTGGCTGTTGGCAATTTACATCCCGCCCATCAGCGTAGCCAGGCTCCCGTTTCTCCATGGCCTGTCCTGCATTTCTGGTTTTGACACTTTATTCAGCATGGCCCTTTTGACCGATGGGAAGAGAGACTTCTTTGTAGTGCTGATTGGCCTTTCCAGGTTGCTTGGTTGGCCAAAAAGGGCGTATGCGTTTTTTCCTGAATATATTCAGGAAAAAACGCATACGCCCTTTTTGGCCAACGGCATCATTGTCGAGGTTTTGCGGCTTTTCCTGTGCTTTAAAGGCGATTCGAATCTGCCTCCTGAAATCTGTTTCCTGCAATTCTGCCTTGCTTTCAAATCCTCTTCGTTGCCTTCCCTCAATATATTTGTGGTCGAGAGTGATCATTTATAAGTCTGCAGGTTTGTGAATTGCAGTGCCCCTGAGCTCCATTTTTCACCTCGTTTTCTTGGGAGCTGGCCGCAAAAGCACAGGATTGCTTCAGGCCCTATTCTGGTCCCGGGCGGCTGGCTGAGCCTGTGGTTAATTCTTCTTCCTGATGGGAAAATAGAGTGACCTGTGCCTGTCCCAACACCTAGAGCTAGTCTCTCATTGGTTCCCCCTCTTCCCGTTCATCCTCAGGACAAATTGCAACCTGTACGGAACAGGAGGTTAAAGGTGCTGATTCTTCAAGGAGGGAGATTTCTAGTAAAGTGGCTGGAATGGCGAACCCGAGCACAAGGAGATGAGAACTGAGGTGCGTTTAAGAAACCTTTCCCGATCACACGGTGTACCATCTTCTGGGTTTCTCATGCATGTTTTCGATGTAGGAAGATGCCCTTGAACCTGGAGATTTGGGACCCATGGGATGGGTACCACGCAGTATTACTTTAAAGGGTCTGCGTTTCCTCACCCAACCTCACCAAACCTCTCAGCCCCAAGAGTGCCCACCCTTATGTCTCAATCAGCTGTGGGTCTAGATATGGTCAATCCAGATGGCATCACAGCCCCTGAAGGAATTTTGTAAGAATTTCTCTCTCTTTCACTGTCTTTGTTTCACGGGTTTTTAAAAGTAATTTAGTTTTATAATGGGGTTTAGCTGCTTTTCACTGCTGTGTTTCTGCCGCTTTACACCCACTTGACTCACTTACAGAGAGATATCAATACATAGGTTTTAAGATTCTTACTAGTCAGATATATTCTTGGGTGGTGAATAGGGGGTGTTGAGTCCAATTCACTGAGCAAGGAGTAGGTCTTGTCTATTACCTATTGGGTTTATGGAACGGTATCTGAAGTAATTTGAAACCCTTCTTTTATGCACCACCCCACCTCACCTTTCCCGTTAAGCAGACATAGTGTGTTTTCTAAACGTGTGACTCTGTTCTGGTTTGTAATTCAGTTCAAGGGTAGCGGTTTTTACATTCCCTCTATAAGTGATATCTTATGATAAGTGTCTTTTTCTGTGTGACTTATTTCACTTAGAATCGTCGTACCTAAATCCACTCATCATGCTGCTACTAGCCTTATGACGTTGATTTCATGGCTGAGTGATATTCCATTGTACATAAGGACCACAACTTCTTTATCCATTTTTCTCTTTCCTGGGATATTTAAGGTGTAACGAAGTGGAGGTTCTTGTCATCAGAGCAGCCCTAACTTTTGGGGTGCCTGTGTCTTGCTGATTTTTAGTTTTCCCAATTTATACACCCATGAGTGAAAGTGCCCTATGCTCTCTAAGCTGAGTTTTTTAGATGTTTCAGGACACACCGTACACTTCTCCAGAGTGGCTGTTGGCAATTTACATCCCGCCCATCAGCGTATCCAGGCTCCGCTTTCTCCATGGCCTGTCCTGCATTTCTGGTTTTGACAATTTATGCAGCATGGTCCTTTTGACCGATGGGACGCGAGACTTCTTTGTAGCGCTGATTTGCCTTTCCAGGTTGCTTGGTTGGCCAAAAAGGGCGTATGCGTTTTTTCCTGAATATATTCAGGAAAAAACGCATACGCCCTTTTTGGTCAAGGGCATCATTGTCGAGGTTTTGCCGCTTTTCCTGTGCTTTAAAGGCAATTCGAATCTCCCTCCTGAAATCTGTTTCCTGCAATTCTGCCTTTCTTTCAAATCCTCTTCGTTGCCTTCCCTCAGTACTTTTGTGGACGAGAGTTATCATTTATAAGTCTGCAGGTTTGTGAATTGCAGTGCCCCTGAGCTCCATTTTTCAACTCGCTTTCTTGGGAGCTGGCCGCAAAAGCGCAGGATTGCTTCAGGCCCTATTCTGGTCCCGGGCGGCAGGCTGAGCCTGTGGTTAATTCTTCTTCCTATGGGAAAATAGAGGGACCTGTGCCTGTCCCAACACCTAGAGCTAGTCTCTCATTGGTTCCCCCTCTTCCCGTTCATCCTCAGGACAAATTGCAACCTGTACGGAACAGGAGGTTAAAATGCTGATTCTCCAAGGAGGGAGATTTCTAGTAAAGTGGCTGGAATGGCGAACCCGAGCACAAGGAGATGAGAAATGAGGTGCGTTTAAGAAACCTTTCCCGATCACACGGTGTACCATCTTCTGGGTTTCTCATGCGTGTTTTCGATGTAGGAAGATGCCCTTGAACCTGGAGATTTGGGACCCATGGGATGGGTACCACGCAGTATTACTTTTAAGGGTCTGCATTTCCTCACCCAACCTCACCAAACCTCTCAGCCCCAAGAGTGTCCACCCTTATGTCTCAATCAGCTGTGGGTCTAGATATGGTTAATCCAGGTGGCATCACAGTCCCTGAAGGAATTTTGTAAGAATTTCTCTCTCTTTCACTGTCTTTGTTTCACGGGTTTTTAAAAGTAATTTAGTTTTATAATGGGGTTTAGCTGCTTTTCACTGCTGTGTTTCTGCCGCTTTACACCCACTTGACTCACTTACAGAGAGCTATCAATACATAGGTTTTAAGATTCTTACTAGTCAGATATATTCTTGGGTGGTGAATAGGGGGTGTTGAGTCCAATTCACTGAGCAAGGAGTAGGTCTTGTCTATTACCTATTGGGTTTATGGAACGGTATCCGAGCTAATTTGAAACCCTTGTTTTATGCATCACCCCCCCTCACCTTTCCCGTTAAGCAGCCATAGTGTGTTTTCTAAACGTGTGACTCTGTTCTGTTTTGTAATTCAGTTCCAGGGTAGCGGTTTTTACGTTCCCTCTATAAGTGATATCTTATGATAAGTGCCTTTTTCTGTGTGACTTATTTCACTTAGAATCGTCGTACCTAAATCCACTCATCTTGCTGCTACTAGCCTTATGACGTTGATTTCATGGCTTAGTGATATTCCATTGTACATAAGGACCACAACTTCTTTATCCATTTTTCTCTTTCCTGGGATATTTAAGGTGTAACGAAGTGGAGGTTCTTGTCAACAGAGCAGCCCTAAACTTTGTGGTGCCTGTGTCTTGCTGATTTTTAGTTTTCCCAATTTATACGCCCGTGAGTGGATGTTCCCTATGCTCTCTAGGCTGAGTTTATTAGATGTTTCAGGACACACCGTACACTTCTCCAGAGTGGCTGTTGGCAATTTACATCCTGCCCATCAGCGTAGCCAGGCTCCCGTTTCTCCATGGCCTGTCCTGCATTTCTGGTTTTGACAATTTATGCAGCATGGTCCTTTTGACCGATGGGACGCGAGACTTCTTTGTAGCGCTGATTTGCCTTTCCAGGTTGCTTGGTTGGCCAAAAAGGGCGTATGCGTTTTTTCCTGAATATATTCAGGAAAAAACGCATACGCCCTTTTTGGTCAAGGGCATCATTGTCGAGGTTTTGCCGCTTTTCCTGTGCTTTAAAGGCGATTCGAATCTCCCTCCTGAAATCTGTTTCCTGCAATTCTGCCTTTCTTTCAAATCCTCTTCGTTGCCTTCCCTCAGTACTTTTGTGGACGAGAGTTATCATTTATAAGTCTGCAGGTTTGTGAATTGCAGTGCCCCTGAGCTCCATTTTTCAACTCGCTTTCTTGGGAGCTGGCCGCAAAAGCGCAGAATTGCTTCAGGCCCTATTCTGGTCCCGGGCGGCAGGCTGAGCCTGTGGTTAATTCTTCTTCCTATGGGAAAATAGAGGGACCTGTGCCTGTCCCAACACCTAGAGCTAGTCTCTCATTGGTTCCCCCTCTTCCCGTTCATCCTCAGGACAAATTGCAACCTGTACGGAACAGGAGGTTAAAAGTGCTGATTCTCCAAGGAGGGAGATTTCTAGTAAAGTGGCTGGAATGGCGAACCCGAGCACAAGGAGATGAGAAATGAGGTGCGTTTCAGAAACCTTTCCCGATCACACGGTGTACTATCTTCTGGGTTTCTCATGCATGTTTTCGATGTAGGAAGATGCCCTTGAACCTGGAGATTTGGGACCCATGGGATGGGTACCACGCAGTATTACTTTAAAGGGTCTGCGTTTCCACACCCAACCTCACCAAACCTCTCAGCCACAAGAGTGTCCACTCTTATGTCTCAATCAGCTGTGGGTCTAGATATGGTCAATCCAGGTGGCATCACAGCCCCTGAAGGAATTTTGTAAGAATTTCTCTCTCTTTCACTGTCTTTGTTTCACGGGTTTTTAAAAGTAATTTACTTTTATAATGGGGTTTAGCTGCTTTTCACTGCTGTGTTTCTGCCGCTTTACACCCACTTGACTCACTTACAGAGAGATATCAATACATAGGTTTTAAGATTCTTACTAGTCAGATATATTCTTGGGTGGTGAATAGGGGGTGTTGAGTCCAATTCACTGAGCAAGGAGTAGGTCTTGTCTATTACCTATTGGGTTTATGGAACGGTATCTGAGCTAATTTGAAACCCTTGTTTTATGCATCACCCCCCATCACCTTTCCCGTTAAGCAGCCATAGTGTGTTTTCTAAACGTGTGACTCTGTTCTGTTTTGTAATTCAGTTCCAGGGTAGCGGTTTTTACGTTCCCTCTATAAGTGATATCTTATGATAAGTGCCTTTTTCTGTGTGACTTATTTCACTTAGAATCGTCGTACCTAAATCCACTCATCTTGCTGCTACTAGCCTTATGACGTTGATTTCATGGCTTAGTGATATTCCATTGTACATAAGGACCACAACTTTTTTATCCATTTTTCTCTTTCCTGGGATATTTAAGGTGTAACGAAGTGGAGGTTCTTGTCAACAGAGCAGCCCTTAACTTTGTGGTGCCTTTGTCTTGCTGATTTTTAGTTTTCCCAATTTATACGCCCGTGAGTGGAAGTTCCCTATGCTCTCTAGGCTGAGTTTATTAGATGTTTCAGGACACACCGTACACTTCTCCAGAGTGGCTGTTGGCAATTTACATCCCGCCCATCAGCGTAGCCAGGCTCCCGTTTCTCCATGGCCTGTCCTGCATTTCTGGTTTTGACGCTTTATTCAGCATGGTCCTTTTGACCAATGGGAAGCGAGACTTCTTTGTAGCGCTGATTTGCCTTTCCAGGTTGCTTGGTTGGCCAAAAAGGGCGTATGCGTTTTTTCCTGAATATATTCAGGAAAAAACGCATACGCCCTTTTTGGCCAAGGGCATCATTGTCGAGGTTTTGTGCTTTTCCTGTGCTTTAAAGGCGATTCGAATCTCCCTCCTGAAATCTATTTCCTGCAATTCTGGCTTGCTTTCAAATCCTCTTCGTTGCCCTCCCTCAATATATTTGTGGACGAGAGTTATCATTTATAAGTCTGCAGGTTTGTGAATTGCAGTGCCCCTGAGCTCCATTTTTCAACTCGCTTTCTTGGGAGCTGGCCGCAAAAGCGCAGGATTGCTTCAGGCCCTATTCTGGTCCCGGGCGGCAGGCTGAGCCTGTGGTTAATTCTTCTTCCTATGGGAAAATAGAGTGACCTGTGCCTGTCCCAACACCTAGAGCTAGTCTCTCATTGGTTCCCCCTCTTCCCGTTCATCCTCAGGACAATTTGCAACCTGTACGGAACAGGAGGTTAAAGGTGCTGATTCTTCAAGGAGGGAGATTTCTAGTAAAGTGGCTGGAATGGCGAACCCGAGCACAAGGAGATGAGAAATGAGGTGCGTTTAAGAAACCTTTCCCGATCACACGGTGTACCATCTTCTGGGTTTCTCATGCATGTTTTCGATGTAGGAAGATGCCCTTGAACCTGGAGATTTGGGACCCATGGGATGGGTACCACGCAGTATTACTTTAAAGGGTCTGCGTTTCCTCACCCAACCTCACCAAACCTCTCAGCCCCAAGAGTGCCCACCCTTATGTCTCAATCAGCTGTGGGTCTAGATATGGTCAATCCAGATGGCATCACAGCCCCTGAAGGAATTTTGTAAGAATTTCTCTCTCTTTCACTGTCTTTGTTTCACGGGTTTTTAAAAGTAATTTACTTTTATAATGGGGTTTAGCTGCTTTTCACTGCTGTGTTTATGCCGCTTTACACCCACTTGACTCACTTACAGAGAGATATCAATACATAGGTTTTAAGATTCTTACTAGTCAGATATATTCTTGGGTGGTGAATAGGGGGTGTTGAGTCCAATTCACTGAGCAAGGAGTAGGTCTTGTCTATTACCTATTGGGTTTATGGAACGGTATCTGAAGTAATTTGAAACCCTTCTTTTATGCACCACCCCACCTCACCTTTCCCGTTAAGCAGACATAGTGTGTTTTCTAAACGTGTGACTCTGTTCTGGTTTGTAATTCAGTTCAAGGGTAGCGGTTTTTACATTCCCTCTATAAGTGATATCTTATGATAAGTGTCTTTTTCTGTGTGACTTATTTCACTTAGAATCGTCGTACCTAAATCCACTCATCATGCTGCTACTAGCCTTATGACGTTGATTTCATGGCTGAGTGATATTCCATTGTACATAAGGACCACAACTTCTTTATCCATTTTTCTCTTTCCTGGGATATTTAAGGTGTAACGAAGTGGAGGTTCTTGTCAACAGAGCAGCCCTAACCTTTGGGGTGCCTGTGTCTTGCTGATTTTTAGTTTTCCCAATTTATACACCCATGAGTGAAAGTGCCCTATGTTCTCTAAGCTGAGTTTTTTAGATGTTTCAGGACACACCGTACACTTCTCCAGAGTGGCTGTTGGCAATTTACATCCCGCCCATCAGCGTATCCAGGCTCCGCTTTCTCCATGGGCTGTCCTGCATTTCTGGTTTTGACACTTTATTCAGCATGGCCCTTTTGACCGATGGGAAGCGAGACTTCTTTGTAGCTCTGATTTGCCTTTCCAGGTTGCTTGGTTGGCCAAAAAGGGCGTATGCGTTTTTTCCTGAATATATTCAGGAAAAAACGCATACGCCCTTTTTGGCCAAGGGCATCATTGTCGAGGTTTTGCCGCTTTTCCTGTGCTTTAAAGGCGATTCGAATCTCCCTCCTGAAATCTGTTTCCTGCAATTCTGCCTTGCTTTCAAATCCTCTTCGTTGCCTTCCCTCAATATATTTGTGGACAAGAGTGATCTTTTATAAGTCTGCAGGTTTGTGAATTGCAGTGCCCCTGAGCTCCATTTTTGAACTCGCTTTCTTGGGAGCTGGCCGCAAAAGCGCAGGATTGCTTCAGGCCCTATTCTGGTCCCATGCGGCAGGCTGAGCCTGTGGTTAATTGTTCTTCTTGATGGGAAAATAAAGTGACCTGTGCCTGTCCCACCACCTAGAGATAGTCTCTCATTGGTTCCCCCTCTTCCCGTTCATCCTCAGGACAAATTGCAACCTGTACGGAACAGGAGGTTTAAGGTTCTGATTCTCCAAGGAGGGAGATTGCTAGTAAAGCGGCTGGAATGGCGAACCCGAGCACAAGGAGATGAGAAATGAGGTGCGTTTTGGAAACCTTTCCCGATCACACGGTGTACCATCTTCTGGGTTTCTCATGCATGTTTTCGATGTAGGAAGATGCCCTTGAACTTGGAGATTTGGGACCCATGGGATGGGTACCACGCAGTATTACTTTAAAGGGTCTGCGTTTGCTCACCCAACCTCACCAAACCTCTCAGCCCCAAGAGTGTCCACCCTTATGTCTCAATCAGCTGTGGGTCTAGATATGGTCAATCCAGGTGGCATCACAGCCCCTGCACGAATTTTGTAAGAATTGTTCTCTCTTTTACTGTCTTTGTTTCACGGGTTTTTAAAAGTAATTGATTTTTATAATGGGGTTTAGCTGCTTTTCACTGCTGTGTTTATGCCGCTTTACACCCCCTTGACTCACTTACAGAGAGATATCAATACATAGGTTTTAAGATTCTTATTGTCAGATATATTCTTGGGCGGTGAATAGGGGGTGTTGAGTCCAATTCACTGAGAAAGCAGTAGGTCTTGTCTATTACATATTGGGTTTATGGAACGGTATCTGAGCTAATTTGAAACCATTGTTTTATGCATCACCCCACATCACCTTTCCCGTTAAGCAGCCATAGTGTGTTTTCTAAACGTGTGACTCTGTTCTGTTTTGTAATTCAGTTCAAGGGTAGCGGTTTTTACATTCCCTCTATAAGTGATATCTTATGATAAGTGTCTTTTTCTGTGTGACTTCTTTCACTTAGAATCGTCGTACCTAAATCCACTCATCGTGCTGCTACTAGCCTAATGACGTTGATTTCATGGCTGAGTGATATTCCATTGTACATAAGGACCACAACTTCTTTATCCATTTTTCTCTTTCCTGGGATATTTAAGGTGTAACGAAATGGAGATTCTTGTCAACAGAGCAGCCCTAAACTTTGGGGTGCCTGTGTCTTGCTGATTTTTAGTTTTCCCAATTTATACGCTCATGAGTGGCAGTGCCCTATGCCCTCTAAGCTCAGTTTTTTAAATGTTTCAGGACATACCGTACACTTCTCCAGAGTGGCTGTTGGCAATTTACATCCCGCCCATCAGCGTAGCCAGGCTCCCGTTTCTCCATGGCCTGTCCTGCATTTCTGGTTTTGACACTTTATTCAGCATGGCCCTTTTGACCGATGGGAAGAGCGACTTCCTTGTAGTGCTGATTGGCCTTTCCAGGTTGCTTGGTTGGCCAAAAAGGGCGTATGCGTTTTTTCCTGAATATATTCAGGAAAAAACGCATACGCCCTTTTTGGCCAACGGCATCATTGTCGAGGGTTTGCGGCTTTTCCTGTGCTTTAAAGGCGATTCGAATCTGCCTCCTGAAATCTGTTTCCTGCAATTCTGCCTTGCTTTCAAATCCTCTTCGTTGCCTTCCCTCAATATATTTGTGGTCGAGAGTGATCATTTATAAGTCTGCAGGTTTGTGAATTGCAGTGCCCCTGAGCTCCATTTTTCACCTCGTTTTCTTGGGAGCTGGCCGCAAAAGCACAGGATTGCTTCAGGCCCTATTCTGGTCCCGGGCGGCTGGCTGAGCCTGTGGTTAATTCTTCTTCCTGATGGGAAAATAGAGTGACCTGTGCCTGTCCCAACACCTAGAGCTAGTCTCTCATTGGTTCCCCCTCTTCCCGTTCATCCTCAGGACAAATTGCAACCTGTACGGAACAGGAGGTTAAAGGTGCTGATTCTTCAAGGAGGGAGATTTCTAGTAAAGTGGCTGGAATGGCGAACCCGAGCACAAGGAGATGAGAACTGAGGTGCGTTTAAGAAACCTTTCCCGATCACACGGTGTACCATCTTCTGGGTTTCTCATGCATGTTTTCGATGTAGGAAGATGCCCTTGAACCTGGAGATTTGGGACCCATGGGATGGGTACCACGCAGTATTACTTTAAAGGGTCTGCGTTTCCTCACCCAACCTCACCAAACCTCTCAGCCCCAAGAGTGCCCACCCTTATGTCTCAATCAGCTGTGGGTCTAGATATGGTCAATCCAGATGGCATCACAGCCCCTGAAGGAATTTTGTAAGAATTTCTCTCTCTTTCACTGTCTTTGTTTCACGGGTTTTTAAAAGTAATTTAGTTTTATAATGGGGTTTAGCTGCTTTTCACTGCTGTGTTTCTGCCGCTTTACACCCACTTGACTCACTTACAGAGAGATATCAATACATAGGTTTTAAGATTCTTACTAGTCAGATATATTCTTGTGTGGTGAATAGGGGGTGTTGAGTCCAATTCACTGAGCAAGGAGTAGGTCTTGTCTATTACCTATTGGGTTTATGGAACGGTATCTGAAGTAATTTGAAACCCTTCTTTTATGCACCACCCCACCTCACCTTTCCCGTTAAGCAGACATAGTGTGTTTTCTAAACATGTGACTCTGTTCTGGTTTGTAATTCAGTTCAAGGGTAGTGGTTTTTACATTCCCTCTATAAGTGATATCTTATGATAAGTGTCTTTTTCTGTGTGACTTATTTCACTTAGAATCGTCGTACCTAAATCCACTCATCATGCTGCTACTAGCCTTATGACGTTGATTTCATGGCTGAGTGATATTCCATTGTACATAAGGACCACAACTTCTTTATCCATTTTTCTCTTTCCTGGGATATTTAAGGTGTAACGAAGTGGAGGTTCTTGTCATCAGAGCAACCCTAACTTTTGGGGTGCCTGTGTCTTGCTGATTTTTAGTTTTCCCAATTTATACACCCATGAGTGAAAGTGCCCTATGCTCTCTAAGCTGAGTTTTTTAGATGTTTCAGGACACACCGTACACTTCTCCAGAGTGGCTGTTGGCAATTTACATCCCGCCCATCAGCGTATCCAGGCTCAGCTTTCTCCATGGCCTGTCCTGCATTTCTGGTTTTGACAATTTATGCAGCATGGTCCTTTTGACCGATGGGACGCGAGACTTCTTTGTAGCGCTGATTTGCCTTTCCAGGTTGCTTGGTTGGCCAAAAAGGGCGTATGCGTTTTTTCCTGAATATATTCAGGAAAAAACGCATACGCCCTTTTTGGTCAAGGGCATCATTGTCGAGGTTTTGCCGCTTTTCCTGTGCTTTAAAGGCGATTCGAATCTCCCTCCTGAAATCTGTTTCCTGCAATTCTGCCTTTCTTTCAAATCCTCTTCGTTGCCTTCCCTCAGTACTTTTGTGGACGAGAGTTATCATTTATAAGTCTGCAGGTTTGTGAATTGCAGTGCCCCTGAGCTCCATTTTTCAACTCGCTTTCTTGGGAGCTGGCCGCAAAAGCGCAGGATTGCTTCAGGCCCTATTCTGGTCCCGGGCGGCAGGCTGAGCCTGTGGTTAATTCTTCTTCCTATGGGAAAATAGAGGGACCTGTGCCTGTCCCAACACCTAGAGCTAGTCTCTCATTGGTTCCCCCTCTTCCCGTTCATCCTCAGGACAAATTGCAACCTGTACGGAACAGGAGGTTAAAATGCTGATTCTCCAAGGAGGGAGATTTCTAGTAAAGTGGCTGGAATGGCGAACCCGAGCACAAGGAGATGAGAAATGAGGTGCGTTTAAGAAACCTTTCCCGATCACACGGTGTACCATCTTCTGGGTTTCTCATGCGTGTTTTCGATGTAGGAAGATGCCCTTGAACCTGGAGATTTGGGACCCATGGGATGGGTACCACGCAGTATTACTTTAAAGGGTCTGCGTTTGCTCACCCAAACTCACCAAACCTCTCAGCCCCAAGAGTGTCCACCCTTATGTCTCAATCAGCTGTGGGTCTAGATATGGTCAATCCAGGTGGCATCACAGCCCCTGCACGAATTTTGTAAGAATTGTTCTCTCTTTTACTGTCTTTGTTTCACGGGTTTTTAAAAGTATTTGATTTTTATAATGGGGTTTAGCTGCTTTTCACTGCTGTGTTTATGCCGCTTTACACCCCCTTGACTCACTTACAGAGAGATATCAATACATAGGTTTTAAGATTCTTATTGTCAGATATATTCTTGGGCGGTGAATAGGGGGTGTTGAGTCCAATTCACTGAGCAAGCAGTAGGTCTTGTCTATTACATATTGGGTTTATGGAACGGTATCTGAGCTAATTTGAAACCATTGTTTTATGCATCACCCCACATCACCTTTCCCGTTAAGCAGCCATAGTGTGTTTTCTAAACGTGTGACTCTGTTCTGTTTTGTAATTCAGTTCAAGGGTAGCGGTTTTTACATTCCCTCTATAAGTGATATCTTATGATAAGTGTCTTTTTCTGTGTGACTTCTTTCACTTAGAATCGTCGTACCTAAATCCACTCATCGTGCTGCTACTAGCCTAATGACGTTGATTTCATGGCTGAGTGATATTCCATTGTACATAAGGACCACAACTTCTTTATCCATTTTTCTCTTTCCTGGGATATTTAAGGTGTAACGAAATGGAGATTCTTGTCAACAGAGCAGCCCTAAACTTTGGGGTGCCTGTGTCTTGCTGATTTTTAGTTTTCCCAATTTATACGCTCATGAGTGGCAGTGCCCTATGCCCTCTAAGCTCAGTTTTTTAAATGTTTCAGGACATACCGTACACTTCTCCAGAGTGGCTGTTGGCAATTTACATCCCGCCCATCAGCGTAGCCAGGCTCCCGTTTCTCCATGGCCTGTCCTGCATTTCTGGTTTTGACACTTTATTCAGCATGGCCCTTTTGACCGATGGGAAGAGAGACTTCTTTGTAGTGCTGATTGGCCTTTCCAGGTTGCTTGGTTGGCCAAAAAGGGCGTATGCGTTTTTTCCTGAATATATTCAGGAAAAAACGCATACGCCCTTTTTGGCCAACGGCATCATTGTCGAGGTTTTGCGGCTTTTCCTGTGCTTTAAAGGCGATTCGAATCTGCCTCCTGAAATCTGTTTCCTGCAATTCTGCCTTGCTTTCAAATCCTCTTCGTTGCCTTCCCTCAATATATTTGTGGTCGAGAGTGATCATTTATAAGTCTGCAGGTTTGTGAATTGCAGTGCCCCTGAGCTCCATTTTTCACCTCGTTTTCTTGGGAGCTGGCCGCAAAAGCACAGGATTGCTTCAGGCCCTATTCTGGTCCCGGGCGGCTGGCTGAGCCTGTGGTTAATTCTTCTTCCTGATGGGAAAATAGAGTGACCTGTGCCTGTCCCAACACCTAGAGCTAGTCTCTCATTGGTTCCCCCTCTTCCCGTTCATCCTCAGGACAAATTGCAACCTGTACGGAACAGGAGGTTAAAGGTGCTGATTCTTCAAGGAGGGAGATTTCTAGTAAAGTGGCTGGAATGGCGAACCCGAGCACAAGGAGATGAGAACTGAGGTGCGTTTAAGAAACCTTTCCCGATCACACGGTGTACCATCTTCTGGGTTTCTCATGCATGTTTTCGATGTAGGAAGATGCCCTTGAACCTGGAGATTTGGGACCCATGGGATGGGTACCACGCAGTATTACTTTAAAGGGTCTGCGTTTCCTCACCCAACCTCACCAAACCTCTCAGCCCCAAGAGTGCCCACCCTTATGTCTCAATCAGCTGTGGGTCTAGATATGGTCAATCCAGATGGCATCACAGCCCCTGAAGGAATTTTGTAAGAATTTCTCTCTCTTTCACTGTCTTTGTTTCACGGGTTTTTAAAAGTAATTTAGTTTTATAATGGGGTTTAGCTGCTTTTCACTGCTGTGTTTCTGCCGCTTTACACCCACTTGACTCACTTACAGAGAGATATCAATACATAGGTTTTAAGATTCTTACTAGTCAGATATATTCTTGTGTGGTGAATAGGGGGTGTTGAGTCCAATTCACTGAGCAAGGAGTAGGTCTTGTCTATTACCTATTGGGTTTATGGAACGGTATCTGAAGTAATTTGAAACCCTTCTTTTATGCACCACCCCACCTCACCTTTCCCGTTAAGCAGACATAGTGTGTTTTCTAAACGTGTGACTCTGTTCTGGTTTGTAATTCAGTTCAAGGGTAGCGGTTTTTACATTCCCTCTATAAGTGATATCTTATGATAAGTGTCTTTTTCTGTGTGACTTATTTCACTTAGAATCGTCGTACCTAAATCCACTCATCATGCTGCTACTAGCCTTATGACGTTGATTTCATGGCTGAGTGATATTCCATTGTACATAAGGACCACAACTTCTTTATCCATTTTTCTCTTTCCTGGGATATTTAAGGTGTAACGAAGTGGAGGTTCTTGTCATCAGAGCAGCCCTAACTTTTGGGGTGCCTGTGTCTTGCTGATTTTTAGTTTTCCCAATTTATACACCCATGAGTGAAAGTGCCCTATGCTCTCTAAGCTGAGTTTTTTAGATGTTTCAGGACACACCGTACACTTCTCCAGAGTGGCTGTTGGCAATTTACATCCCGCCCATCAGCGTATCCAGGCTCCGCTTTCTCCATGGCCTGTCCTGCATTTCTGGTTTTGACAATTTATGCAGCATGGTCCTTTTGACCGATGGGACGCGAGACTTCTTTGTAGCGCTGATTTGCCTTTCCAGGTTGCTTGGTTGGCCAAAAAGGGCGTATGCGTTTTTTCCTGAATATATTCAGGAAAAAACGCATACGCCCTTTTTGGTCAAGGGCATCATTGTCGAGGTTTTGCCGCTTTTCCTGTGCTTTAAAGGCGATTCGAATCTCCCTCCTGAAATCTGTTTCCTGCAATTCTGCCTTTCTTTCAAATCCTCTTCGTTGCCTTCCCTCAGTACTTTTGTGGACGAGAGTTATCATTTATAAGTCTGCAGGTTTGTGAATTGCAGTGCCCCTGAGCTCCATTTTTCAACTCGCTTTCTTGGGAGCTGGCCGCAAAAGCGCAGGATTGCTTCAGGCCCTATTCTGGTCCCGGGCGGCAGGCTGAGCCTGTGGTTAATTCTTCTTCCTATGGGAAAATAGAGGGACCTGTGCCTGTCCCAACACCTAGAGCTAGTCTCTCATTGGTTCCCCCTCTTCCCGTTCATCCTCAGGACAAATTGCAACCTGTACGGAACAGGAGGTTAAAATGCTGATTCTCCAAGGAGGGAGATTTCTAGTAAAGTGGCTTGAATGGCGAACCCGAGCACAAGGAGATGAGAAATGAGGTGCGTTTAAGAAACCTTTCCCGATCACACGGTGTACCATCTTCTGGGTTTCTCATGCGTGTTTTCGATGTAGGAAGATGCCCTTGAACCTGGAGATTTGGGACCCATGGGATGGGTACCACGCAGTATTACTTTTAAGGGTCTGCATTTCCTCACCCAACCTCACCAAACCTCTCAGCCCCAAGAGTGTCCACCCTTATGTCTCAATCAGCTGTGGGTCTAGATATGGTTAATCCAGGTGGCATCACAGTCCCTGAAGGAATTTTGTAAGAATTTCTCTCTCTTTCACTGTCTTTGTTTCACGGGTTTTTAAAAGTAATTGATTTTTATAATGGGGTTTAGCTGCTTTTCACTGCTGTGTTTCTGCCGCTTTACACCCACTTGACTCACTTACAGAGAGCTATCAATACATAGGTTTTAAGATTCTTACTAGTCAGATATATTCTTGGGTGGTGAATAGGGGGTGTTGAGTCCAATTCACTGAGCAAGGAGTAGGTCTTGTCTATTACCTATTGGGTTTATGGAACGGTATCTGAGCTAATTTGAAACCCTTGTTTTATGCATCACCCCCCCTCACCTTTCCCGTTAAGCAGCCATAGTGTGTTTTCTAAACGTGTGACTCTGTTCTGTTTTGTAATTCAGTTCCAGGGTAGCGGTTTTTACGTTCCCTCTATAAGTGATATCTTATGATAAGTGCCTTTTTCTGTGTGACTTATTTCACTTAGAATCATCGTACCTAAATCCACTCATCTTGCTGCTACTAGCCTTATGACGTTGATTTCATGGCTTAGTGATATTCCATTGTACATAAGGACCACAACTTCTTTATCCATTTTTCTCTTTCCTGGGATATTTAAGGTGTAACGAAGTGGAGGTTCTTGTCAACAGAGCAGCCCTAAACTTTGTGGTGCCTGTGTCTTGCTGATTTTTAGTTTTCCCAATTTATACGCCCGTGAGTGGAAGTTCCCTATGCTCTCTAGGCTGAGTTTATTAGATGTTTCAGGACACACCGTACACTTCTCCAGAGTGGCTGTTGGCAATTTACATCCCGCCCATCAGCGTAGCCAGGCTCCCGTTTCTCCATGGCCTGTCCTGCATTTCTGGTTTTGACACTTTATTCAGCATGGTCCTTTTGACCAATGGGAAGCGAGACTTCTTTGTAGCGCTGATTTGCCTTTCCAGGTTGCTTGGTTGGCCAAAAAGGGGGTATGCGTTTTTTCCTGAATACATTCAGGAAAAAACGCATACGCCCTTTTTGGCCAAGGGCATCATTGTCGAGGTTTTGCGGCTTTTCCTGTGCTTTAAAGGCGATTCGAATCTGCCTCCTGAAATCTGTTTCCTGCAATTCTGCCTTGCTTTCAAATCCTTTTCGTTGCCTTCCCTCAATATATTTGTGGACGAGAGTGATCATTTATAAGTCTGCAGGTTTGTGAATTGCAGTGCCCCTGAGCTCCATTTTTCAACTCGCTTTCTTGGGAGCTGGCCGCAAAAGCACAGGATTGCTTCAGGCCCTATTCTGGTCACGGGCGGCAGGCTGAGCCTGTGGTTAATTCTTCTTCCTGATGGGAAAATAGAGTGACCTGTGCCTGTCCCAACACCTAGAGCTAGTCTCTCATTGGTTCCCCCTCTTCCCGTTCATCCTCAGGACAAATTGCAACCTGTACGGAACAGGAGGATAAAGGTGCTGATTCTCCAAGGAGGGAGATTGCTAGTAAAGCGGCTGGAATGGCGAACACGAACACAAGGAGATGAGAAATGAGGTGCGTTTTGGAAACCTTTCCCGATCACACGGTGTACCATCTTCTGGGTTTCTCATGCATGTTTTCGATGAAGGAAGATGCCCTTGAACCTGGAGATTTGGGACCCATGGGATGGGTACCACGCAGTATTATTTTAAAGGGTCTGCGTTTGCTCACCCAACCTCACCAAACCTCTCAGCCCCAAGAGTGTCCACCCTTATGTCTCAATCAGCTGTGTCTCTAGATATGGTCAATCCAGGTGGCATCACAGCCCCTGCACGAATTTTGTAAGAATTGTTCTCTCTTTCACTGTCTTTGTTTCACGGGTTTTTAAAAGTAATTGATTTTTATAATGGGGTTTAGCTGCTTTTCACTGCTGTGTTCATGCCGCTTTACACCCCCTTGACTCACTTACAGAGAGATATCAATACATAGGTTTTAAGATTCTTATTGTCAGATATATTCTTGGGCGGTGAATAGGGGGTGTTGAGTCCAATTCACTGAGCAAGCAGTAGGTCTTGTCTATTACCTATTGGGTTTATGGAACGGTATCTGAGCTAATTTGAAACCATTGTTTTATGCATCACCCCACCTCACATTTCCCGTTAAGCAGCCATAGTGTGTTTTCTAAACGTGTGACTCTGTTCTGTTTTGTAATTCAGTTCAAGGGTAGCGGTTTTTACATTCCCTCTATAAGTGATATCTTATGATAAGTGTCTTTTTCTGTGTGACTTCTTTCACTTAGAATCGTCGTACCTAAATCCACTCATCGTGCTGCTACTAGCCTTATGACGTTGATTTCATGGCTGAGTGATATTCCATTGTACATAAGGACCACAACTTCTTTATCCATTTTTCTCTTTCCTGGGATATTTAAGGTGTAACGAAATGGAGGTTCTTGTCAACAGAGCAGCCCTAAACTTTGGGGTGCCTGTGTCTTGCTGATTTTTAGTTTTCCCAATTTATACGCTCATGAGTGGCAGTGCCCTATGCCCTCTAAGCTCAGTTTTTTAGATGTTTCAGGACATACCGTACACTTCTCCAGAGTGGCTGTTGGCAATTTACATCCCGCCCATCAGCGTAGCCAGGCTCCCGTTTCTCCATGGCCTGTCCTGCATTTCTGGTTTTGACACTTTATTCAGCATGGCCCGTTTGACCGATGGGAAGAGAGACTTCTTTGTAGTGCTGATTGGCCTTTCCAGGTTGCTTGGTTGGCCAAAAAGGGCGTATGCGTTTTTTCCTGAATATATTCAGGAAAAAACGCATACGCCCTTTTTGGCCAACGGCATCATTGTCGAGGTTTTGCGGCTTTTCCTGTGCTTTAAAGGCGATTCGAATCTGCCTCCTGAAATCTATTTCCTGCAATTCTGCCTTGCTTTCAAATCCTCTTCGTTGCCTTCCCTCAATATATTTGTGGTCGAGAGTGATCATTTATAAGTCTGCAGGTTTGTGAATTGCAGTGCCCCTGAGCTCCATTTTTCACCTCGTTTTCTTGGGAGCTGGCCGCAAAAGCACAGGATTGCTTCAGGCCCTATTCTGGTCCCGGGCGGCAGGGTGAGCCTGTGGTTAATTCTTCTTCCTGATGGGAAAATAGAGTGACCTGTGCCTGTCCCAACACCTAGAGCTCGTCTCTCATTGGTTCCCCCTCTTCCCGTTCATCCTCAGGACAAATTGCAACCTGTACGGAACAGGAGGTTAAAGGTGCTGATTCTTCAAGGAGGGAGATTTCTAGTAAAGTGGCTGGAATAGCGAACCCGAGCACAAGGAGATTAGAAATGAGGTGCGCTTAAGAAACCTTTCCCGATCACACGGTGTACCATCTTCTGGGTTTCTCATGCATGTTTTCGATGTAGGAAGATGCCCTTGAACCTGGAGATTTGGGACCCATGGGATGGTTACCACGCAGTATTACTTTAAAGTGTCTGCGTTTCCTCACCCAACCTCACCAAACCTCTCAGCCCCAAGAGTGCCCACCCTTATGTCTCAATCAGCTGTGGGTCTAGATATGGTCAATCTAGATGGCATCACAGCCCCTGAAGGAATTTTGTAAGAATTTCTCTCTCTTTCACTGTCTTTGTTTCACGGGTTTTTAAAAGTAATTTAGTTTTATAATGGGGTTTAGCTGCTTTTCACTGCTGTGTTTCTGCCGCTTTACACCCCCTTGACTCACTTACAGAGAGATATCAATACATAGGTTTTAAGATTCTTACTAGTCAGATATATTCTTGGGCGGTGAATAGATGGTGTTGAGTCCAATTAACTGAGCAAGCAATAGGTCTTGTCTATTACATATTGGGTTTATGGAACGGTATCTGAGCTAATTTGAAACCCTTGTTTTATGCATCACCCCACCTCACCTTTCCCGTTAAGCAGCCATAATGTGTTTTCTAAACGTGTGACTCTGTTCTGTTTTGTAATTCAGTTCAAGGGTAGCGGTTTTTACATTCCCTCTATAAGTGATATCTTATGATAAGTGTCTTTTTCTGTGTGACTTACTTCACTTAGAATCGTCGTACCTAAATCCACTCATCATGCTGCTACTAGCCTTATGACGTTGATTTCATGGCTGAGTGATATTCCATTGTACATAAGGTCCACAACTTCTTTATCCATTTTTCTCTTTCCTGGGATATTTAAGGTGTAACGAAATGGAGGTTCTTGTCAACAGAGCAGCGCTAAACTTTGTGGTGCCTGTGTCTTGCTGATTTTTAGTTTTCCCAATTTATACGCCCATGAGTGGAAGTTCCCTATGCTCTATAGGCTGAGTTTTTTAGATGTTTCAGGACACACCGTACACTTCTCCAGAGTGGCTGTTGGGAATTTACATCCCGCCCATCAGCGTAGCCAGGCTCCCGTTTCTCCATGGCCTGTCCTGCATTTCTGGTTTTGACACTTTATTCAGCATGGTCGTTTTGACCGATGGGAAGCGAGACTTCTTTGTAGCGCTGATTTGCCTTTCCAGGTTGCTTCGTTGGCCAAAAAGGGCGTATGCGTTTTTTCCTGAATGCATTCAGGAAAAAACGCATACGACCTTTTTGGCCAAGGGCATCATTGTCGAGGTTTTGCCGCTTTTCCTGTGCTTTAAAGGTGATTCGAATCTCCCTCCTGAAATCTGTTTCCTGCAATTCTGCCTTGCTTTCAAATCCTCTTCTTTGCCTTCCCTCAATATATTTGTGGACGAGAGTGATCATTTATAAGTCTGCAGGTTTGTGAATTGCAGTGCCCCTGAGCTCCATTTTTCAACTCGCTTTCTTGGGAGCTGGCCGCAAAAGCGCAGGATTGCTTCAGGCCCTATTCTGGTCCCGGGCGGCAGGCTGAGCCTGTGGTTAATTCTTCTTCCTATGGGAAAATAGAGGGACCTGTGCCTGTCCCAACACCTAGAGCTAGTCTCTCATTGGTTCCCCCTCTTCCCGTTCATCCTCAGGACAAATTGCAACCTGTACGGAACAGGAGGTTAAAGGTGCTGATTCTCCAAGGAGGGAGATTGCTAGTAAAGTGGCTGGAATGGCGAAGCTGAGCACAAGGAGATGAGAAATGAGGTGCGTTTAAGAAACCTTTCCCGATCACACGGTGTACCATCTTCTGGGTATCTCATGCATGTTTTCGATGTAGGAAGATGCCCTTGAACCTAGAGATTTGGGACCCATGGGATGGGTACCACGCAGTATTACTTTAAAGTGTCTGCGTTTCCTAACCCAACCTCACCAAACCTCTCAGCCCCAAGAGTGTCCACCCTTATGTCTCAATCAGCTGTGGGTCTAGATATGGTCAATCCAGGTGGCATCACAGCCCCTGAAGGAATTTTGTAAGAATTTCTCTCTCTTTCTCTGTCTTTGTTTCACGGGTTTTTAAAAGTAATTTAGTTTTATAATGGGCTTTAGCTGCTTTTCACTGCTGTGTTTCTGCCGCTTTACACCCACTAGACTCATTTACAGAGAGATATCAATACATAGGTTTTAAGATTCTTATTAGTCAGATATATTCTTGGGTGGTGAATAGGGGGTGGTGAGTCCAATTCACTGAGCAAGGAGAAGGTCTTGTCTATTAAATTTTGGGTTTATGGAACGGTATCTGAGCTAATTTGAAACCCTTTTTTTATGCATCACCCCACCTCACCTTTCCCGTTAAGCAGCCATAGTGTGTTTTCTAAACGTGTGACTCTGTTCTGTTTTGTAATTCAGTTCCAGGGTAGCGGTTTTTACGTTCCCTCTATAAGTGATATCTTATGATAAGTGTCTTTTTCTGTGTGACTTATTTCACTTAGAATCGTCGTACCTAAATCCACTCATCTTGCTGCTACTAGCCTTATGACGTTGATTTCATGGCTGAGTGATATTCCATTGTACATAAGGATAACAACTTCTTTATCCATTTTTCTCTTTCCTGGGATATTTAAGGTGTAACGAAGTGGAGGTTCTTGTCAACAGAGCAGCCCTAAACTGTGTGGTGCCTGTGTCTTGCTGATTTTTAGTTTTCCCAATTTATACGCCCATGAGTGGAAGTTCCCTATGCTCTCTAGGCTGAGTTTTTTAGATGTTTCAGGACACACCGTATACTTCTCCAGAGTGGCTGTTGGCAATTTACATCCTGCCCATCAGCGTAGCCAGGCTCCCGTTTCTCCATGGCCTGTCCTGCATTTCTGGTTTTGACAATTTATGCAGCATGGTCCTTTTGACCAATGGGACGCGAGACTTCTTTGTAGCGCTGATTTGCCTTTCCAGGTTGCTTGGTTGGCCAAAAAGGGCGTATGCGTTTTTTCCTGAATATATTCAGGAAAAAACGCATACGCCCTTTTTGGCCAAGGGCATCATTGTCGAGGTTTTGCCGCTTTTCCTGTGCTTTAAAGGCGATTCGAATCTCCCTCCTGAAATCTGTTTCCTGCAATTCTGCCTTTCTTTCAAATCCTCTTCGTTGCCTTCCCTCAGTACTTTTGTGGACGAGAGTTATCATTTATAAGTCTGCAGGTTTGTGAATTGCAGTGACCCTGAGCTCCATTTTTCAACTCGCTTTCTTGGGAGCTGGCCGCAAAAGCGCAGGATTGCTTCAGGCCCTATTCTGGTCCCGGGCGGCAGGCTGAGCCTGTGGTTAATTCTTCTTCCTATGGGAAAATAGAGGGACCTGTGCCTGTCCCAACACCTAGAGCTAGTCTCTCATTGGTTCCCCCTCTTCCCGTTCATCCTCAGGACAAATTGCAACCTGTACGGAACAGGAGGTTAAAGGTGCTGATTCTACAAGGAGGGAGATTGCTAGTAAAGTGGCTGGAATGGCGAACCCGAGCACAAGGAGATGAGAAATGAGGTGCGTTTAAGAAACCTTTCCCGATCACACGGTGTACCATCTTCTCGGTTTCTCATGCATGTTTTCGATGTAGGAAGATGCCCTTGAACCTGGAGATTTGGGACCCATGGAATGGGTACCACGCAGTATTACTTTAAAGGGTCTGCATTTGCTCACCCAACCTCACCAAACCTCTCAGCCACAAGAGTGTCCACTCTTATGTCTCATTCAGCTGTGGGTCTAGATATGGTCAATCCAGGTGGCATCACAGCCCCTGAAGGAATTTTGTAAGAATTTCTCTCTCTTTCACTGTCTTTGTTTCACGGGTTTTTAAAAGTAATTGATTTTTATAATGGGGTTTAGCTGCTTTTCACTGCTGTGTTTCTGCCGCTTTACACCCACTTGACTCACTTACAGAGAGCTATCAATACATAGGTTTTAAGATTCTTACTAGTCAGATATATTCTTGGGTGGTGAATAGGGGGTGTTGAGTCCAATTCACTGAGCAAGGAGTAGGTCTTGTCTATTACCTATTGGGTTTATGGAATGGTATCTGAGCTAATTTGAAACCCTTGTTTTATGCATCACCCCCCCTCACCTTTCCCGTTAAGCAGCCATAGTGTGTTTTCTAAACGTGTGACTCTGTTCTGTTTTGTAATTCAGTTCCAGGGTCGCGTTTTTTACGTTCCCTCTATAAGTGATATCTTATGATAAGTGTCTTTTTCTGTGTGACTTATTTCACTTAGAATCGTCGTACCTAAATCCACTCATCTTGCTGCTACTAGCCTTATGACGTTGATTTCATGGCTGAGTGATATTCCATTGTACATAAGGACCACAACTTCTTTATCCATTTTTCTCTTTCCTGGGATTTTTAAGGTGTAACGAAGTGGAGGTCCTTGTCAATAGAGCAGCCCTAAACTTTGTGGTGCCTGTGTCTTGCTGATTTTTAGTTTTCCCAGTTTATACGCCCATGAGTGAAAGTGCCCTATGCTCTCTAAGCTGAGTTTTTTAGATGTTTCAGGACACACCGTACACTTCTCCAGAGTGGCTGTTGGCAATTTACATCCCACACATCAGCGTATCCAGGCTCCGCTTTCTCCATGGGCTGTCCTGCATTTCTGGTTTTGACACTTTATTCAGCATGGCCCTTTTGACCGATGGGAAGCGAGACTTCTTTGTAGCGCTGATTTGCCTTTCCAGGTTGCTTGGTTGGCCAAAAAGGGCGTATGCGTTTCTTCCTGAATATATTCAGGAAAAAACGCATACGCCCTTTTTGGCCAAAGGCATCATTGTCGAGGTTTTGCCGCTTTTCCTGTGCTTTAAAGGCGATTCGAATCTACCTCCTGAAATCTGTTTCCTGCAAATCTGCCTTTCTTTCAAATCCTCTTCGTTGCCTTCCCTCAGTACTTTTGTGGACGAGAGTTATCATTTATAAGTCTGCAGGTTTGTGACTTGCAGTGCCCCTGAGCTCCATTTTTAAACTCGCTTTCTTGGGAGCTGGCCGCAAAAGCGCAGGATTGCATCAGGCCCTATTCTGGTCCCGGGCGGCAGGTTGAGCCTGTGGTTAATTCTTCTTCCTATGGGAAAATAGAGGGACCTGTGCCTGTCCCAACACCTAGAGCTAGTCTCTCATTGGTTCCCCCTCTTCCCGTTCATCCTCAGGACAAAATGCAACCTGTACGGAACAGGAGGTTAAAAGTGCTGATTCTCCAAGGAGGGAGATTGCTAGTAAAGTGGCTGGAATGGCGAACCCGAGCACAAGGAGATGAGAAATGAGGTGCGTTTAAGAAACGTTTCCCGATCACACGGTGTACCATCTTCTGGGTTTCTCATGCGTGTTTTCGATGTAGGAAGATGCCCTTGAACCTGGAGATTTGGGACCCATGGGATGGGTACCACGCAGTATTACTTTTAAGGGTCTGCGTTTCCTCACCCAACCTCTCCAAACCTCTCAGCCCCAAGAGTGTCCACCCTTATGTCTCAATCAGCTGTGGGTCTAGATAGGGTCAATCCAGGTGGCATCACAGCCCCTGAACGAATTTTGTAAGAATTTCTCTCTCTTTCACTGTCTTTGTTTCACGGGTTTTTAAAAGTAATTGATTTTTATAATGGGGTTTAGCTGCTTTTCACTGCTGTGTTTCTGCCGCTTTACACCCACTTGATTCACTTACAGAGAGATATCAATACATAGGTTTTAAGATTCTTACTAGTCAGATATATTCTTGGGTGGTGAATAGGGGGTGGTGAGTCCAATTCACTGAGCAAGGAGTAGGTCTTGTCTATTACCTATTGGGTTTATGGAACGGTATCTGAGCTAATTTGAAACCCTTGTTTTATGCATCACCCCCCCTCACCTTTCCCGTTAAGCAGCCATAGTGTGTTTTCTAAACGTGTGACTCTGTTCTGTTTTGTAATTCAGTTCAACGGTAGTGGTTTTTACGTTCCCTCTATAAGTGATATTTTATGATAAGTGTCTTTTTCTGTGTGACTTATTTCACTTAGAATCATCGTACCTAAATCCACTCATCTTGCTGCTACTAGCCTTATGACGTTGATTTCATGGCTGAGTGATTTTCCATTGTACATAAGGACCACAAATTCTTTATCCATTTTTCTCTTTCCTGGGATATTTAAGGTGTAACGAAGTGGAGGTTTTTGTCAACAGAGTAGCCCTAAACTTTGTGGTGCCTGTTTCTTGCTGATTTTTAGTTTTCCCAATTTATACGCCCATGAGTGGAAGTTCCCTATGCTCTCCAGGCTGACTTTTTTAGATGTTTCAGGACACACCGTACACTTCTCCAAAGTGGCTGTTGGCAATTTACATCCCGCCCATCAGCGTAGCCAGGCTCCCGTTTCTCCATGGCCTGTCCGGCATTTCTGGTTTTGACACTTTATTCAGCATGGCCCTTTTGACCGATGGGACGCGAGACTTCTTTGTAGCGCTGATTTGCCTTTCCAGGTTGCTTTGTTGGCCAAAAAGGGCGTGTGCGTTTTTTCCTGAATATATTCAGGAAAAAACGAACACGCCCTTTTTGGCCAAGGGCATCATTGTCGAGGTTTTGTGCTTTTCCTGTGCTTTAAAGGCGATTCGAATCTCCCTCCTGAAATCTGTTTTCTGCAGTTCTGCCTTGCTTTGAAATCCTCTTCGTTGCCTTCCCTCAATATATTTGTGGACGAGAGTTATCATTTATAATTCTTCAGGTTTGTGAATTGCAGTGCCCCTGAGCTCCATTTTTAAACTCGCTTTCTTGGGAGCTGGCCGCAAAAGCGCAGGATTGCTTCAGGCCCTATTCTGGTCCCGGGCGGCAGGCTGAGCCTGTGGTTAATTCTTCTTCCTATGGGAAAATAGAGTGACCTGTGCCTGTCCCAACACCTAGAGCTAGTCTCTCATTGGTTCCCCCTCTTCCCGTTCATCCTCAGGACAAATTGCAACCTGTACGGAACAGGAGGTTAAAGGTGCTGATTCTCCAAGGAGGGAGATTGCTAGTAAAGCGGCTGGAATGGCGAACCCAAGCACAAGGAGATGAGATATGAGGTACGTTTTGGAAACCTTTCCCGATCACACGGTGTACCATCTTCTGGGTTTCTCATGCATGTTTTCGATGTAGGAAGATGCCCTTGAACCTGGAGATTTGGGACCCATGGGATGGGTACCACGCAGTATTACTTTTAAGGGTCTGCGTTTCCTCACCCAACCTCACCAAACCTCTCAGGCCCAAGAGTGTCCACCCTTATGTCTCAATCAGTTTTAGGTCTAGATATGGTCAATCCAAGTGGCATCAGAGCCCCTGAAGGAATTTTGTAAGAATTTCTCCCTCTTTCACTGTCTTTGTTTCACAGGTTTTTAAAAGTAATTGATTTTTATAATGGGGTTTAGCTGCTTTTCACTGCTGTGTTTCTGCCGCTTTACACCCACTTGACTCACTTACAGAGAGATATCAATACATAGGTTTTAAGATTCTTACTAGTCAGATATATTCTTGGGTGGTGAATAGGGGGTGGTGACTCCAATTCACTGAGCAAGGAGTAGGTCTTGTCTTTTACATATTGGGTTTATGGAACGGTATCTGAGCTAATTTGAAACCCTTGTTTTATGAATCACCCCCCCTCACCTTTCCCGTTAAGCAGCCATAGTGTGTTTTCTAAACGTGTGACTCTGTTCTGTTTTGTAATTCAGTTCAAGGGTAGCGGTTTTTACATTCCCTCTATAAGTGATATCTTATGATAAGTGTCTTTTTCTGTGTGACTTATTTCACTTAGAATCGTCGTACCTAAATCCACTCATCTTGCTGCTACTAGACTTATGATGTTTATTTCATGGCTGAGTGATATTCCATTGTACATAAGGACCACAACTTCTTTATCCATTTTTCTCTTTCCTGGGATTTTTAAGGTGTAACTAAGTGGAGGTCCTTGTCAACAGAGCAGCCCTAAACTTTGGGGTGCCTGTGTCTTGCTGATTTTTAGTTTTCCCAATTTATACGCCCATGAGTGGAAGTTCCCTATGCTCTCTAGGCTGAGTTGTTTAGATGTTTCAGGACACACCGTACACTTCTCCAGAGTGGCTGTTGGCAATTTACATGCCACCCATCAGCGTAGCCAGGCTCCCGTTTCTCCATGGCCTGTCCTGAATTTCTGGTTTTGACACTTTATTCAGCATGGCCCTTTTGACTGATGGGAAGAGAGACTTCTTTGTAGCGCTGATTTGCCTTTCCAGGTTGCTTGGTTGGCCAAAAAGGGCGTATGCATTTTTTCCTGAATATATTCGGGAAAAAACGCATACGCCCTTTTTGGCCAAGGGCATCATTGTCGAGGTTTTGCCCCTTTTCCTGTGCTTTAAAGGCGATTCGAATCTCCGTCCTGAAATATGTTTCCTGCAATTCTGGCTTGCTTTCAAATCCTCTTCGTTGCCTTCCCTCAATATATTTGTGGACAAGAGTGATCATTTATAAGTCTGCAGGTTTGTGAATTGCAGTGCCCCTGAGCTCCATTTTTCAACTCGCTTTCTTGGGAGCTGGCCGCAAAAGCGCAGGATTGCTTCAGGCCCTATTCTGGTCCCGGGCGGCAGGCTGAGCCTGTGGTTAATTCTTCTTCCTATGGGAAAATAGAGGGACCTGTGCCTGTCCCAACACCTAGAGCTAGTCTCTCATTGGTTCCCCCTCTTCCCGTTCATCCTCAGGACAAATTGCAACGTGTACGGAACAGGAGGTTAAAGGTGCTGATTCTCCAAGGAGGGAGATTTCTAGTAAAGTGGCTGGAATGGCGAACCCGAGCACAAGGAGATGAGAAATGAGGTGCGTTTAAGAAACCTTTCCCGATCACACGGTGTACCATCTTCTGGGTTTCTCATGCATGTTTTCGATGTAGGAAGATGCCCTTGAACCTGGAGATTTGGGACCCATGGGATGGGTACCACGCAGTATTACTTTAAAGGGTCTGCGTTTCCTCACCCAACCTCACCAAACCTCTCAGCCCGAAGAGTGCCCACCCTTATGTCTCAATCAGCTGTGGGTCTAGATATGGTCAATCCAGATGGCATCACAGCCCCTGAAGGAATTTTGTAAGAATTTCTCTCTCTTTCACTGTCTTTGTTTCACGGGTTTTTAAAAGTAATTTAGTTTTATAATGGGGTTTAGCTGCTTTTCACTGCTGTGTTTCTGCCGCTTTACACCCACTTGACTCACTTACAGAGAGCTATCAATACATAGGTTTTAATATTCTTACTAGTCAGATATATTCTTGGGTGGTGAATAGGGGGTGTTGAGTCCAATTCACTGAGCAAGGAGTAGGTCTTGTCTATTACCTATTGGGTTTATAGAACGGTATCTGAGCTAATTTGAAACCCTTGTTTTATGCATCACCCCACCTCACCTTTCCCGTTAAGCAGCCATAGTGTGTTTTCTAATCGTGTGACTCTGTTCTGTTTTGTAATTCAGTTCAAGGGTAGCGGTTTTTACATTCCCTCTACAAGTGATATCTTATGATAAGTGTCTTTTTCTGTGTGACTTCTTTCACTTAGAATCGTCGTACCTAAATCCACTCATCTTGCTGCTACTACCCTTATGATGTTTATTTCATGGCTGAGTGATATTCCATTGTACATAAGGACCACAACGTCTTTATCCATTTTTCTCTTTCCTGGGATTTTTAAGGTGTAACTAAGTGGAGGTCCTTGTCAACAGAGCAGCCCTAAACTTTGGGGTGCCTGTGTCTTGCTGATTTTTAGTTTTCCCAATTTATACGCCCATGAGTGAAAGTGCCCTATGGTCTCTAAGCTGAGTTTTTTAGATGTTTCAGGACACACCGTACACTTCTCCAGAATGGCTGTTGGCAATTTACATCCCGCCCATCAGCGTAGCCAGGTTCCCGTTTCTCCATGGCGTGTCCTGCATTTCTGGTTTTGACACTTTATTCAGCATGGCCCTTTTGACCAATGCGAAGCGAGACTTCCTTGTAGAGCTGATTTGCCTTTCCAGGTTGCTTGGTTGACCAAAAAGGGCGTATGCGTTTTTTCCTGAATACATTCAGGAAAAAACGCATACGCCCTTTTTGGCCAAGGGCATCATTGTCGAGGTTTTGCCGCTTTTCCTGTGCTTTAAAGGCGATTCGAATCTCCCTCCTGAAATCTGTTTCCTGCAATTCTGCCTTGCTTTGAAATCCTCTTCGTTGCCTTCCCTCAATATATTTGTGGACGTGAGTTATCATTTATAAGTCTGCAGGTTTGTGAATTGCAGTGCCCCTGAGCTCCATTTTTCAACTCGCTTTCTTGGGAGCTTGCCGCAAAAGCGCAGGATTCCTTCTGGCCCTATTCTGGTCCCAGGCGGCAGGCTGAGCCTGTGGTTAATTCTTCTTCCTATGGGAAAATAGAGTGACCTGTGCCTGTCCCAACACCTAGAGCTAGTCTCTCATTGGTTCCCCCTCTTCCCGTTCATCCTCAGGACAAATTGCAACCTGTACGGAACAGGAGGTTAAAGGTGCTGATTCTCCAAGGAGGGAGATTGTTAGTAAAGCGGCTGGAATGGCGAACCCGAGCACAAGGAGATGAAAAATGAGGTGTGTTTAAGAAACCTTTCCCGAACACACGGTGTACCATCTTCTGGGTTTCTCATGCATGTTTTCGATGTAGGAAGATGGCCTTGAACCTGGAGTTTTGGGACCCATGGGATGGGTACCACGCAGTACTACTTTAAAGGGTCTGCGTTTCCTCACCCAACCTCACCAAACCTCTCAGCCCCAAGAGTGTCCACCCTTATGTCTCAATCAGCTGTGGGTCTAGATATGGTCAATCCAGGTGGCATCACAGCCCCTGAACGAATTTTGTAAGAATTTCTCTCTGTTTCACTGTCTTTGTTTCACGGGTTTTTAAAAGTAATTTATTTTTATAATGGGGTTTAGCTGCTTTTCACTGCTGTGTTTCTGCCGCTTTACACCAATTTGACTCACTTACAGAGAGATATCAATATATAGGTTTTAAGATTCTTACTAGTCAGATATATTCTTGGGTGGTGAATAGGGGGTGTTGAGTCCAATTCACTGAGCAAGGAGTAGGTCTTGTCTATTACCTATTGGGTTTATGGAACGGTATCTGAGCTAATTTGAAACCCTTGTTTTATGCATCACCCCCCCTCACCTTTCCCGTTAAGCAGCCATAGTGTGTTTTCTAAACGTGTGACTCTGTTCTGTTTTGTAATTCAGTTCAAGGGTAGCGGTTTTTACATTCCCTCTACAAGTGATATCTTATGATAAGTGTCTTTTTCTGTGTGACTTATTTCACTTAGAATCGTCGTACCTAAATCCACTCATCTTGCTGCTACTAGCCTTATGACGTTGATTTCATGGCTGAGTGATATTCCATTGTACATAAGGACCACAACTTCTTTATCCATTTTTCTCTTTCCTGGGATTTTAAAGGTGTAACTAAGTGGAGGTCCTTGTCAACAGAGCAGCCCTAAACTTTGGGGTGCCTGTGTCTTGCTGATTTTTAGTTTTCCCAATTTATACGCCCATGAGTGAAAGTGCCCTATGCTCTCTAAGCTGAGTTTCTTAGATGTTTCAGGACACACCGTACATTTCTCCAGAATGGCTGTTGGCAATTTACATCCCGCCCATCAGCGTAGTCAGGCTCCCGTTTCTCCATGGCCTGTCCTGAATTTCTGGTTTTGACACTTTATTCAGCATGGCCCTTTGGACCGATGGGAAGCGAGACTTCTTTGTAGCGCTGATTTGCCTTTCCAGGTTGCTTGGTTGGCCAGAAAGGGCGTATGCGTTTTTTCCTGAATATATTCAGGAAAAAACGCATACGCCCTTTCTGGCCAAGGGCATCATTGTCGAGGTTTTGCCGCTTTTCCTGTGCTTTAAAGGCGATTCGAATCTCCCTCCTGAAATCTGTTTCCTGCAATTCTGCCTTGCTTTGAAATCCTCTTCGTTGCCTTCCCTCAATATATTTGTGGACGAGAGTTATCATTTATAAGTCTGCAGGTTTGTGAATTGCAGTGCCCCTGAGCTCCATTTTTCAACTCGCTTTCGTGGGAGCTGGCCGCAAAAGCGCAGGATTGCTTCAGGCCCTATTCTGGTCCCGGGCGGCAGGCTGAGCCTGTGGTTAATTCTTCTTCCTATGGGAAAATAGAGTGACCTGTGCCTGTCCCATCACCTAGAGCTAGTCTCTCATTGGTTCCCCCTCTTCCCGTTCATCCTCAGGACAAATTGCAACCTGTACGGAACAGGAGGTTAAAGGTGCTGATTCTCCAAGGAGGGAGATTGCTAGTAAAGCGGCTGGAATGGCGAACCCGAGCACAAGGAGATGAGAAATGAGGTGCGTTTAAGAAACCCTTCCCGATCACACGGTGTACCGTCTTCTGGGTTTCTCATGCATGTTTTCGATGTAGGAAGATGGCCTTGAACGTGGAGATTTGGGACCCATGGGATGGGTACCACGCAGTATTACTTTAAAGGGTCTGCGTTTCCTCACCCAACCTCACCAATCCTCTCAGCCCCAAGAGTGTCCAGCCTTATGTGTAAACCAGCCGTGGGTCTAGATATGGTCAACCAGGTTGCTTCACTGCCCCTGAACGAATTTTGTAAGAATTTCTCTCTCTTTCACTGTCTTTGTTTCACAGATTTTTAAAAGTAATTGATTTTTAAAATGGGGTTTAGCTGCTTTTCACTGCTGTGTTTATGCCGCTTTACACCCACTTGACTCACTTACAGAGAGATATCAATACATAGGTTTTAAGATTCTTACTAGTCAGATATATTCTTGGGCAGTGAATAGGGGGTGTTGAGTCCAATTCACTGAGAAAGGAGTAGGTCTTGTCTATTACCTATTGGGTTTATAGAACGGTATCTGAGCTAATTTGAAACCCTTGTTTTATGCACCACCCCACCTCACCTTTCCCGTTAAGCAGACATAGTGTGTTTTCTAAACGTGTGACTCTGTTCTGGTTTGTAAATCAGTTCAAGGGTAGCGGTTTTTACATTCCCTCTATAAGTGATATCTTATGATAAGTGTCTTTTTCTGTGTAACTTATTTCACTTAGAATCGTCGTACCTAAATCCACTCTTCATGCTGCTACTAGCCTTATGACGTTGATTTCATGCCTGAGTGATATTCCATTGTACATAAGGACCACAACTTCTTTATCCATTTTTCTCTTTCTTGGGATATTTAAGGTGTAACGAAGTGGAGGTTCTTGTCAACAGAGCAGCCCTAAACTTTGGGGTGCCTGTGTCTTGCTGATTTTTAGTTTTCCCAATTTATACGCCCATGAGTGGAAGTGCCCTATGCTCTCTAAGCTGAGTTTTTTAGATGTTTCAGGACACACCGTACACGTCTCCAGAGTGGCTGTTGGCAATTTACATGCCGCTCATCAGCGTAGCCAGGCTCCCGTTTCTCCATGGCCTGTCCTGCATTTCTGGTTTTGACACTTTATTCAGCATGGCCCTTTTGACCGATGGGAAGCGAGACTTCTTTGTAGCGCTGATTTGCCTTTCCAGGTTGCTGGATTGGCCAAAAAGGGCGTATGCGTTTTTTCCTGAATATATTCAGGAAAAAACGCATACGCCCTTTTTGGCCAAGGGCATCATTGTCGAGGTTTTGCCGCTTTTCCTGTGCTTTAAAGGCGATTCGAATCTCCCTCCTGAAATCTGTTTCCTGCAATTCTGCCTTGCTTTGAAATCCTCTGCGTTGCCTTCCCTCAATATATTTGTGGACGAGAGTTATCATTTATAAGTCAGCAGGTTTGTGAATTGCAGTGCCCCTGAGCTCCATTTTTCAACTCGCTTTCTTGGGAGCTGGCCGCAAAAGCGCAGGATTGCTTCAGGCCCTATTCTGGTCCCGGGCGGCAGGCTGAGCCTGTGGTTAATTCTTCTTCCTGATGGGAAAATAGAGTGACCTGTGCCTGTCCCAACACCTAGAGCTAGTCTCTCATTGCTTCCCCCTCTTCCCGTTCATCCTCAGGACAAATTGCAACCTGTACGGAATAGGAGGTTAAAGGTGCTGCTTCTCCAAGGAGGGAGATTGCTAGTAAAGCGGCTGGAATGGCGAACCCGAGCACAAGGAGATGAGAAATAAGATGCGTTTTAGAAACCTTTCCCGATCACACGGTGTACCATCTTCTCGGTTTCTCATGCATGTTTTCGAAGTAGGAAGATGCCCTTGATCCTGGAGATTTGGGACCCTTGGGATGGGTACCACGCACTATTACTTTAAACGGTCTGCGTTTCCTCACCCAACCTCACCAAACCTCTCAGCCCCAAGAGTGTCCACCCTTATGTCTCAATCAGCTGTGGGTCTAGATATGGTCAATCCAGGTGGCATCACAGCCCCTGAATTAATTTTGTAAGAATTTCTCTCTCTTTCACTGTCTTTGTTTCACGGGTTTTTAAAAGTAATTGATTTTTATAATGGGGTTTAGCTGCTTTTCACTGCTGTGTTTCTGCCGCTTTACACCCACTTGACTCACTTACAGAGAGATATCAATACATAGGTTTTAAGATTCTTACTAGTCAGATATATTCTTGGGCGGTGAAGAGGGTGTGTTGAGTCCAATTCACTGAGCAAGGAGTAGGTCTTGTCTATTACCTATTGGGTTTATGGAACGGTATCTGAGCTAATTTGAAACCCTTGTTTTATGCATCACCCCCCCTCACCTTTCCCGTTAAGCAGCCATAGTGTGTTTTCTAAACGTGTGACTCTGTTCTGTTTTGTAATTCAGTTCAAGGGTAGCGGTTTTTACTTTCCCTCTATAAGTGATATCTTATGATGATTGTCTTTTTCTGTGTGACTTATTTCACTTAGAATCGTCCTAACTAAATCCACTCATCATGCTGCTACCAGCCTTATGACGTTGATTACATGGCTGAGTGATATTCCATTGTATATAAGGACCACAACTTCTTTATCCATTTTTCTCTTTCCTGGGTTATTTAAGGTGTAACGAAGTGGAGGTTCTTGTAAAAAGAGCAGCCCTAAACTTTGGGGTGCCTGTGTCTTTTTGATTTTTATTTTTCCCAGTTTATACGCCCGTGAGTGGAAGTGCCCTATGCTCTCTAGCTGTGTTTTTTAGATTCTTTAGGAAACACCATACACTTCTCCAGAGTGGCCGTTGGCAAATTACATCCCGCCCATCAGACTAACAAGGCTCCCTTTCCTCCCTGGCCTGTCCTGCATTTCTGGGTTTTACACTCTTTTAGAATGGCCCTTTTGACCCCTGGGAAGTGAGACTTCTTTGTAGTGCTCATTTGCATTTCTGGCTTGCTTGGTTGGCGAAAAAAGGCGTATGCGTTTTTTCCTGAATGTATTCAAGAAAAAAGGTATACGCCCTCTTTGGCCAAGGGCATCATTGTCGACGTTTTACCGCTTTTCATTTGCTTTAAAGGCGATTTGAATCTACCTCCTGAAATTTTTTTCCTGCAATTCTGCCTTGCTTTCAATTCGTCTTTGTTGCCTTCCCTCAATATATTTTTGGATGAGAGTGATCATTTATAATTCTGCATGTTTGTGAATTGCAGTGCCCTTGAGCTCCATTTTTCAACTCGCTTTTTTGTGAGCTGGCTGCAAAACCGCAGGATTCCTTTAGGCCTCATACTGGTTCCGTGGGGCAGGCTGAGCCTGTGGTTAATTCTTCTTTTTGATTTGAAATTAGAGTGATCTGTGCCTGTCCGAACATCTAGCGCTTGTCTCTCATTGTTTCTCCTCCTTCCCCTTCATCCTCTGGACAAATTCCAAAGTCTCTGCAACAGGATGTTGAAGGTGCTGACATCCTCAAGTGTGGAGAATGTTAGGAAAGAGGCTGGAGGGGTTAACCCGACAACCAGGGGATTAGGAGATGAGGTGCCTTTTCCAAAATCTTCCTGATCCAACCGTGTACCATCTTCTGGGTGTCACAGGCATGTTTTAGCTGTAGGAAAGGTCCCATATATGTAAGGAGAACACCAGGGATTTTTTCAAATCAGTGTCTCCCCGAACCCCAATCTGGGGAATTTTTAAGCTACTGGTACATGTATGTTCATTAAGGGACTGGGCTGTAGGCAGAGTCCAAACTTTAGAGGATTGAAGTCTTCATGGTCAGAAATGCTCACCATCGGCCTCCTTTAGTTTCCATTTTATCTGTAGTTGATAGATGATGTCGATATAGATATCTATTGTTTTTCAGATTATTTCCCCTTAGGGGTTATTACAAAATATTGAGTATAGTTCCCTGTTCTATACAGCAGTTCCTTGTTGATGATATATTTTATACATAGCAGTGTGTATATGTTAATCCGAAACTGTTAATTTATCCCTCCTCCCACCTTTCCCCTTTGGTAATAAAAAAATACAAGATTTTATACTTCTCAGAAATCTAGGAGCTGAAAGAGAGGTATCATTTTCAATGGAAAATCATTCAAAACAAGATTGAAACTTCAGCCAAGATTAGTAGATCCACATCCTTGGAAAGAAATCACTGCATTTCTCTAATGTTGACCTGACAAATACGACAAACCCCTCCACTGAACTTGCTTATAATAAAGTGATGGAAATATCAAATGGAAGTGTTAGAAATACCTTATTTTACACGAGCCTTATACACTGCTCTATGTTAACTACAGTTTGGCTCACACATCTGTTCATTGAAGTTACAATATTTGGCTCACACATCTGTTCATTGAAGTTACAATATTTGGCTCACACATCTGTTCATTGAAGTTACAATGTTCTCAAATTCTGTTACTGATCCTGCAGAGTCGGCCCCAACAAGGGTCCCCCTGCCCAGTGTCATTGGAGCCAACAGATCGAGACTGAGTTTGGTTCAGAAGCAAAGGAAAACTTTATATTTTGATCAGATAATGGAGAGGTGAGAGCGTGGCTCCCCCGCGGGCTGTGGGCCGGGCTGCTGTGTAAGGATCCTGTCAGCGTCAGCAGGAGGGACGGGGAGGAGCTCTCGAGGGCTGGGTTGGCTGGAGCTCAGGCTCTATGTGGCGGAGTCTGCACAGGGCCCCGAGAGCTGAGGTGTCAGCCCAGCCATTTTGCACTAGGAAATCGGGTCTGAAGTGCCAGGTGTGGGACCTCTGCCTGTGGAAACCTAGGAACAAGTGAAATTAGAAAAAGCACAAAGGAAAAAAAGGTTAGACTTTATTTTATTGCCCAGATTCTATTTTTATCTCCCAGGAATTTTTAATGGGCTTTGCCGGTGACAAACCCCTCCTCTGCCTCTTGTCCCATTCCACATTCTTGGGGCGCTGAGGGTGCAGACACCTCTTCTGTAAATGCTTCGTGCTGAGTTGGGTATCCTCATACCCGGGGGGAGGGGCAGGACTTCTCCCCAGCAGCCTCCAGGTGAGGTTGATTGTCCCCAGGCCTCCTCCCTCACTGCTCGTCTGCCTGAGCACCAGCGTTGGAAGTTTTATAGATTCTAATGACCTTTAAGGGTCCAGGAAAGAGATGCGCAGGGACGCTTGGGGGCCGGTTTTACCCTGCTCCACATTGGTTCGGCCCCCTTAGGCTGACGGTTTCTGCCAGCCTAGATGCTCTGACCAGTAGTCTGTGCTTTCTTCAGTTAGGCCACTGAATTAACGTACAAACAGCACCAGGTGTCAGAGCCCTGCCCGCTCAACTCCCAGACAGCCCAGGGCCGGTGGTGATCCATGACCATGACGGCCACTCAGTCACCGCCCTTTTGAAGTAACCAGGAGTACATCTGGTCTCATTGGCCGCCGTCACCGTGGTGTCTGTAGGCTTTTCTATGGTGGCAGCGTTATTTACGGGTCCCCTGCCAGGTTTATTAGCTCCGCTCTGGGTGCAGTAAGTCCTGCAAGCAATAGTCTGTTCTTTTGGGGCACACTCTTGTGGTTTTCTGAGAGAAGCTCCAGGTCAAGTGATGGTCACACGAGTCGTCATGGGGGCCTGGTGCCCCAGGTTGTCTCTCTGGAGGTTGGAGTTGGAGGGCCTCCTCACTCGAGGTCATTGTGCCCACGGAGCGATCCCTGCAACTTCAGGGCATGGTGGGTGGTTAGGATCACCAAGTGGCGTCCCTTACCCTTAAGAGGGAGCTGGCCTTGCGGGCTGCTCATTTCCAGGTTTTTAGATACCCCCAGTATCCTGGTCAGATGGGGTGGCTGGCCAATGCCTGGAGGGCATTCTTGCGTTGTTCCATTTCAAGTGGTCCCAGTTTTGGAACTAAAACTCCAAGGGCGATTCGCCTTCGACCAGGAATGTAAAGGTCAAAGGGTTTAGCTAAATTAGGGAAGTCCAGGGCAAGGGTCTGAATTGACTGCTCTTTCCTTTCTTGAAAGGCCGCTTCTGGATTCTATTCAAAAGGATCATCATCTTTTCCTTTCAGTGTTTCATATAGAGGCCCAGGTATTAGACTGTAGTTAGGGATCCAGATGCAGCAAACCCCGGTCTCCCCAGGAACCCCTAAGCTGTCTTCTAGTTTTAGGAAGGGTGAGGCTGCAAATGGCTTCTTCCCTTTCCTGGGATGGGCTTTCCGATCTTCTGTGAGAATGAAGCCCAGGCAGGTCACCTTAGTCTGTGATATTTGAGCCTTTTTCTTGGACACCTTCTATCTTTTATTGTCTAGGTAGTCCAGAGGCCTCCTTAGTAGGGCTGGCGATCAGAATGTCGTCTGCATATTTTTTAAAATTTATTTATTTATTATTTATGGCTGTGTTGGCTCTTCGTTTCTGTGCGAGGGCTTTTTCTAGTTGCAGCAAGCGGGGGCCACTCTTCATCGCGGTGCGCGGGCCTCTCACTATCGCAGCCTCTCTTATTGTGGAGCACAGGCTCCAGACGCGCAGGCTCAGTAATTGTGGCTCACGGGCCTAGTTGCTCCGTGGCATAGGGGATCTTCTCAGACCAGGGCTCGAACTTGTTTCCCCTGCATTGGCAGGCAGATTCTCAACCACTGCGCCACCAGGGAAGCCCAGAATGTCGTCTGCATATTGAAGGAGGGTTCACTTCTCCAGAGGTAGATCTTTTAGAGTTTTAGCTAACGTTTCCCCAAAGATGGTGTGCGAATTTTTGAACCCCTGGGGCAGGACGGCCAAGCAGTATTGTTTTTGTTGTATGTTGAGTCCTGCCACTCACAGCCAAAATTTCTTGTGACTCTGGGACTAATGGAATACAGAAGAAGGCATCATTGAAGTCTAATACAGAATACCATGTCCTGGTGGATGGTAGAATGGCCAGCAGGGTGTAGGAATTAGGAACTACTGGATGTATATCCTCTGTGGCTTCACTGACTGTCCTGTCATCCTTTACCAGGTCCCCAGCAGCCCACGGGGCTCTCATGGTCAGGCCCCTCCCAGGATATGGAGCTCACCTGTGCAGGTAGCCAGCAGCCCACGGGGCTCTCGTGGTTAGGCCCCTCCCAGGATATGGAGCTCACCTGTGCAGGTACCCAGCAGCCCATGGGGCTCTCATTGTCAGGCCCCTCCCAGGATATGGAGCTCACCTGGGCTGGTACCCAGGAGCCCACGGGGCTCTCATGGTCAGGCCCCTCCCAGGATATGGAGCTCACCTGTGCAGGTACCCAGAAGCCCACGGGGCTCTCGTGGTCAGGCCCCTCCCAGGATATGGAGCTCACCTGGGCAGGTACCCAGCAGCCCACAGGGCTCTCATGGTCAGGCCCCTCCCAGGATATGGGGCTCACCTGGGCAGATACCCAGCAGCTCACGGGGCTCTCGTGGGCAGGCCCCTCCCTGGATATGGAGCTCCCTTGGACAGGTTCCCCGGCAGAGCTGGGCACACAGGAACCGTGCACATAGCCCTCATTGCAGAGCACCCCCAGCACACCTGTCGCTCAGAGCTGACACAGAGCACCTCAGAGCAGGGCTTGAACTAACAAACAGCAGCTCCGACATGTCTGTGACCCTAGGCTTCACTCTGTGCGGCCTCCCTCCACCTGGTCTGCCAGGGGCTTCCACTGCAGCCGGGGCACCAGGCCTCTGTCTCCACCCACCAACCCTCCTCTCCCTGACTCCTGGGTTCCTCTCATTAGGAGAGGGCCTTCTTGAAGTTGTCTTCCACTCATGGACCAGATAAAATGATTAGAAAACAAGCCAGGGCTGCCACCCGTTGTCTACCCTGACTCTCGGGACCCTACACCTGTTCCTTGGATCTGGCCGGTGCAGCAAGGCCCATTATCTGCAACTCTGAGCCCCTGAGGGGCGAGGATTGGCTGACCTGGGCAGCCTGACCTGGCCGGCCAGCCCTTCCCAGGTGTGCCTGGGTTGAGGTCAATATAAACACCCCTCCAGGCAGCAAAAGCCTCTGCAGCTGTGCCTGACGCCATATTCTCTGCCCCGTCAGCAGTCTCGGGGTTGTGCTGTTGGGAGGGAGTAGGGCCCAGGGCTCTATGAGTGGCCCCGTGTGAGTGGGGCTCTGCTGGACTTTCTGCAGGAGTTGCCGGGCTGCCACCTGCTAAAGAAGACGATGTGTCACCCATACCTGCTGCTGGAATTTCTCCCCGGGCAGAGGTGAGGAAGGAAAAAAGCAGTGGGGACCGGGACAGGAGGGGTACCTCAGGCAGGGAAATGGAAAGCTTCCAGAAGAGCGCCCGGGGCCAGGACCGTCCTGGCTGGCCTGCAGGCACCAAGTCGGCCTGCGTGCTGTCGCTGGTGTGACTCCAAGCCCTTTCCTCTAGGCTTTAAAGTCTTTGCACACATTCAGGTGTTTTACCTGGGAAGGGTGGGAAAAGTTCAACAGCAGCTGGCCTGAGGCTCAGCTCACGTTTACTCAGAGACACCTCCTCACGGTCCCCCAGCTTTGCAATGAGGACGCTCCTTGCGGGGGAGCTGCTGGCTGCATGGGAGACGATTCCCCACCTCTGACCAACTTCAGAATTGTTTACCACTGGAGCAAGTGCCCTGATAGGGTTTTCCTCTGTATGACCAGTGTGTTTTTTTTTTTTTTTTGCTTCAAGGTAGGTTTTATTCCCTTTTTGTATTTATAGATATAAGCATGGGAATAATTCATTCATAAAAATACGTCTATGGGAAGGACAGAACTTTTTTTTCTGTTTTATGTTTTTAAATATTTTTTAATTTTTAAATTTTATTTTATTCATTTTTTTTCTTTTTTTTTTAACATCTTTATTGAAGTATAATTGCCTTACAATGGTGTGTTAGCTTCTGCTTTATTACAAAGTGAATCAGTTATACATATACAATATGTTCCCATTTCTCTTCCCTCTTGCATCTCCCTCCCTCCCACCCTCCCCATCCCACCCCTCCAGGTGGTCACAAAGCACTGAGCTGATCTCCCTGTGCTATGCGGCTGCTTCCCACTAGTTATCTATTTTACATTTGGTTGTGTATATATGTCCATGACACTCTCATACCCTGTCACATCTCACCCCACCCCCTCCCCATATCCTCAAGTCCATTCTCTAGTAGGTCTGTGTCTTTATTCCCGTCTTGCCACTAGGTTCTTCATGGCCTTTTTTTTTTCCCTTAGATTCCGTACATATGTGTTAGCATACTGTATTTGTTTTTCTCTTTCTGACTTACTTCACTCTGTATGACAGACTCTAACTCCATCCACCTCATTACAAATACCTCCATTTCATTTCTTTATATGGCTGAGTAATATTCCATTGTATATATATGCCACATCTTCTTTATCCATTCATCTGATGATGGACACTTAGGTTGCTTCCATGTCCTGGCTATTGTAAATAGAGCTGCAATGAACATTTTGGTACATGACTCTTTTTGACCTATGGTTTTCTCAGGGTATATGCCCAGTAGTGGGATTGCTGGGTCGTATGGTAGTTCTATTTGTAGTTTTCTAAGGAACCTCCATACTGTTCTCCATAGTGGCTGTATCAATTTACATTCCCACCAACAGTGCAAGAGTGTTCCCTTTCCTCCACACCCTCTCCAGCATTTATTGTTTCTAGATTTTTTGATGATGGCCATTCTGACCGGTGTGAGATGATATCTCATTGTAGTTTTCATTTGCATTTCTCTAATGATTAATGATGTTGAGCATTCTTTCATGTGTCTGTAGGCCATCTGTATATCTTCTTTGGACAAATGTCTATTTAGGTCTTCGGCCCATTTTTGGATTGGGTTGTTGTTTTTTCTGTTATTGAGCTGCATGAGCTGCTTGTAAATCTTGGAGATTAATCCTTTGTCAGTTGCTTCATTTGCAAATATTTTCTCCCATTCTGATGGTTGTCTTTTGGTCTTGTTTATGGTTTCCTTTGCTGTGCAAAAGCTTTTAAGTTTCATTAGGTCCCATTTGTTTATTTGTGTTCTTATTTCCATTTCTCTGGGATCTGGGTCAAAAAGAATCTTGCTGTGATGTATGTCATAGAGTGTTCTGCCTATGTTTTCCTCTAAGAGTTTGATAGTGTCTGCCCTTACACTTAGGTCTTTAATCCATTTTGAGTTTATTTTTGTGCATGGTGTCAGGGAGTGTTCTAATTTCATACATTTACATGTACCTGTCCAATTTTCCCAGCACCACTTATTGAAGAGGCTGTCTTTTCTCCACTGTATATGCTTGCCTCCTTTATCAAAAATAAGGTGCCCATATGTGTGTGGGTTTATCTCTGGGCTTTCTATCCTGTTGCATTGATCTATATTTCTGTTTTTGTGCCAGTACCAAACTGTCTTGATTACTGAAGCTTTGTAATATAGTCTGAAGTCAGGGAGCCTGATTCCCCCAGCTCCATTTTTCGTTCTCAAGATTGCTTTGGCTATTCGGGGTCTTTTGTGTTTCCATACAAATTGTGAAATTTTTTGTTCTAGTTCTGTGAAAAATGCCAGTGGTAGTTTGATAGGGATTGCATTGAATCTGTAGATTGCTTTGGGTAGTAGAGTCATTTTCACAATGTTGATTCTTCCAATCCAGGAACATGGTATATCTCTCCATCTATTTGTATCATCTTTAATTTCTTTCATCAGTGTCTTATAATTTTCTGCATACAGGTCTTTTGTCTCCTTAGGTAGGTTTATTCCTAGATATTTTATTCTTTTTGTTGCAATGGTAAATGGGAGTGTTTTCTTAATTTCACTTTCAGATTTTTCGTCATTAGTGTATAGAAATGCAAGAGATTTCTGTGCATTAATTTTGTATCCTGCTACTTTACCAAATTCATTGATTAGCTCTAGGAGTTTTCTGGTAGCATCTTTAGGATTCTCTATGTATAGTATCATGTCATCTGCAAATAGTGACAGCTTTACTTCTTCTTTTCCGATTTGGATTCCTTTTATTTCTTTGTCTTCTCTGATTGCTGTGGCTAACACTTCCAAAACTATGTTGAATAATAGTGATGAGAGTGGGCAACCTTGTCTTGTTCCTGATCTTAGTGGAAATGGTTTCAGTTTTTCACCTTTGAGGACAATGTTGGCTGTAGGTTTGTCATATATGGCCTTTATTATGTTGAGGAAAGTTCCCTCTATGCCTACTTTCTGCAGGGCTTTTATCATAAATGTGTGTTGAATTTTGTCGAAAGCTTTCTCTGCATCTATTGAGATGATCATATGGTTTTTCTCCTTCAATTTGTTAATATGATGTATCACATTGATTGATTTGCGTATATTGAAGAATCCTTGCAATCCTGGGATAAACCCCACTTGATCATGGTGTATGATCCTTTTAATGTGCTGTTGGATTCTGTTTGCTAGTATTTTGTTGAGGATTTTTGCATCTATGTTCATCAGTGATATTGGCCTGTAGTTTTCTTTCTTTGTGACATCTTTGTCTGGTTTTGGTATCAGGGTGATGGTGGCCTCGTAGAATGAGTTTGGGAGTGTTCCTCCCTCTGCAATATTTTGGAAGAGTTTGAGAAGGATAGGTGTTAGCTCTTCTCTAAATGTTTGATAGAATTCACCTGTGAAGCCATCTGGTCCTGGGCTTTTGTTTGTTGGAAGGTTTTTAATCACAGTTTCAATTTCAGTGCTTGTGATTGGTGTGTTCATATTTTCTATTTCTTCCTGGTTCAGTCTCGGCAGTTTGTGCATTTCTAAGAATCTGTCCATTTCTTCCATGTTGTCCATTTTATTGGCATAGAGTTGCTTGTAGTAACCTCTCATGATCTTTTGTATTTCTGCAGTGTCAGTGGTTACTTCTCCTTTTTCATTTCTAATTCTATTGATCTGAGTCTTCTCCCTTTTTCTCTTGATGAGTCTGGCTAATGGTTTATCAATTTTGTTTATCTTCTCAAAGAACCAGCTTTTAGTTTCATTGATTTTTGCTATTGTTTCCTTCATTTCTTTTTCATTTATTTCTGACCTGATCTTTATAATTTCTTTCCTTCTGCTGGCTTTGCGTTTTTTTTGTTCTTCTTTCTCTAATTGCTTTAGGTGCAAGGTTAGGTTGTTTATTTGAGATGTTTCCTGTTTCTTGAGGTAGGCTTGTATTGCTATAAACTTCCCTCTTAGCACTGCTTTTGCTGTGTCCCATAGGTTTTGGGTCGTCGTATCTCCATTGTCATTTGTTTCTAGGTATTTTTTGATTTCCCCTTTGATTTCTTCAGTGATCACTTCGTTATTAAGTAAGGTATTGTGTCGCCTCCATGTGTCTGTATTTTTTACAGATCTTTTCCTGTAATTGATATCTAGTCTCATAGCGTTGTGGTCAGAAAAGATACTTGATACGATTTCAATTTTCTGAAATTTACCAAGGCTTGATTTGTGACCCAAGATATGATCTATCCTGGAGAATGTTCCATGAGCACTTGAGAAAAATGTGTATTCTGTTGTTTTTGGGTGGAATGTCCTATAAATATCAATTAAGTCCATCTTGTTTAATGTATCATTTAAAGCTTGTGTTTCCTTATTTATTTTCATTTAGGATGATCTGTCCATTGGTGAGAGTGGGGTGTTAAAGTCCCCTACTATGATTGTGTTGCTGTCAATTTCCCCTTTTATGGCTGTTAGTATTTGACTTATGTATTGAGGTGCTCCTATGTTGGGTGCATAAATATTTACAATTGTTATACCTTCCTCTTGGATCGATCCCTTGATCATTATATAATGTCCTTCTTTGTCTCTTGTAATAGTCTTTATTTTAAAGTCTATTTTGTCTGATATGAGAATTGCTACTCCAGCTTTCTTTTGATTTCCATTTGCATGGAATATCTTTTTCCATCCCCTCACTTTCAGTCTATATGTGTCTCTAGGTCTGAAGTGGGTCTCTTGTAGACAGCATATATATGGGTCTTGTTTTTGTATCCATTCAGCCAGCCTGTGTCTTTTGGTGGGAGCATTTAATCCATTTACATTCAAGGTAATTATCGATATGTATGTTCCTATTCCCATTTTCTTAAATGTTTTGGGTTTGTTATTGTAGGTGTTTTCCTTCTCTTGTGTTTCTTGCCTAGAGAAGTTCCTTTAGCATTTGTTGTAAAGCTGTTTTGGTGGTGCTGAACTCTCTCAGCTTTTGCTTGTCTGTAAAGGTTTTAATTTCTCCATCGAATCTGAATGAGATCCTTGCTGGGTAGTGTAATCTTGGTTGTAGGTTTTTCTCCTTCATCACTTTAAGTATATCCTGCCACTCCTTTCTGGCTTGCAGAGTTTCTGCTGAAAGATCAGATGTTAACCTTATGGGGATTCCCTTGTGTGTTATTTGTTTTTTTCCCTTGCTGCCTTTAATATGTTTTCCTTATATTTAATTTTTGACAGTTTGATTAATATGTGTCTTGGTGTGTTTCTCCTTGGGTTTATCCTGTATGGGACTCTCTGTGCTTCCAGGACTTGATTAACTATTTCCTTTCCCATATTAGGGAAGTTTTCAACTATAGTCTCTTCAAATATCTTCTCAGTCCCTTTCTTTTTCTCTTCTTCTTCTGGGACCCCTATAATTCGAATGTTGGTGCATTTAATGTTGTCCCAGAGGTCTCTGAGACTGTCCTCAGTTCTTTTCATTCTTTTTTCTTTATCCTGCTCTGCAGTAGTTATTTCCACCATTTTATCTTCCAGGTCACTTATCCTTTCTTCTGCCTCAGTTATTCTGCTATTGATCCCATCTAGAGTATTTTTAATTTCATTTATTTTGGTTTTCATCATTGCTTGGTTCCTCTTTAGTTCTTCTACGTCCTTGTTAAATGTTTCTTGCATTTTGTCTATTCTATTTCCAAGATTTTGGATCATCCTTACTATCATTATTCTGAATTCTTTTTCAGGTAGACTCCCTATTTCCTCTTCATTTGTTAAGTCTGGTATGTTCTGACTCTGCTCCTTCATCTGCTGTGTGTTTTTCTGTCGTCTCATTTTGCTTATCTTACTGTGTTTGGGGTCTCCTTTTCACAGGCTGCAGGTTCGTAGTTCCTGTTGTTTTTGGTATCTGTCCCCAGTGGCTAAGGTTGGTTCAGTGGGTTGTGTAGGCTTCCTGGTGGAGGGAACTAGTGCCTGAGCTCTGGTGGATGAGTTTGGATCTTGTCTTTCTGGTGGGCACTTCCACGTCTGGTGGTGTATTTTGGGGTGTCTGTGGCCTTATTATGATTTTAGGCAGCCTCTCTGCTAATGGATGGGGCTGTGTTCCTGTCTTGCTAGTTGTTTGGCATAGGGTGTCCAGCACTGTAGCTTGCTGGTCGTTGAGTGAAGCTGGGTCTTGATGTTGAGATGGAGATCTCTGAGAGATTTTTGCCGTTTGGTATTACATGGAGCTGGGAGGTCTCTTGTGGACCAGTGTCCTGAAGTTGGCTCTCCCACCTCAGAGGCACGGCCCTGATGCCTGGCTGGAGCACCAAGAGACTTTCGTCCACACGGCTCAGAGTAAAAGGGAGAAAAAATAGAAAGAAAGAAAGAAAGAAAGAAAGAAAGAAAGAAAGAAAGAAAGAAAGAAAGAAAGAAAAAGAAAGAAAGAAAGAGCTATAATATAGTGAAGTAAAATAAAGCTATTGTAAAGCAAAGCTATATAGACAAAATCGCACCCAGAAGCATATACATATACACTCACAAATAAAAGGAAAACTGGAAGAATTAATATATCCTGCTCCCAAAGTCCACCTCCTGAATTTGGGATGATTCGTTGTCTATTCAGGTATTCAACAGATGCAGGCACATCAAGTTGTTTGTGGAGTTTTAATCCGCTGCTTCTAAGGCTGCTGGGAGAGATTTCCCCTTATCTTCTCTGTTCGCACAGCTCCTGGGGTTCAGCTTTGGATTTGGACCCGCCTCTGCATGTAGGTCGCCTGAGGGCGTCTATTCCCCACCCAGACAGGACAGGCTTAAAGGAGCAGCTGCTTCGGGTGCTCTGGCTCACTCAGGCCGCGGGGAGGGAGGTGTACAGAGGAGGCGGGGTGAGCCTGCGGCAGCCGAGGCCGGCGTGACGTTGCACCAGCCTGAGGCGGGCAGTCCGTTCTCCCAGGGAACTTGTCCCCGGATGACGGGACCCTGGCAGTGGCGGGCTGCACAGGCTCCCGGGAGGGGCGATGTGGAGAGTGACCTGTGCTCACACACAGGCTTTTTGGAGGCGGCAGCAGCAGCCCCAGCGTCTCACGCCCGTCTCTGGGGTCCGTGCTGATCGCCGCGGCTCGCGCCTTTCTCTGGAGTTCGTTTAGGCGGCACTCTGAATCCCCTCTCCTTGCGCTCAGCGAAACAAAGAGGCAAGAAAAAGTCTCTTGCCTCTTCGGCAGCTGCAGACCTTTTCCCAGTCTCCCTCCCAGCCAGCTGTGGTGCGCTAACCCCTTCAGGCTGTGTTCACGCCACCAGCCCCAGTCCTCTCCCTGCGATCCGACCGAAGCCCGAGCCTCAGCTCCCAGCCCCGCCCCCCAAGCAGACAAGCCTCTCGGGCTGGTGAGTGCTGCTCGGCGACGAGCCTCTGTGCGGGAGTCACTCCATTTTTTCCTCTGCGCCCCTGTTGCTGTGGGGTCTGCGCTGATCGCCGCGGCTCGTGCCCTTCTCTGGAGTTCATTTAGGCGGCGCTCTGAATCCCCTCTCCTTGCGTGCTGTGAAACAAAGAGGCAAGAAAAAGTCTCTTGCCTCTTCGGCAGCTGCAGACTTTTTCCCGGACTCCATCTTGGCTAGCTGTGGTGCACTAACCTCTTCAGGCTGTGTTCACGCCGCCAGCCTCAGTCCTCTCCCTGAAATCCAACTGAAGCCCGAGCCTCAGCTCCCAGCCCCGCCCGCCCCGGCGGTTGAGCAGACAAGCCACTCGGGCTGGAGAGTGCTGGTCGGCACCGCTCCTCCGTGCGGGAACCTCTCCGTTTTTCCCTCCGCACCCCTGTGGCTGCGCTCTCCTCCGTGGCTCCGAAGCTTCCCCCCTCTGCCACCCGCAGTCTATGCCCGCGAAGGGGCTTCCTAGTGCGTGGAAATCTTTCCTCCTTCACGGCTCCCTCCCACTGGTGCAGGTGCCGTCCCTATTCTTTTGTCTCTGTTATTTCTTTTTTCTTTTGCCCTACCCAAGTACGGGGGGAGTTTCTTGCCTTTTTGGATGTCGGACGTTTTCTGCCAGCGTTCAGTGGGTGTTCTGTAGGAGCAGTTCCACGTGTAGATGTATTTCTACTGTATCTGTGGGAAGGAAGGTGATCTCCGCGTCTTACACTTCCGCCATCTTCCCGAGGCCCCCAGCATTTTCTTCTTTGAGAAAACTAAATATTTCATTAGGATGAAATGCTAGCCAAAAAGAAAAAAAGTGTAAAAATATAGATTTCCTTCTTGTTTCCTTAACCTTTGGAAACTTCTATTCATTTTTTTTATACAGCAGGTTCTTATTGGTTATCTATTTTATACATATAAATGTATATATGTCAATCCCAGGCTCGCAATTCATCCCACCACCACCACCCTGCCACTTTCCCCCCTTGGTGACCATACATTTGTTCTCTACATCTGTGTCTCTATTTCTGCCTTGCAAACCGGTTCATCTGTACCATTTTTCTAGGTTCCACATGTATGCGTTAATATACGATATTTGTTTTTCTTTTTCTGACTTACTTCACTCTGTATGACAGTCTCTAGATCTATCCACATCTCTACAAATGACCCAATTTCATTCCTTTTTATGGATGAGTAATATTCCATTTTATATATGTACCACATATTTTCCATTTGTCTATCTATGGGCATTTAGGTTGCTTCTATGACCTGGCTATTGTAAATAGTGCTGCAATGAACATTGTGGTGAATGTGTCTTTTTGAATTACGGTTTTCTCTGGGTATATGCCCAGTAGTGGGATTGCTGGGTCATATGGTAATTCTATTTTTAGTTTTTTAAGGACCCTCCATACTGTTCTCCATAGTGACTGTATCAATTTACATTCCCACAAATAGGGTAAGAGGGTTCCCTTTTCTCCACACCCTCTCCAGCATTTGTTGTTTGTAGATTTTCTGATGATGCCCATTCTAACTTGTGTGAGGTGATACCTCATTGTAGTTTTGGTTTATATTTCTCTAATAATTAGTGATGTTGAGCAGCTTTTCATGTGCTTCTTGGCCATCTGTATGTCTTCTTGGGACAAATGTCTATTTACGTAATCTGCCCATTTTTGGATTGGGTTGTTTGTTTTTTACTGTTGAGCTGCATGAGCTGTTTATATATATTGGAGATTAATCCTTTGTCCATTGATTTGTTTGCAAATATTTTCTCCCATTCTGAGCGTTGTCTTTTCGTCGTCTTTGTAGTTTCCTTTGCTTTCCAAAAGCTTTTAGGTTTCATTTGCTCCCATTTGTTTATTTTTGTTTTTTATTCCATTACTCTAGGAGGTGGATCAAAAAAGATCTTGCTGTGATTTAGGTCAAAGAGTATTCTTCCTATGTTTTCCTCTAAGAGTTTTATAGTGTCCGGTCTAACATTTCGGTCTCTAATCCATTTTGAGTTTATTTTTTGTGTATGGTTTTAGGGAGTGTTCTAATTTCATACTTTTACGTGTAGTTGTCCATTTTTCCCAGCACCACTTATTGAAGAGACTGTCTTTTCTCCACTGTATACCCTTGCCTCCTTTGTCATAGATTAGTGGACCATAGGTGTGTAGGTTTGTCTCTGGGCTTTCTTTTTTTTTTTCTTTTACATCTTTATTAGAGTATAATTGCTTTACAATTGTGTGTTAGTTTCTGCTGTATGAAAAAGTGAATCAGCTATACGTATACATATAACACCATATCCCCTCCCTCTTGCACTTCCCTCTCACTCCCTTATCCCACCCCTTTAGGTGGGCACAAAGCACCGAGCTGATCTCCCTGTGCTATGTGGCTGCTTCCCAGTAGCTATCAATTTTACATTTGGTAGTGTATATATGTCCATGCCACTCTCTCACTTTGTCCCAGCTTACCCTTCCCCCTCCCCGTGTCCTCAAGTCCTTTCTCTACGTCTGTGTCCTTAATCCTTTCCTGCCCCTAGGGTCTTCATAAACTTTTTTCTTTTAGATTCCATATATATGTGTTAGCATACGGTATTTGTTTTTCTCTTTCTGACTTACTTCACTCTGTAGGACAGACTCTAGATCCATCCACCTCACTACAAATAACTCAATTTCGTTTCTTTTTATGGCTGAATAATGTTCCATTGTATATATGTGCCACATCTTCTTTATCCAGTTATGTGTTGATGGACACTTAGGTTGCTTCCATGTCCTGGCTATTGTAAATAGAGCTACAATGAACATTGTGATACATGACTCTTTTTGAATTATGGTTTTCTCAGGGTAAATGTCCAGTAGTGGGATTGCTGGGTTGTACGGTTGTTCTATTTTTAGTTTTTAAGGAACCCCCATACCGTTCTCCCTAGTAGCTATATCAATTTACATTCCCACCAACAGTGCAAGAGGGTTCCCTTTTTTCCAATAAATGCCTCTCCAGCATTTATTGTTTGTAGATTTTTTGATGATGGCCATTCTGACTGGTGTGAGGTGATATCTCACTGTAGTTTTGATTTGCATTTCTCTAATGATTAGTGATGTTCAGCATCCTTTCATGTGTTTGTTAGCAAACTGTATATCTTCTTTGTAGAAATTTCTATTTAGGTCTTCTGCCCATTTTTGGATTGGGTTTTTGGTTTTGTGATATTGAGCTACATGAGCTGCTTTTTGGAGATTAATCCTTTGCCATTTGCTTCATTTGCAAATATTTTCTCCCATTCTGATGGTTGTCTTTTCATCTTGCTTATGTTTTCCTTTGCTGTACAAAAGATTTTAAGTTTCATTAGGTACCATTTTTTTAATTTTTGTTTTTATTTCCATTTCCCTAGGAGGTGGGTCAAAAAGGATCTTGCTGTGATTTATGTCATAGACTGTTCTGCTTATGTTTTCCTCTAAGAGTTTTATAGTGGCTGGTCTTACATTTAGGTCTCTAATCCATTTTGAGTTTATTTTTGTGTATGGTGTTAGGGAGAGTTCTAATTTCATTCTTTTACATGTAGCTGTCCAGTTTTCCCAGCACCACTTACTAAAGACACTGTCTTTTCTCCATTGTATACCCTTGCCTCCTTTGTCATAGATTAGTTAACCATAGGTACGTGGGTTTATCTCTGTGCTTTCTATCCTGTTCTATTGATCTATATTTCTGTTTTTGTGTCAGTACCATATCATCTTGATTACTGTAGCTTTGTAATATAGTCTGAAGTCTGGAAGTCTGATTACTCCAGCTCTTTTTTTTTCCCCTCAAGGCTGCTTTGGCTATCCGGGGACTTTTGTGTCTCCCTACAAATTTTAAGGGTTTTTTTTCTAGTTCTGTAGAAAATGCCAAAGGTATTTTGATAGGGATTGCATTGAATCTGTAGATTGCTTTGGGTAGTATAGTCATTTTCACAATACTGATTCTTCTAATCCAAGAACATGGTATATGTCTCCCTCTGTTTATATCATCTTTGATTTCTTTCATCAGTGTCTTATAGTTTTCTGAGTACAGGTCTTTTACTTCCTTAGGTAGGTTTATTCCTAGGTAGCTTATTCTTTTGTTGCAGTGGTAATGGGATTGTTTCCTTAATTTCTCTTTCTGTTCTTTCATTGTTAGTGTATAGGAATGCAAGCAATTTCTGTGCATTAATTTTGTATCCTGCAACTTTACCAAATTCTTTGATTAGCTCAAGTGGTTTTCTGGTGGCATCTTTAGGATTCTCTACCTATGATATGATGTCATCTGCAAACAGTGACAATTTTACTTCTTCTTTTCCTTTTTGTATTCCTTTTATTTCTTTTTCTTCTCTGATTGCCATGGCTAGGACTTCCAAAACTATGTTGAATAGTAGTGGTGAGAGTGGACATCCTCGTCTTGTTCCTGATCTTAGAGGAAACGCTTTCAGGTTTTCACCATTGAGAATGCTGTTTGCTGTGGGTTTGTCATATATGGCCTTTATAAGGTTGAGGTAGTTTCCCTCTATGCCCACACTCTGCAGAGTTTTTATCATAAATGGATGTTGAATTTTCTCAAAATCTTTTCCTGCATCTATTGAGATGATCATATGGTTTTATTCTACAATTTGTTAATATGGTGTATCACATTGATTTGTGTATATTGAAGAATCCTTGCATCCCTGGGATAAACCCCACTTGATCATGGTGTATGATCCTTCTAACGTGTTGTTCGATTCTGTTTGCTAGTATTTTGTTGAGGATTTTTACATCTATATTCATCAGTGATATTGGTCTATAATTTACTTTCCTTGTAGTATCTTTGTCTGGTTTTGGTATCAGGGTGATGGTGGTCTCATAGAATGAGTTTGGGAGTGTTCCTTCCCCTGCAATTGTTTTGAAGAATTTGAGAAGGTTGGGTGCTAGCTCTTCTCTAAATATTTGATAGAATTCACCTGTGATGCCATCTGGTTCTGGACTTTTGTTTGTTGGAAGATTTTTAATCACAGTTTCAATTTCATTGCTTGTGATAGGTTTGTTCATATTCTCTATTTCTTCCTGATTCAGTCTTGGAAAGTTATCCCTTTCTAAGAATTTGTCCATTTCTTCCAGGTTGTCCATTTTATTGGCATAGAGTTGCTTGTAGTAATCTCTTAGGATGCTTTGTATTCCTGTGGTGTCTGTTGTAACTTCTCCTTTTTCACTTCTAATTTTGTTGATTTGAGTCCTCTCCCTCTTTTTCTTGGGTCTGGCTAAAGGCTTATCATTTTTGTTTATCTTCTCAAAGAACCAGCTTTTAGTTTTATTGATCTTTGCTTTCATTTTCTTTGTTTCTATTCCATTTATTTCTGCTCTGATCTTTATGATTCCTTTCCTTCTACTAACTTTGGGTTTTGTTCTTCTTTCTCTAGTTCCTCTAGCTGTAAGGTTAGATTGTTTATTTGAGATTTTTCTTGTTTCTTGAGGTAGGCTTGTATTGCTATAAACTTCCCTCTTGAACTGCTTTTGCCACATCCCATAGGTTTTGGATCATCGTGTTTTTGTTGTCATTTGTCTCTAGGTAGTTTTTGATTTCCTGTTTTATTTCTTCAGTGATCTCTTGGTTATTTAGTAATGTATTGTTTAGCCTCCATGTTTTTTGTTTTTTACGGATTTTTCCCTGTAATTGATTTCTAATCTCATAGCATTGTGGTAGGAACAGCTGTTTGATATGATTTCAGTTTTCTTTAATTTACTGAGGCTTTTTTGTGACCCAAGATGTGATCTATCCTGGAGAATATTCCGTGTGCAGTTGAGAAGAACGTGTAATCTGCTCTTTTTGGATGGAATGTCCTATAAATATCAGTTAACTCTATCTGGTCTATTGTGTCATTTAAAGCTTGTGTTTCCTTATTAATTTTCTTTCTGGATGATCTCCACTGGTGTAAGTGAGCTGTTAAAGTCCCCCACTATTATTGTGTTACTGTCGATTTCCTCTTTTATAGCTGTTAGCAGTTGCCTTATATATTGAGGTGCTCCTATGTGGGGTACATATATATTTATAATTGTTATATCTTCTTCTTGGATTGATCCCTTGACCGTTATGTAGTATCTTTCCTTGTCTCTTGTAACATTCTTTATTTTAAAGTCTATTTTATCTGATATGAGTATTGCTACTCCAGCTTTCTTTTGATTTTCATTTGCATAGAATATATTTTTCCATCACCTCACTTTCAGTCTGTATGTGTCCCTAGGTCTGAAATGGGTCTCTTGTAGACAGCATATATATAGGTCTTGTTTTTGTATCCATTCACAGATGCTGTGTCTTTTGGTTGGAACATTTAGTCCATTCATGTTTAAGGTAATTATTGATATGTATATTACTATTTTCTTAATTGTTACGGGTTTGGCTTGTTGGGTCCTTTTCTTCTCTTGTGTTTCCCACTTAGAGAATTTCCTTTAGCATTTGGTGTAGAGCTGGTTTCATGGTGCTGAATTCTCTTAGCTTTTGCTTGTCTGTAGGACTTTTGATTTCTCCGTGAAATCTGAAAGAGATCCTTGCTGGGTGGAGTACTCTTGGTTGTCGGTTCTTCCCTTTCATCACTTTAAATTTATCATGCCACTCCCTTCTGGCTTGTAGATTTTCTGCTGAGAAATCAGCTGTTATGGGAGTTCCCTTTTATGTTATTTATCATTTTTCCCTTGTTGCTTTCAATAATTTTTCTTTGTCTTTAATTTTTGTCAATTTGGTTACTATGTGTCTTGGCATTTTTCTCCTTTGATTTATCCTGCCTGGGACTCTGCGCTTCCTGGACTTGGGTGGCTATTTCTTTTCCCATGCTAGGGAAGTTTTTGACTATAATCTCTTCAAATATATTCTTGCGACCTTTCTCTCTCTCTTCTCCTTCTGGGACCCCTATATTGTGAATGTTGTTGCATTTAATGTTGTCCCAGAGGACTCTTAGGGTGTCTTCATTTATTTTCATTCTTTTTCTTTATTCTGTTCCATGGCAGTGATTTCCACCTTTCTGTCTTCCAGGACACTTATCCGTTCTTCTGCCACAGTTATTCTGCTACTGATTCCTTCTAGTGTATTTTTCATTTCAGTTATTATATTATTCACCTCTGTTTGTTTGTTCTTTAATTCTTCTAGGTGTTTGTTCCTTAATTCTTCTAGGTCTTTGTTAAGCATTTCTTGCATCTTCTCGATCTTTGCCTCCATTCTTTTTTTTTTAATTTTTTTTTACGTTTCTTTTAAAACATCTTTATTGAAGTATAATTGCTTCACAATGGTGTGTTAGTTTCTGCTTTATAACAAAGTGAATCAGCTACACATATAAACACGTTCCCATATCTCCTCCCTCCTGCATCTCCCTCCCTCCCACCCTCCCCATCCCACCCCCCCCAGGCGGTCACAAAGCACCGAGGTGATCTCCCTGTGCTATGCGGCTGCTTCCCACTAGCCATCTATTTAACATTTGGTAGTGTATATATGTCCATGACACTCTGTCACCCTGTCACATCTCACCCCTCCCCCTCCGCATATCCTCAAGTCCATTCTTTAGTAGGTCTATGTCTTTATTCCCATCTTGCCACTAGGTTCTTCATGACCTTTTTTTTTCCTTATATTACATATATATGTGTTAGTATACTGTATTTGTTTTTCTCTTTCTGACTTACTTCACTCTGTATGACAGACTCTAACTCCATCCACTTCATTACAAATACCTCCATTTCATTTCTTTTTATGGCTGAGTAATATTCCATTGTATATATGTGCCACATCTTCTTTATCCATTCATCCGATGATGGACACTTAGGTTGCTTCCATGTCCTGGCTATTGTAAATAGAGCTGCAATGAACATTTTGGTACATGACTCTTTTTGAATTATGGTTTCCTCAGGGTATATGCCCAGTAGTGGGATTGCTGGGTGGTATGGTAGTTCTATTTTTAGTTTTTTAAGGAACCTCCATACTGTTCTCCATAGTGGCTGTATCAATTTACATTCCCACCAACAGTGCAAGAGTGTTCCCTTTTCTCCACACCCTCTCCAGCATTTATTGTTTCTAGATTTTTTGATGATGGCCATTCTGACCGGTGTGAGATGATACCTCATTGTAGTTTTGATTTGCATTTCTCTAATGATTAATGATGTTGAGCATTCTTTCATGTGTCTGTTGGCCATCTGTATATCTTCTTTGGAGAAATGTCTATTTAGGTCTTCTGCCCATTTTTGGATTGGGTTGTTTGTTTTTTTGTTATTGAGCTGCATGAGTTGCTTGTAAATCTTGGAGATTAATCCTTTGTCATTTGCTTCATTTGCAAATATTTTCTCCCATTATGAGGGTTGTCTTTTGGTCTTGTTTATGGTTTCCTTTGCTGTGCAATAGCTTTTAAGTTTCATTAGGTCCCATTTGTTTATTTGTGTTTTTATTTCCATTTCTCTAGGAGCTGGGTCAAAAAGGATCTTGCTGTGATGTATGTCATAGAGTGTCCTGCCTATGTTTTCCTCTAAGAGTTTGATAGTGTCTGGCTTTACACTTAGGTCTTTAATCCATTTTGAGTTTATTTTTGTGTATGGTGTCAGGGAGTGCTCTCATTTCATACTTTTACATGTACCTGTCCAATTTTCCCAGCACCACTTATTGAAGAGGCTGTCTTTTCTCCACTGTATATGCTTGTCTCCTTTATCAAAGATAAGGTGACCATATGTGCGTGGGTTTATCTCTGGGCTTTCTATCCTGTTCCATTGATCTATATTTCTGTTTTTGTGCCAGTACCAAACTGTCTTGATTACTGTAGCTTTGTAATATAGTCTGAAGTCAGGGAGCCTGATTCCTCCAGCTCCATTTTTCATTCTCAAGATTGCTTTGGCTATTCGGGGTCTTTTGTGTCTCCATACAAATTGTGAAATTTTTTGTTCTAGTTCTGTGAAAAATGCCAGTGGTAATTTGATAGGGATTGCATTGAATCTGTAGATTGCTTTGGGTAGTAGAGTCATTTTCACAATGTTGATTCTTTCAATCCAAGAACATGGTATCTCTCTCCATCTATTTGTATCATCTTTAATTTCTTTCATCAGTGTCCTATAATTTTCTGCATACAGGTCTTTGGTCTCCTTAGGTAGGTTTATTCCTAGATATTTTATTCTTTTTGTTTTTGCCTCCATTCTTTTGCCAAGGTCTAGGATCATCTTCACTACCTTTATTCTGATTCTTTTTCTGGAAGGTTCCCTATCTCCACCTCATTTCGTTTTTTTTCTGGGGTTTTATCTTGTTCCTTGATCTGGTATAAACTCCTCTGCCTTTTCATTTTTTCTATCTTTCTGTGAATGTGGTTTTCCTTCCACAGGCTTCTGAATTGTAGTTCTTCTTCCTTCTGCTGTCTGCTCTCCAGTGGATGAGTCTGTCTTAGAGGCTTGTGCAAGCTTCCTGATGGGAGGGACTGGTGGTGGGTAGAGCTGGGTGTTGCTTTGGTGGGCAGAGCTTTAATCCGCTTGTCTGCGGATTAAATAAAACTTTAATAAAAAGTTTAATCCGCTTGTCTGCTGATCCATGGGGCTGGGTTCCCTCCCTGTTGGTTGTTTGGCCTGAGGCAACCCAGCACTGGAGCCTACCTTGCTCTTGGTGGGGCTAATGGCGGACTCTGGGAGGGCTCACAGCAAGGAGTATTTCCGAGAACTTCTGCTACCAGTGTCGTTGTCCTCACGGTGAGCCACAGCCACAGCCACCACCTGCCTCTGCAGGAGACCCTCTAAAACTGTCAGTTAGTTCTGGTCATTCTCCTACGGGGACACTTCTCCTTCCCCTGGGCCCTGATGTGCACACTACTTTGTGTGTGCCCTCCAAGAGTGGAGTATCTGAGTGGAGTTGAGACTCTGAGACTCTGCGTGGAGTCGCACAGACTCTGGGTCCTGTGAAGCTTCGATGTTGTGTGGTTCTAGAAATCCTATAGGAGACGGTCCACAGCAGGTGAAGCTAATGCTCTCAGTAGAGGTGATGAAGCCAAAGATCTGCAGTTCCAACTAGAGGTGCCGATGTACATACAGGACAAAATCATCTCGTGTGAATGTAGTTCAGGCATGTTTAAGATGAATGGAGCCATGTTAATGCCTACCATATTCTATCTTGAGCCTCTCCTCAGGGACCCCCTCCTCAGTTCCTGAGGCTCCTGTAAGTCATGTAAAGGGGACTGGAGAGTGGGCTGTGTCCAATCTGAGCCCTGAGTTACCCTGTGTGTATCTTAGGATACTTTGTATTTCTGTGGTGTCTGTTGTAACATCATCTCTTTCATTTCAGATTTATTTGGGCCCTTTCTTTTTAAAAAAGACATACTATTGTTGTCTTTTATTCTTTACAGAAATGTAATAAGTGTTTGATCTACTATCCTCACTCTATGTATACTTTTTGCAGTGAGATTTTTACTTTACTTTGTTTTCTTGCTACTATCAATAATTAGTGAGACTTCTTTTAAGCTATCTTCAACATTGCTTATAAAGCTGCTTTATTAGTGATGACAGAGCCTTAATGGAAGTCATGTTCTGGTTGTAAAGTAGAATGCAATGTGCCAGCAAAAAGCCCCTTAAGTTTATGTCTCATTACTTCTTGTTCTTTTTTTAATTTAATTTTTATTTTTTATCAGAACAAATTTGATTAAAATATTTTGTTTCTTCTAGGTGTGCAAGATGTGGTTCTTTTAAACATATACATATATCTATTCTTCTTTGGATCATTTTCCCATGTAGGTTATGACACAATGTTGAGTAATCTTCTCTTGGTATTACGTAGGTCTTTGGTGATTACATGTTTCACATATGTTTCTATATCTATGTTAACCCCAATATCCTAATGTATCCAATCCTCACACCTTTCCATTTGGTGAAACATAAGTTTCTTTAATGAATCTGTGATTGCATTTCTCTGTGGAAATATCTTCATTGGTATCAATTTTTAGCTAAGACCTATAAGTGATATTATAGGATATGTGTCTTTTGTTTTCTGACTTAGTACAATTTGCCTGATTACCTCAAGAATCCTATATGGTGCTGCAAATGGCATTGTTTCATTTTTTTCCCTGGCTATTATTCCATCTGTACATGAACCAGTTCTTCTTTGGCCACGCAACTCTTGATGGACTTTTTGGTTGCATCCATGTCTTGGCTACTGTAATACTGCTGCAATGCACATTTGCTTGCCTGTGTCTTTCCAGATCTATCTTCCTATGTTATAGGCCAAAGAGTGGGCTTGCTGTATCATATGGTAGCTCAGTGTGAACGTTTTAAAGGCACCACCATTCAGTTCTCATTAGTGTCTGTTTCCAGGTTACGTCCAACTTAAAGTGGAGGGTATGCATTTCTCCAAAACACCTTCAGTATTTATTGTTTGTAGTTTTATTGCTGATGGTTATTCTGACAGGTACGAGCTGAGACCTCTTTGTGGTTGAACTTGCATGTGTCCCATAATCTGTTGAAATTGAGCTTTAAAGCATGTCCTTTTTATTTATCAAACTGTGATTACAGCTTAGTTCTTCAAAGTGTTTACTTAAAGTATGTGTCATATTTTGAAATTTTTTGGCCATTACCTCCCTCAAGACATTTTGAGGGCAGGTTTCATTTACAGCCCTGCAGTACTTGTTCATATGAAGTGACCATTAGCACAGGCTTTAAAGCTGCTATTGAAGGTAACGGCCAGAAGGCGGCAGCCTTTCTATGTTCCACACTCTGGTAACTAGGGAAACACACCTTCCGGCCACTGGTGACCCTCGGTTATAAATTAGAGTGCAATGTGCCGGAATGAAGCCACAAATGCTGATGTCTCTTTACTTTTGTTTTGTTTCTTAGATTTAATTTATATTTATTATTGGAGTAATATTCCATTGTGTACGTGGACCACTTCGTCTTGGTGCATTCCTCGGTTGATGGACATTTTTGTTGCTTCCAAGTGTTGGCTATGGTAAATAGTGCTGGAGTGCGGGATTGCCAGCCTGTGACTTTATGATTTTCATTTTCTCAGGTGATAGGCCCAGCAGTGGTTGTGACTGATTGACTGGTATCTCAATGTTTCCCTTTTCAAAGCACCTACATTGTGTTTTCATTAGTGGCTCTTTACATGCCCCCCCTTACAACCGAGGGTACGCATTTCTCCACATTCCCTTCAGCATTTATTTTTTGCAGCATTTTTCCTAATGGCCATTCTGACTGCTGTGAGCTGATAGGTTTTTGTAATATGGGTATTCATGTCATTAAAATTTTTAAATTCATCAGTTTTCCACACCTTTTATTTTCTGTTTAAAAAAAAAAGAAAAAAGTGTGAGTACAATATACCTCTTGAAAGTGTCTTCTTGGAACGTTGCCCTCGTTTGAATTTTTTGGTCAATTTTCAACCCAAGGATTGTTTTGGAGGGTAGGTGTCATTTACAGGCCTGCGGTTATCTGAATACTTAGTGAACTTATGCAATGGGTTTAAAGCTTCTGTTGTCGGAAACGGCTACAATGAGGTAGCATTTCTCCATTCCCAAATCTGGGTACTAGGGCAAGAGCCTTTCTGGAAGTCGTGTTCCTAGGTTGTAAATTAGAATTGAATGTGCCAGGAGATAGCCCCATATGTTTAAGTCTCATTACTTCTTCTTGTTTTTTTAAATTTTTTAAATCGGGGTTAAGATTAGAATATTATTTGTCCTAAGTGTACAGAGTCTGGTTCATTTATACATTATATACGTCTATTCATGTACAGATCCTCTTCCCATGTAAAATATTACAGAGTGTTCCGTAGAACCCCCTTAATATATGGTCTGGCTTTTTGATATATGTATATACTATGTATTTATATATGTATAGTAACACGAACATTGATTTATCCATTGCCCCCACCTTTCCTTATACATGAGCAGAGTTTGATTTCTAAGCACGTGAGTGTCTTTCTCTTTGGAAATATGTTCATTTCTGTCAGTTATTAGATAACACCATAAGTAATATCATAGGGTATAGGTATCTTGCTTTCCGAAATACCTCATGTTTTGTGATTATCTCCAGGCTCAACTATGGTGCCTCAAAGAGCAGTGCTTCATTGTTTTCCATGGCTTATATTCCATTGTGTACGTGGACCACTTCTTCTAGGTGCATTCCTTGGTTGATGGACATTTTCATTGCTTCCAAGTGCTGGCTATGGTAAATCTTGCTGGCGTACAGGTTTGCCAGCCTGTGACTTTTTGATTCTCATTTTCTCAGGTGATAGGCCCATCATTTGTTGTGAATGATTGACTGGTAGCTCAATGTTTCCCTTTTCAAAGGACCTACATTGTGTTTTCATAATGCGTTGAAATTGAGCTTTAAGACATGTCCTTTTTATTTTTCCAGCTGTGATTAGAGCTTATTTCTTCAAAGTGTTTTCTTAAAGTATGTGTCACCATTTGAAATATTTTGGCCATTATCTCCCTCAAGACATTTTGAGGGCAGGTTTCATTTACAGCCCTGCAGTACTTGTTCTTATGAAGTGACCATTAGCTCAGGCTTTAAACCTGCTTTTGCAGGTAACGGCCAGAGAGCGGCAGCCTTTCTACGTTTCCCATGCTGGTACTAGGGAAACAGACCTACCGGCCAGTGGTGTCCTTCGGTTATAAATGAGAGTGCAATGTGCCCGGATAAACCCACAATTGTTGATGTCTGCTTGTTTTTGTTTGTTTTTAAATTTAATTTATATTTATTATTAGAGTAATATTCCATTGTGTACATGGACCCCTTCTTCTTGGTGCATTCCTCGGTTGATGGACATTTTCATTGCTTCCAAGTGCTGGCTATGGTAAATCTTGCTGGCGTACAGGTTTGCCAGCCTGTGACTTTTTGATTCTCATTTTCTCAGGTGGTAGGCCAAACAGTGGTTGTGATTGATTGACTGGTAGCTCAATGTTTCCCTTTTCAAAGCACCTACATTGTGTTTTCATTAGTGGCTCTTTACATGCCCCCCCTTACAACCGAGGGTACGCATTTCTCCACACTCCCTTCACCGTTTATTTTTTGCAGCATTATTCCTAATGGCCATTCTGACTGCTGTGAGCTGATAGGTTTTTGTAATATGGGTATGCATGTCATTAAAATTTTTAAAATTCATCATATTCCTATGCCTTTTTCTTTTCTCTTAAAAGAAAAAACCGTGAGTACAATATAGCTCTTGAAATTGTCTTCTTCGCAGGTTGCCCTCTTCTGAAGTTTTTGGTCGAATTTGACCCCAGAAATTTTCTGGAAGGAAGGTGCCATTTACAGAAATGCAAGTTGGTGAAAATTTAGTCACCTTTTGCAGTGGGTTCAAAGCTGCTGTTGTGGGAAACGGCCACAAGGAGGTAGCATTTCTCCATTCCCCAATCTGGGTACTAGGGCAGCAGAGCCTTTCTGGAAGTCATTGTCCTAGGTTGTAAATTAGAATGGAATTTGCCAGGAGAAATCCCCATAAGTTTATGTCTCATTACTTCTTCTTGGTTTTAAAATTTTTTTAATCTGGGTAAAGTTTAGAATATTGTTTGTCCTAGGTGTACACAATCTGGTTCATTTATACATTATGTATGTCTATTAATGTACAGATCCTCTTCCCATGTAAAATATTACAGTGTTCTGTCGACCTCCCTTGCTATATGTTCGGTCTTTTTGATACATGTATATACTATGTATTTGTATATGTATAGTAACACTAATCTTCATTTCTCGATTTCCCCCCTCCTTTCCTTTTCGACGAGCATAGTTTGTTTTCTAAGCCTGTGAGTGTCTTTCTCTTTGGAAATATGTTCATCTGTGTCAGTTATTGCATAATGCCATAAGTGATAATATAGGATATAGGTCTTTTGCTTTCCGACCTACTTCATGTTTTGTGATTATCTCCAGGCTCATCTATGGTGCCTCAAAGAGCAGTGCTTCAATGTTTTCCATAGCTAATATTCCATTGTGTACATGGACCACTTCTTCTGGGTGCATTCCTCTGTTGATGGACATTTTCGTTGCTTCCAAGTGTTGCCTATGGTAAATATTGCTGGAGTGCAGGATTGCCAGCCTGTGATTTTTGATTTTCATTTTCTCAGGTGATAGACCCAGCAGTGGGTATGATTGATTGACTGGTATGGTAGCTCAACGTTTACCTTTTCAAGGCACCTCAATAGTGCTTTCATTAGTGGCTCTTACCACGTCCCCCTTAGAATCGAGGGTACGCATTTCTCCACAATCACGTCAGCATTTAAGGCTTGCACCATTTTTGTTGATGGCCCTTCTGACTGGTGTGAGCTGGTAAGTTTTTGTAATTTGGGTTTACATGTATGTAAAAATTCCTACAATTCATCATTTTTCCATGCCTTTTTCTTTTCTGTTAAAAGAAAAAAGAAAAAAAGTGTGAGTATAATATACCTCTTCAAATTTTCTTTTTGGAAGGGTGCACTCTGGAATTTTTTGGTCGATTTTCGACCTCAGGATTTTTTGGAGGGACGGTGTCATTTACAGACCTGCAATTGGTGAATATTTTGTGACCTTTTGCAGTGGTATTAAAGCTGCTGTTGTGGGAAACGGCCACAAGGATGCAGCATTTCTCCATTCCCAAATCTGGGTACTAGGGCAGCAGAGCCGTTCTGGAAGTTTTTTGCCTAGGTTGTAAATTTGGATGGAATGTGCCAGGAAAACCCCCCATAAGATTTTGTCTCATTACTCCTAGTTCGTTGTTTTAATTTTTTCAATTTGGTTTATGGTTAGAATGTTTCTCGTCCAAGGTGTACACACTCTGGTTCATCTACATATTCTATATACCTATTTATGTAGAGATCCTCTTCCCTTGTAAATTATTACAGAGTGCTCCGTAAACCTTCCTCGCTATTTGGTCAGTCTTTTTGATATAAGTATATAATATGTATTTCTATACATATGGTAACGCTAATCTTCATTTATCCATTCCCCCCACCTTTCCTTTTAGATAAGCATAGTTTTTTTTAATAAGTCTGTGATTGACTTTCTCTGTGGAAATATGTTCATTTGAGTCAGTTATTAGATAACGCCTATAAGTGATATCATAGGATATAGGACTTTTGCTTTCCGACTTACCTCATATTCTGTGATTATCTCCAAGATCATCTATGTTGCCTCAAAGAGCAGTGTTTCATTGTTTTACAATGGCTAGTATTAATTGTGTACATGGACCACTTCTTCTTTATCCTTTCATCTGTTGATGGACATTTTGGTTGCTTCACTGCCTTGTCTATTGTGAATCAGGCTGCAGTGCAGCTTTTGCAGCCCGGGTCTTCTTCATTCTGGTCTTCTCAGGTGAGAGACCCATTGGTGCGCCTGCTGGATTGAATGGTACCTCAATTTTTCCTTTTGAACGCAGCTCCTTTCTGTTCTCATTATTAGCGTTTAACCCTCTTACATCTCACCAGCAGCTACAGGGTACACAGTTCTCTAAAACCTCTTAGGCATTTATTCTTTGTAGTCTTTTTTCCAATGGTCAGCCGACTGGTGTGAGTTGAAAACTTTTTGTAGATTAGATTGCATGAGTCTAATACTTCCTGAGGCTGAGCTTTTATCCATTTTCCTTTCTTTAAAAAGAGAGTGAGTAAAACATACCTCTTCATACTATCTTCTTGCAAATTTTGCCTGTTTTGAAATTTTTATCCATTCCCTACCTCAGCACAATTTTGAGGGCAGGTGTCCTTTACAGCCCTGAGTCCTTGTGAATGGTAAGTGACCATTAGCTGTGGGTTAAAAGCTGCTCTGGCAGGAATTGGCCACAAGGCGGCAGCATTTCTCCTTTACCAAATCTGGTTACTAGGGCAACAGAGCCTTACTGGAAGTGGTGTTCTAGGTTGTAAATTAGAATGGAATGTGCGAGGAAAAAGCTCTTTAAGTTTATGTCTCATTACTTCTTGTTGGTATTTTTAACTTAATTTTAATTATTTATCACAGCAAACTTGATTACAATGTTTTGTTTGTTCTAGGTGTGCAAGATGTGGTTCTTTCACACATATACATATATCTATTCTTCTTCGGATCCTTTTCCCATGTAGGTTATGACACAATGTTGAGTAGTCTTCTCTTGGTATTGCATAGGTCTTTGGTGATTATATATTTCACATGTGTTTGTATCTCTCTGTTAACCTCAATATGGTAATGTATCCAATCCTCACACCTTTCCATTTGGTCAACCATAAGTTTTTTTAATGTATCTATGATAATGTTTGTCTGTGGAAATATCTTTCTTTGTATCATTCTTTAGGTAACCCCTATATGTGATATGATAGGATATGTGTCTTTCGCTTTCTCACTTACTCCAAGTTGCGTGATTACTTCTAGACTCATCTATGGTGCTGCAAATGGCATTGTTTCATTTTTTTCACTAGCTCATATTCCATCTGTACAGGTAGCAGTTCTTCTTTGTCCACCCATCTGTCGATGGGCTTTTTGGTTACTTCCATATCTTGGCTATTGTATTAGTATGCAATGCAGATTTGCGTGGCTCTGTCCTTCCAATTCTGTCTTCTTAGTTTATAGGTCCAGGAATAGGTCTGCTGGATCATATGGTAGCTCAGTGTTTACCTTTTAAAGGCACCTCTGTTCTGTTCTCCTTAGTGGCTCTTTCCAGGTTACGTCCCACTTAAAGTAGAGGGCATGTATTTCTTCCCAGCACCTTTTGGATTTATTCTTTGTAGTTTTTGCTGATGATTATTCTGAGTGGTGTGAGCTGATACCTCTTTGTGGTTGAATTTGCATGTGTCTCATAATGCGTTGAAATTGAGCTTTAAGACATGTCCTTTTTATTTTTCCAGCTGTGATTAGAGCTTATATCTTCAAAGTGTTTTCTTAAAGTATGTGTCACCATTTGAAACATTTTGGCCATTATCTCCCTCAAGACATTTTGAGGGCAGGTTTCATTTACAGCCCTGCAGTACTTGTTCTTATGAAGTGACCATTAGCTCAGGCTTTAATCCTGCTTTTGCAGGTAACGGCCAGAGAGCGGCAGCCTTTCTACGTTTCCCATGCTGGTACTAGTGAAACAGACCTACCTGCCAGTGGTGTTCTTTGGTTATAAATTAGAGTGCAATGTTCCCGTATAAACCCACAAATGTTGATGTCTCTTTGCTTTTGTTTGTTTTTAAATTTAATTTATATTTATTATTAGAGTAATATTCCATTGTGTACGTGGACCACTACTTCTTGGTGCATTCCTCGGTTGATGGACATTTTCATTGCTTCCAAGTGCTGGCTATGGTAAATCTTGCTGGCGTACAGGTTTGCCAGCCTGTGACTTTTTGATTCTCATTTTCTCAGGTGATAGGCCAAGCAGTGGTTGTGATTGATTGACTGGTAGCTCAATGTTTCCCTTTTCAAAGCACCTACATTGTGTTTTCATTAGTGGCTCTTTACATGCCCCCCCTTACAACCGAGGGTACGCATTTATCCACACTCCCTTCACCGTTTATTTTTTGCAGCATTATTCCTAATGGCCATTCTGACTGCTGTGAGCTGATAGGTTTTTGTAATATGGGTATGCATGTCATTAAAATTTTTAAAATTCACCATATTCCTATTCCTTTTTCTTTTCTCTTAAAAGAAAAAACTTTGAGTACAATATAGCTCTTGAAATTGCCTTCTTTGAAGGTTGCCCTCTTCTGAAGTTTTTGGTCGCTTTTTGACCCCAGAAATTTTCTGGAAGGCAGGTGCCATTTACAGAAATGCAAGTTGGTGAAAATTTAGTCACCTTTTGCAGTGGGTTCAAAGCTGCTGTTGTGGGAAACGGCCACAAGGAGGTAGCATTTCTCCATTCCCCAATCTGGGTACTAGGGCAGCAGAGCCTTTCTGGAAGTCATTGTCCTAGGTTGTAAATTAGAATGGAATTTGCCAGGAGAAATCCCCATAAGTTTATGTCTCATTACTTCTTCTTGGTTTTAAAATTTTTTTAATCTGGGTAAAGTTTAGAATATTGTTTGTCCTAGGTGTACACAATCTGGTTCATTTACACATTATGTATGTCTATTACTGTACAGATCCTCTTCCCATATAAAATATTACAGTGTTCTGTCGACCTCCCTTGCTATATGTTCGGTCTTTTTGATACATGTATATACTATGTATTTGTATATGTATAGTAACACTAATCTTCATTTCTCAATTTCCCCCCTCCTTTCCTTTTCGATGAGCATAGTTTGTTTTCTAAGCCTGTGAGTGTCTTTCTCTTTGGAAATATGTTCATCTGTGTCAGTTATTAGATAATGCCATAAGTGATAATATAGGATATAGGTCTTTTGCTTTCCGACCTACTTCATGTTTTGTGATTATCTCCAGGCTCATCTATGGTGCCTCAAAGAGCAGTGCTTCAATGTTTTCCATAGCTAATATTCCATTGTGTACATGGACCACTTCTTCTTGGTGCATTCCTCTGTTGATGGACATTTTCGTTGCTTCCAAGTGTTGCCTTTGGTAAATATTGCTGGAGTACAGGTTTGCCAGCCTGTGATTTTTGATTTTCATTTTCTCAGGTGGTAGACCCAGCAGTGGGTATGATTGATTGACTGGTATGGTAGCTCAACGTTTACCTTTCCAAGGCACCTCAATTGTGCTTTCATTAGTGGCTCTTACCACATCCCCCTTAGAATCGACGGTACGCATTTCTCCACAATCACATCAGCATATATTGTTTGCAGCATTTTTGTTGAGGGCCGTTCTGACTGGAGTGAGCTGATAGTTTTTTGTAATTTGGGTTTACATGTCTGTAAAAATACTTACAATTCATCATTTTTCCACGCCTTTTTCTTTTCTGTTAAAAGAAAAAAGGAAAAAAGTGTGAGTATAATATACCTCTTCAAATTTTCTTTTTGGAAGGTTGCACTCTGGAATTTTTTGGACGATTTTCCACCTCAGTATTTTTTGGAGGGCCGGTGTCATTTACAGACCTGCAATGGGTGAATATTTAGTGACCTTTTGCAGTGGGTTTTAAGCTGCTGTTGTGGGAAACGGCCACAAGGATGCAGCATTTCTCCATTCCCAAATCTGGGTACTAGGGCAGCAGAGCCATTCTGGAAGTTGTTTGCCTAGGTTTTAAATTTGGATGGAATGTGCCAGGAAAACCCCCCATAAGTTTATGTCTCATTACTCCTAGTTTGTTGTTTTAATTTTTTCAATTGGCGTAATGGTTAGAATGTTGCTTATCCAAGGTGTACACACTCTGGTTCATCTACATATTCTATATACCTATTTATGTAGAGATCGTCTTCCCGTGTAAATTATTACAGAGTGTTCCGTAAACCTTCCTTGCTATTTGGTCAGTCTTTTTGATATATGTATATAATATGTATTTGTATACATATGGTAACGCTAATCTTCATTTATCCATTCCCCCACCTTTCCTTTTAGATAAGCATAGTTTTTTTAATAAGTCTGTGATTGACTTTCTCTGTGGAAATATGTTCATTTGTGTCAGTTATTAGATAACGCCTATAAGTGATATCGTAGGATATAGGATTTTGCTTTCCGACTTACCTCATGTTCTGTGATTATCTCCAAGATCATCTATGGTGCCTCAAAGAGCAGTGTTTCATTGTTTTCCATGGCTAGTATTCATTGTGTACATGGACCACTTCTTCTTTATCCTTTCATCTGTTGGTGGACATTTTGGTTGCTTCACTGCCTTGTCTATTGTGAATCAGGCTGCAGTGCAGCTTTTGCAGCCCGGGTCTTCTTCATTCTGGTCTTCTCAAGTGAGAGGCCCATTGTTGCACCTGCTGGATTGAATGGTACCTCAATTTTTCCTTTTAAACGCAGCTCCTTTCTGTTCTCATTATTAGCGTTTAACCCTTTTACATCTCACCAGCAGCTAGAGGGTACACAGTTCTCTAAAACCTCTTCAGCATTTATTGTTTGTAGACTTTTTGCCAATGGTCAGTCGACTGGTGTGAGTTGAAAAGTTTTTGTAGATTAGATTGCATGAGTCTAATACTTCCTGAGGCTTAGCTTTTATCCATTTTTCGTTCTTTAAAAAGAGAGTGAGTAAAACTTACCTTTTCATACTATCTTCGTGAACATTTTGCCTGTTTTGAATTCTTTTATCCATTCCCTACCTCAGCACAATTTTGAGGGCAGGCGTCCTTTACAGCCCTGAGTCCTTGTGAATGGTAAATGACCATTAGCTGTGGGTTAAAAGCTGCTCTTGCGGGAAACGGCCACATGGCGGCAGCATTTCTCCTTTACCAAATCTGGTTACTAGGGCAACAGAGCCTTACTGGAAGTGGTGTTCTAGGTTGTAAATTAGAATGGAATGTTCGAGGAAAAAGCCCTTTAAGTTTATGTCTCATTACTTCTTGTTGGTATTTTTAACTTAATTTAATTTTTATCACAGCAAACTTGACTACAATGTTTTGTTTGTTCTAGGTGTGCAAGATGTGGTTCTTTCACACATATATATATATCTATTCTTCTTCGGATCCTTTTCCCATGTAGGTTATGACACAATGTTGAGTAATCTTCCCTTGGTATTGCGTAGGTATTTGGGGATTGTATATTTCACATGTGTTTGTATGTCTCTGTTAACCTCAATATGGTAATGTATCCAATCCTCACACCTTTCCATTTGGTGAACCAAAAGTTTTTTTAATGAATCTATGATAGTGTTTGTCTGTGGAAATATCTTTGTTTGTATCATTTTTTAGGTAACCCCTATATGTGATACGATAGGATATGTGTCTTTCGCTTTCTCACTTACTCCAAGTTGCGTGATTACTTCTAGACTCATCTATGGTGCTGCAAATGGCATTGTTTCATTTTTTCACTAGCTCATATTCCATCTGTACAGGTAGCAGTTCTTCTTTGTCCACCCATCTGTCGATGGGCTTTTTGGTTACTTCCATATCTTGCCTATTGTAATAGTATGCAATGCAGATTTGCGAGGCTGTGTCCTTCCAATTCTGTCTTCTTAGTTTATAGGTCCAGGAATAGGTCTGCTGTATCATATGGTAGCTCAGTGTTTACCTTTTAAAGGCACCTCTGTTCTGTTCTCCTTAGTGGCTCTTTCCAGGTTACGTCCCACTTAAAGTGGAGGGCATGTATTTCTTCCCAGCACCTTCAGGATTTATTCTTTGTAGTTTTTGCTGATGATTTTTCTGAGTGGTGTGAGCTGATACCTCTTTGTGGTTGAATTTGCATGTGTCTCATAATGCGTTGAAATTGAGCTTTAAGACATGTCCTTTTTATTTTTCCAGCTGTGATTAGAGCTTATTTCTTCAAAGTGTTTTCTTAAAGTATGTGTCACCATTTGAAATATTTTGGCCATTATCTCCCTCAAGACATTTTGAGGGCAGGTTTCATTTACAGCCCTGCAGTACTTGTTCTTATGAAGTGACCATTAGCTCAGGCTTTAAACCTGCTTTTGCAGGTAACGGCCAGAGAGCGGCAGCCTTTCTACGTTTCCCATGCTGGTACTAGGGAAACAGACCTACCGGCCAGTGGTGTTCTTCGGTTATAAATGAGAGTGCAATGTGCCCGGATAAACCCACAAATGTTGATGTCTCCTTGCTTTTGTTTGTTTTTAAATTTAATTTATATTTATTATTAGAGTAATATTCCATTGTGTACGTGGACCACTTCTTCTTGGTGCATTCCTCGGTTGATGGACATTTTCATTGCTTCCAAGTGCTGGCTATGGTAAATCTTGCTGGCGTACAGGTTTGCCAGCCTGTGACTTTTTGATTCTCATTTTCTCAGGTGGTAGGCCAAGCAGTGGTTGTGATTGATTGACTGGTAGCTCAACGTTTCCCTTTTAAAGCAACTACATTGTGTTTTCATTAGTGGCTCTTTACATGCCCCCCCTTACAACCGAGGGTACGTATTTCTCCACACTCCCTTCACCGTTTATTTTTTGCAGCATTATTCCTAATGGCCATTCTGACTGCTGTGAGCTGATAGGTTTTTGTAATATGGGTATGCATGTCATTAAAATTTTTAAAATTCATCATATTCCTATGCCTTTATCTTTTCTCTTGAAAGAAAAAACCGTGAGTACAATATAGCTCTTGAAATTGTCTTCTTTGCAGGTTGCCCTCTTCTGAAGTTTTTGGTCTATTTTTGACCCCAGAAATTTTCTGGAAGGCAGGTGCCATTTACAGAAATGCAAGTTGGTGAAAATTTAGTCACCTTTTGCAGTGGGTTCAAAGCTGCTGTTGTGGGAAACGGCCACAAGGAGGTAGCATTTCTCCATTCCCCAATCTGGGTACTAGGGCAGCAGAGCCTTTCTGGAAGTCATTGTCCTAGGTTGTAAATTAGAATGGAATTTGCCAGGAGAAATCCCCATAAGTTTATGTCTCATTACTTCTTCTTGGTTTTAAAATTTTTTTAATCTGGGTAAAGTTTAGAATATTGTTTGTCCTAGGTGTACACAATCTGGTTCATTTATACATTATGTATGTCTATTAATGTACAGATCCTCTTCCCATGTAAAATATTACAGTGTTCTGTCGACCTCCCTTGCTATATGTTCGGTCTTTTTGATACATGTATATACTATGTATTTGTATATGTATAGTAACACTAATCTTCATTTCTCAATTTCCCCCCTCCTTTCCTTTTCGATGAGCATAGTTTGTTTTCTAAGCCTGTGAGTGTCTTTCTCTTTGGAAATATGTTCATCTGTGTCAGTTATTACATAATGCCATAAGTGATAATATAGGATATAGGTCTTTTGCTTTCCGACCTACTTCATGTTTTGTGATTATCTCCAGGCTCATCTATGGTGCCTCAAAGAGCAGTGCTTCAATGTTTTCCATAGCTAATATTCCATTGTGTACATGGACCACTTCTTCTGGGTGCATTCCTCTGTTGATGGACATTTTCGTTGCTTCCAAGTGTTGCCTATGGTAAATATTGCTGGAGTGCAGGATTGCCAGCCTGTGATTTTTGATTTTCATTTTCTCAGGTGATAGACCCAGCAGTGGGTATGATTGATTGACTGGTATGGTAGCTCAACGTTTACCTTTTCAACGCACCTCAATAGTGCTTTCATTAGTGGCTCTTACCACGTCCCCCTTAGAATCGAGGGTACGCATTTCTCCACAATCACGTCAGCATTTAAGGCTTGCACCATTTTTGTTGATGGCCGTTCTGACTGGTGTGAGCTGGTAAGTTTTTGTAATTTGGGTTTACATGTCTGTAAAAATTCCTACAATTCATCATTTTTCCACGCCTTTTTCTTTTCTGTTAAAAGAAAAAAGGAAAAAAGTGTGAGTATAATATACCTCTTCAAATTTTCTTTTTGGAAGGTTGCACTCTGGAATTTTTTGGACGATTTTCCACCTCAGTATTTTTTGGAGGGCCGGTGTCATTTACAGACCTGCAATGGGTGAATATTTAGTGACCTTTTGCAGTGGGTTTTAAGCTGCTGTTGTGGGAAACGGCCACAAGGATGCAGCATTTCTCCATTCCCAAATCTGGGTACTAGGGCAGCAGAGCCATTCTGGAAGTTGTTTGCCTAGGTTTTAAATTTGGATGGAATGTGCCAGGAAAACCCCCCATAAGTTTATGTCTCATTACTCCTAATTCGTTGTTTTAATTTTTTCAATTGGGGTTATGGTTAGAATGTTGCTCGTCAAAGGTATACATACTCTGGTTCATCTACCTATTCTATATAACTATTTATTTAGAGGTCCTCTTCCCGTGTAAATTATTACAGAGTGTTCCGTAATTCTTCCTTGCTATATGGTCGGTCTTTTTGATATATGTATATAATATGTATTTGTATACATATGGTAACGGTAATCTTCATTTATCCATTCCCCCCACCTTTCCTTTTAGATAAGCATAGTTTTTCTTTAATAAGTCTGTGATTGACTTTCTCTGTGGAAATATTTTCATTTGTGTCAGTTATTAGATAACGCCTATAAGTGATATCGTAGGATATAGGACTTTTGCTTTCCGACTTACCTCATGTTCTGTGATTATCTCCAAGATCATCTATGGTGCCTCAAAGAGCAGTGTTTCATTGTTTTGCATGGCTAGTATTCATTGTGTACATGGACCACTTCTTCTTTATCCTTTCATCTGTTGATGGACATTTTGGTTGCTTCACTGCCTTGTCTATTATGAATAAGGCTGCAGTGCAGCTTTTGCAGCCCGGGTCTTCTTCATTCTGGTCTTCTCAGGTGAGAGGCCCATTGGTGCGCCTGCTGGATTGAATGGTACCTCAATTTTTCCTTTTAAACGCAGCTCCTTTCTGTTCTCATTATTAGCGTTTAACCCTCTTACATCTCCCCAGCAGCTAGAGGGTACAGAGTTCTGTAAAATCTCTTCAGCATTTATTGTTTGTAGACTTTTTGCCAATGGTCAGTCGACTGGTGTGAGTTGAAAAGTTTTTGTAGATTAGATTACATGAGTCTAATACTTCCTGAGGCTGAGCTTTTATCCATTTTCCTTTCTTTAAAAAGAGAGTGAGTAAAACTTACCTCTTCATACTACCTTCGTGAACATTTTGCCTGTTTTGAATTCTTTTATCCATTCCCTACATCAGCACAATTTTGAGGGCAGGTGTCCTTTACAGCCCTGAGTCCTTGTGAATGGTAAGTGACCATTAGCTGTGGGTTAATAGCTGCTCTTGCGGGAATCGGCCACAAGGCGGCAGCATTTCTCCTTTACCAAATCTGGTTACTAGGGCAACAGAGCCTTACTGGAAGTGGTGTTCTAGGTTGTAAATTAGAATGGAATGTGCGAGCAAAAAGCCCTTTAAGTTTATGTCTCATTACTTCTTGTTGGTATTTTTACCTTAATTTTAATTTTTATCACAGCAAACTTGATTACAATGTTTTGTTTGTTCTAGGTGTGCAAGATGTGGTTCTTTCACACATATACATATATCTATTCTTCTTCAGATCCTTTTCCCATGTAGGTTATGACACAATGTTGAGTAGTCTTCCCTTGGTATTGGGTAGGTCTTTGGTGATTATATATTTCACATGTGTTTGTATCTCTCTGTTAACCTCAATATGGTAATGTATCCAATCCTCACACCTTTCCATTTGGTGAACCACAATTTTTTTAATGAATCTATGATAGTGTTTGTCTGTGGAAATATCTTTGTTTATATCATTTTTTAGGTAACCCCTATATGTGATATGATAGGATATGTGTCTTTCGCTTTCTCACTTACTCCAAGTTGCGTGATTACTTCTAGACTCATCTATGGTGCTGCAAATGGCATTGTTTCATTTTTTCACTAGCTCATAGTCCATCTGTACAGGTAGCAGTTCTTCTTGGTCCACCCATCTGTCGATCGGCTTTTTGGTTACTTCCATATCTTGGCTATTGTAATAGTATGCAATGCAGATTTGCGTGGCTGTGTCCTTCCATTTCTGTCTTCTTAGTTTATAGGTCCGGGAATACGTCTGCTGGATCATATGGTAGCTCAGTGTTTACCTTTAAAAGGCACCTCTGTTCTGTTCTCCTTAGTGGCTCTTTCCAGGTTATGTCCCACTTAAAGTGGAGGGCATGTATTTCTTCCCAGCACCTTCAGGATTTATTCTTTGTAGTTTTTGCTGATGATTATTCTGAGTGGTGTGAGCTGATACCTCTTTGTGGTTGAATTTGCATGTGTCGCATAATGCGTTGAAATTGAGCTTTAAGATATATCCTTTTTATTTTTCCAGCTGTGATTAGAGCTTATTTCTTCAAAGTGTTTTCTTAAAGTATGTGTCACCATTTGAAATATTTTGGCCATTATCTCCCTCAAGACATTTTGAGGGCAGGTTTCATTTACAGCCCTGCAGTACTTGTTCACATGAAGTGACCATTAGCTCAGGCTTTAAACCTACTTTTGCAGGTAACGGCCAGAGAGTGGCAGCCTTTCTTCGTTTCCCATGCTGGTAGTAGGGAAACAGACCTACCGGCCAGTGGTGTTCTTCGGTTATAAATTAGAGTGCAATGTGCCCAGATAAACCCACAAATGTTGATGTCTCCTTGCTTTTGTTTGTTTTTAAATTTAATTTATATTTATTATTAGAGTAATATTCCATTGTGTACATGGACCACTTCTTCTTGGTGCATTCCTCGGTTGATGGACATTTTCATTGCTTCCAAGTGCTGGCTATGGTAAATCTTGCTGGTGTACAGGTTTGCCAGCCTGTGTCTTTTTGATTCTCATTTTCTCAGGTGATAGGCCAAGCAGTGGTTGTGATTGATTGACTGGTAGCTCAATGTTTCCCTTTTCAAATCACCTACATTGTGTTTTCATTAGTGGCTCTTTACATGCTCCCCCTTTCAACCGAGGGTACGCATTTCTCCACACTCCCTTCACCGTTTATTTTTTGCAGCATTATTCCTAATGGCCATTCTGACTGCTGTGATCTGATAGGTTTTTGTAATATGGGTATGCATGTCATTAAAATTTTTAAAATTAACCATATTCCTATGCCTTTTTCTTTTCTCTTAAAAGAAAAAACCGTGAGTACAATATACCTCTTGAAATTGTCTTCTTCGAAGGTTGCCCTCTTCTGAAGTTTTTGGTCGATTTTTGACCCCAGAAATTTTCTGGAAGGCAGGTGCCATTTACAGAAATGCAAGTTGGTGAAAATTTAGTCACCTTTTGCAGTGGGTTCAAAGCTGCTGTTGTGGGAAACGGCCACAAGGAGGTAGCATTTCTCCATTCCCCAATCTGGGTACTAGGGCAGCAGAGCCTTTCTGGAAGTCATTGTCCTAGGTTGTAAATTAGAATGGAATTTGCCAGGAGAAATCCCCATAAGTTTATGTCTCATTACTTCTTCTTGGTTTTAAAATTTTTTTAATCTGGGTAAAGTTTAGAATATTGTTTGTCCTAGGTGTACACAATCTGGTTCATTTATACATTATGTATGTCTATTAAAGTACAGATCCTCTTCCCATGTAAAATATTACAGTGTTCTGTCGACCTCCCTTGCTATATGTTCGGTCTTTTTGATACATGTATATACTATGTATTTGTATATGTATAGTAACACTAATCTTCATTTCTCAATTTCCCCCCTCCTTTCCTTTTCGATGAGCATAGTTTGTTTTCTAAGCCTGTGAGTGTCTTTCTCTTTGGAAATATGTTCATCTGTGTCAGTTATTACATAATGCCATAAGTGATAATATAGGATATAGGTCTTTTGCTTTCCGACCTACTTCATGTTTTGTGATTATCTCCAGGCTCATCTATGGTGCCTCAAAGAGCAGTGCTTCAATGTTTTCCATAGCTAATATTCCATTGTGTACATGGACCACTTCTTCTGGGTGCATTCCTCTGTTGATGGACATTTTCGTTGCTTCCAAGTGTTGCCTTTGGTAAATATTGCTGGAGTACAGGTTTGCCAGCCTGTGATTTTTGATTTTCATTTTCTCAGGTGGTAGACCCAGCAGTGGGTATGATTGATTGACTGGTATGGTAGCTCAACGTTTACCTTTCCAAGGCACCTCAATTGTGCTTTCATTAGTGGCTCTTACCACATCCCCCTTAGAATCGACGGTACACATTTCTCCACAATCACATCAGCATATATTGTTTGCAGCATTTTTGTTGAGGGCCGTTCTGACTGGTGTGAGCTGATAGTTTTTTGTAATTTGGGTTTACATGTCTGTAAAAATACTTACAATTCATCATTTTTCCACGCCTTTTTCTTTTCTGTTAAAAGAAAAAAGGAAAAAAGTGTGAGTATAATATACCTCTTCAAATTTTCTTTTTGGAAGGTTGCACTCTGGAATTTTTTGGACGATTTTCCACCTCAGTATTTTTTGGAGGGCCGGTGTCATTTACAGACCTGCAATGGGTGAATATTTAGTGACCTTTTGCAGTGGGTTTTAAGCTGCTGTTGTGGGAAACGGCCACAAGGATGCAGCATTTCTCCATTCCCAAATCTGGGTACTAGGGCAGCAGAGCCATTCTGGAAGTTGTTTGCCTAGGTTTTAAATTTGGATGGAATGTGCCAGGAAAACCCCCCATAAGTTTATGTCTCATTACTCCTAGTTTGTTGTTTTAATTTTTTCAATTGGCGTAATGGTTAGAATGTTGCTTATCCAAGGTGTACACACTCTGGTTCATCTACATATTCTATATACCTATTTATGTAGAGATCGTCTTCCCGTGTAAATTATTACAGAGTGTTCCGTAAACCTTCCTTGCTATTTGGTCAGTCTTTTTGATATATGTATATAATATGTATTTGTATACATATGGTAACGCTAATCTTCATTTATCCATTCCCCCACCTTTCCTTTTAGATAAGCATAGTTTTTTTAATAAGTCTGTGATTGACTTTCTCTGTGGAAATATGTTCATTTGTGTCAGTTATTAGATAATGCCTATAAGTGATATCGTAGGATATAGGATTTTGCTTTCCGACTTACCTCATGTTCTGTGATTATCTCCAAGATCATCTATGGTGCCTCAAAGAGCAGTGTTTCATTGTTTTCCATGGCTAGTATTCATTGTGTACATGGACCACTTCTTCTTTATCCTTTCATCTGTTGGTGGACATTTTGGTTGCTTCACTGCCTTGTCTATTGTGAATCAGGCTGCAGTGCAGCTTTTGCAGCCCGGGTCTTCTTCATTCTGGTCTTCTCAAGTGAGAGGCCCATTGTTGCACCTGCTGGATTGAATGGTACCTCAATTTTTCCTTTTAAACGCAGCTCCTTTCTGTTCTCATTATTAGCGTTTAACCCTTTTACATCTCACCAGCAGCTAGAGGGTACACAGTTCTCTAAAACCTCTTAGGCATTTATTGCTTGTAGTCTTTTTTCCAATGGTCAGTCGACTGGTGTGAGTTGAAAACTTTTTGTAGATTAGATTGCATGAGTCTAATACTTCCTGAGGCTGAGCTTTTATCCATTTTCCTTTCTTTAAAAAGAGAGTGAGTAAAACATACCTCTTCATACTATCTTCTTGCAAATTTTGCCTGTTTTGAAATTTTTATCCATTCCCTACCTCAGCACAATTTTGAGGGCAGGCGTCCTTTACAGCCCTGAGTCCTTGTGAATGGTAAATGACCATTAGCTGTGGGTTAAAAGCTGCTCTTGCGGGAAACGGCCACATGGCGGCAGCATTTCTCCTTTACCAAATCTGGTTACTAGGGCAACAGAGCCTTACTGGAAGTGGTGTTCTAGGTTGTAAATTAGAATGGAATGTTCGAGGAAAAAGCCCTTTAAGTTTATGTCTCATTACTTCTTGTTGGTATTTTTAACTTAATTTAATTTTTATCACAGCAAACTTGACTACAATTTTTTGTTTGTTCTAGGTGTGCAAGATGTGGTTCTTTCACACATATATATATATCTATTCTTCTTCGGATCCTTTTCCCATGTAGGTTATGACACAATGTTGAGTAATCTTCCCTTGGTATTGCGTAGGTATTTGGGGATTGTATATTTCACATGTGTTTGTATGTCTCTGTTAACCTCAATATGGTAATGTATCCAATCCTCACACCTTTCCATTTGGTGAACCAAAAGTTTTTTTAATGAATCTATGATAGTGTTTGTCTGTGGAAATATCTTTGTTTGTATCATTTTTTAGGTAACCCCTATATGTGATACGATAGGATATGTGTCTTTCGCTTTCTCACTTACTCCAAGTTGCGTGATTACTTCTAGACTCATCTATGGTGCTGCAAATGGCATTGTTTCATTTTTTCACTAGCTCATATTCCATCTGTACAGGTAGCAGTTCTTCTTTGTCCACCCATCTGTCGATGGGCTTTTTGGTTACTTCCATATCTTGCCTATTTTAATAGTATGCAATGCAGATTTGCGAGGCTGTGTCCTTCCAATTCTGTCTTCTTAGTTTATAGGTCCAGGAATAGGTCTGCTGTATCATATGGTAGCTCAGTGTTTACCTTTTAAAGGCACCTCTGTTCTGTTCTCCTTAGTGGCTCTTTCCAGGTTACGTCCCACTTAAAGTGGAGGGCATGTATTTCTTCCCAGCACCTTCAGGATTTATTCTTTGTAGTTTTTGCTGATGATTTTTCTGAGTGGTGTGAGCTGATACCTCTTTGTGGTTGAATTTGCATGTGTCTCATAATGCGTTGAAATTGAGCTTTAAGACATGTCCTTTTTATTTTTCCAGCTGTGATTAGAGCTTATTTCTTCAAAGTGTTTTCTTAAAGTATGTGTCACCATTTGAAATATTTTGGCCATTATCTCCCTCAAGACATTTTGAGGGCAGGTTTCATTTACAGCCCTGCAGTACTTGTTCTTATGAAGTGACCATTAGCTCAGGCTTTAAACCTGCTTTTGCAGGTAACGGCCAGAGAGCGGCAGCCTTTCTACGTTTCCCATGCTGGTACTAGGGAAACAGACCTACCGGCCAGTGGTGTTCTTCGGTTATAAATGAGAGTGCAATGTGCCCAGATAAACCCACAAATGTTGATGTCTCCTTGCTTTTGTTTGTTTTTAAATTTAATTTATATTTATTATTAGAGTAATATTCCATTGTGTACGTGGACCACTTCTTCTTGGTGCATTCCTCGGTTGATGGACATTTTCATTGCTTCCAAGTGCTGGCTATGGTAAATCTTGCTGGCGTACAGGTTTGCCAGCCTGTGACTTTTTGATTCTCATTTTCTCAGGTGGTAGGCCAAGCAGTGGTTGTGATTGATTGACTGGTAGCTCAACGTTTCCCTTTTAAAGCAACTACATTGTGTTTTCATTAGTGGCTCTTTACATGCCCCCCCTTACAACCGAGGGTACGTATTTCTCCACACTCCCTTCACCGTTTATTTTTTGCAGCATTATTCCTAATGGCCATTCTGACTGCTGTGAGCTGATAGGTTTTTGTAATATGGGTATGCATGTCATTAAAATTTTTAAAATTCATCATATTCCTATGCCTTTATCTTTTCTCTTGAAAGAAAAAACCGTGAGTACAATATAGCTCTTGAAATTGTCTTCTTTGCAGGTTGCCCTCTTCTGAAGTTTTTGGTCTATTTTTGACCCCAGAAATTTTCTGGAAGGCAGGTGCCATTTACAGAAATGCAAGTTGGTGAAAATTTAGTCACCTTTTGCAGTGGGTTCAAAGCTGCTGTTGTGGGAAACGGCCACAAGGAGGTAGCATTTCTCCATTCCCCAATCTGGGTACTAGGGCAGCAGAGCCTTTCTGGAAGTCATTGTCCTAGGTTGTAAATTAGAATGGAATTTGCCAGGAGAAATCCCCATAAGTTTATGTCTCATTACTTCTTCTTGGTTTTAAAATTTTTTTAATCTGGGTAAAGTTTAGAATATTGTTTGTCCTAGGTGTACACAATCTGGTTCATTTATACATTATGTATGTCTATTAATGTACAGATCCTCTTCCCATGTAAAATATTACAGTGTTCTGTCGACCTCCCTTGCTATATGTTCGGTCTTTTTGATACATGTATATACTATGTATTTGTATATGTATAGTAACACTAATCTTCATTTCTCAATTTCCCCCCTCCTTTCCTTTTCGATGAGCATAGTTTGTTTTCTAAGCCTGTGAGTGTCTTTCTCTTTGGAAATATGTTCATCTGTGTCAGTTATTACATAATGCCATAAGTGATAATATAGGATATAGGTCTTTTGCTTTCCGACCTACTTCATGTTTTGTGATTATCTCCAGGCTCATCTATGGTGCCTCAAAGAGCAGTGCTTCAATGTTTTCCATAGCTAATATTCCATTGTGTACATGGACCACTTCTTCTGGGTGCATTCCTCTGTTGATGGACATTTTCGTTGCTTCCAAGTGTTGCCTATGGTAAATATTGCTGGAGTGCAGGATTGCCAGCCTGTGATTTTTGATTTTCATTTTCTCAGGTGATAGACCCAGCAGTGGGTATGATTGATTGACTGGTATGGTAGCTCAACGTTTACCTTTTCAACGCACCTCAATAGTGCTTTCATTAGTGGCTCTTACCACGTCCCCCTTAGAATCGAGGGTACGCATTTCTCCACAATCACGTCAGCATTTAAGGCTTGCACCATTTTTGTTGATGGCCGTTCTGACTGGTGTGAGCTGGTAAGTTTTTGTAATTTGGGTTTACATGTCTGTAAAAATTCCTACAATTCATCATTTTTCCACGCCTTTTTCTTTTCTGTTAAAAGAAAAAAGGAAAAAAGTGTGAGTATAATATACCTCTTCAAATTTTCTTTTTGGAAGGTTGCACTCTGGAATTTTTAGGACGATTTTCCACCTCAGTATTTTTTGGAGGGCCGGTGTCATTTACAGACCTGCAATGGGTGAATATTTAGTGACCTTTTGCAGTGGGTTTTAAGCTGCTGTTGTGGGAAACGGCCACAAGGATGCAGCATTTCTCCATTCCCAAATCTGGGTACTAGGGCAGCAGAGCCATTCTGGAAGTTGTTTGCCTAGGTTTTAAATTTGGATGGAATGTGCCAGGAAAACCCCCCATAAGTTTATGTCTCATTACTCCTAATTCGTTGTTTTAATTTTTTCAATTGGGGTTATGGTTAGAATGTTGCTCGTCAAAGGTATACATACTCTGGTTCATCTACCTATTCTATATAACTATTTATTTAGAGGTCCTCTTCCCGTGTAAATTATTACAGAGTGTTCCGTAATTCTTCCTTGCTATATGGTCGGTCTTTTTGATATATGTATATAATATGTATTTGTATACATATGGTAACGGTAATCTTTATTTATCCATTCCCCCCACCTTTCCTTTTAGATAAGCATAGTTTTTCTTTAATAAGTCTGTGATTGACTTTCTCTGTGGAAATATTTTCATTTGTGTCAGTTATTAGATAACGCCTATAAGTGATATCGTAGGATATAGGACTTTTGCTTTCCGACTTACCTCATGTTCTGTGATTATCTCCAAGATCATCTATGGTGCCTCAAAGAGCAGTGTTTCATTGTTTTGCATGGCTAGTATTCATTGTGTACATGGACCACTTCTTCTTTATCCTTTCATCTGTTGATGGACATTTTGGTTGCTTCACTGCCTTGTCTATTATGAATAAGGCTGCAGTGCAGCTTTTGCAGCCCGGGTCTTCTTCATTCTGGTCTTCTCAGGTGAGAGGCCCATTGGTGCGCCTGCTGGATTGAATGGTACCTCAATTTTTCCTTTTAAACGCAGCTCCTTTCTGTTCTCATTATTAGCGTTTAACCCTCTTACATCTCCCCAGCAGCTAGAGGGTACAGAGTTCTGTAAAATCTCTTCAGCATTTATTGTTTGTAGACTTTTTGCCAATGGTCAGTCGACTGGTGTGAGTTGAAAAGTTTTTGTAGATTAGATTACATGAGTCTAATACTTCCTGAGGCTGAGCTTTTATCCATTTTCCTTTCTTTAAAAAGAGAGTGAGTAAAACTTACCTCTTCATACTACCTTCGTGAACATTTTGCCTGTTTTGAATTCTTTTATCCATTCCCTACATCAGCACAATTTTGAGGGCAGGTGTCCTTTACAGCCCTGAGTCCTTGTGAATGGTAAGTGACCATTAGCTGTGGGTTAATAGCTGCTCTTGCGGGAATCGGCCACAAGGCGGCAGCATTTCTCCTTTACCAAATCTGGTTACTAGGGCAACAGAGCCTTACTGGAAGTGGTGTTCTAGGTTGTAAATTAGAATGGAATGTGCGAGCAAAAAGCCCTTTAAGTTTATGTCTCATTACTTCTTGTTGGTATTTTTACCTTAATTTTAATTTTTATCACAGCAAACTTGATTACAATGTTTTGTTTGTTCTAGGTGTGCAAGATGTGGTTCTTTCACACATATACATATATCTATTCTTCTTCAGATCCTTTTCCCATGTAGGTTATGACACAATGTTGAGTAGTCTTCCCTTGGTATTGGGTAGGTCTTTGGTGATTATATATTTCACATGTGTTTGTATCTCTCTGTTAACCTCAATATGGTAATGTATCCAATCCTCACACCTTTCCATTTGGTGAACCACAATTTTTTTAATGAATCTATGATAGTGTTTGTCTGTGGAAATATCTTTGTTTATATCATTTTTTAGGTAACCCCTATATGTGATATGATAGGATATGTGTCTTTCGCTTTCTCACTTACTCCAAGTTGCGTGATTACTTCTAGACTCATCTATGGTGCTGCAAATGGCATTGTTTCATTTTTTCACTAGCTCATAGTCCATCTGTACAGGTAGCAGTTCTTCTTGGTCCACCCATCTGTCGATCGGCTTTTTGGTTACTTCCATATCTTGGCTATTGTAATAGTATGCAATGCAGATTTGCGTGGCTGTGTCCTTCCATTTCTGTCTTCTTAGTTTATAGGTCCGGGAATACGTCTGCTGGATCATATGGTAGCTCAGTGTTTACCTTTAAAAGGCACCTCTGTTCTGTTCTCCTTAGTGGCTCTTTCCAGGTTATGTCCCACTTAAAGTGGAGGGCATGTATTTCTTCCCAGCACCTTCAGGATTTATTCTTTGTAGTTTTTGCTGATGATTATTCTGAGTGGTGTGAGCTGATACCTCTTTGTGGTTGAATTTGCATGTGTCGCATAATGCGTTGAAATTGAGCTTTAAGATATATCCTTTTTATTTTTCCAGCTGTGATTAGAGCTTATTTCTTCAAAGTGTTTTCTTAAAGTATGTGTCACCATTTGAAATATTTTGGCCATTATCTCCCTCAAGACATTTTGAGGGCAGGTTTCATTTACAGCCCTGCAGTACTTGTTCACATGAAGTGACCATTAGCTCAGGCTTTAAACCTACTTTTGCAGGTAACGGCCAGAGAGTGGCAGCCTTTCTTCGTTTCCCATGCTGGTAGTAGGGAAACAGACCTACCGGCCAGTGGTGTTCTTCGGTTATAAATTAGAGTGCAATGTGCCCAGATAAACCCACAAATGTTGATGTCTCCTTGCTTTTGTTTGTTTTTAAATTTAATTTATATTTATTATTAGAGTAATATTCCATTGTGTACATGGACCACTTCTTCTTGGTGCATTCCTCGGTTGATGGACATTTTCATTGCTTCCAAGTGCTGGCTATGGTAAATCTTGCTGGTGTACAGGTTTGCCAGCCTGTGTCTTTTTGATTCTCATTTTCTCAGGTGATAGGCCAAGCAGTGGTTGTGATTGATTGACTGGTAGCTCAATGTTTCCCTTTTCAAATCACCTACATTGTGTTTTCATTAGTGGCTCTTTACATGCTCCCCCTTTCAACCGAGGGTACGCATTTCTCCACACTCCCTTCACCGTTTATTTTTTGCAGCATTATTCCTAATGGCCATTCTGACTGCTGTGATCTGATAGGTTTTTGTAATATGGGTATGCATGTCATTAAAATTTTTAAAATTAACCATATTCCTATGCCTTTTTCTTTTCTCTTAAAAGAAAAAACCGTGAGTACAATATACCTCTTGAAATTGTCTTCTTCGAAGGTTGCCCTCTTCTGAAGTTTTTGGTCTATTTTTGACCCCAGAAATTTTCTGGAAGGCAGGTGCCATTTACAGAAATGCAAGTTGGTGAAAATTTAGTCACCTTTTGCAGTGGGTTCAAAGCTGCTGTTGTGGGAAACGGCCACAAGGAGGTAGCATTTCTCCATTCCCCAATCTGGGTACTAGGGCAGCAGAGCCTTTCTGGAAGTCATTGTCCTAGGTTGTAAATTAGAATGGAATTTGCCAGGAGAAATCCCCATAAGTTTATGTCTCATTACTTCTTCTTGGTTTTAAAATTTTTTTAATCTGGGTAAAGTTTAGAATATTGTTTGTCCTAGGTGTACACAATCTGGTTCATTTATACATTATGTATGTCTATTAAAGTACAGATCCTCTTCCCATGTAAAATATTACAGTGTTCTGTCGACCTCCCTTGCTATATGTTCGGTCTTTTTGATACATGTATATACTATGTATTTGTATATGTATAGTAACACTAATCTTCATTTCTCAATTTCCCCCCTCCTTTCCTTTTCGATGAGCATAGTTTGTTTTCTAAGCCTGTGAGTGTCTTTCTCTTTGGAAATATGTTCATCTGTGTCAGTTATTACATAATGCCATAAGTGATAATATAGGATATAGGTCTTTTGCTTTCCGACCTACTTCATGTTTTGTGATTATCTCCAGGCTCATCTATGGTGCCTCAAAGAGCAGTGCTTCAATGTTTTCCATAGCTAATATTCCATTGTGTACATGGACCACTTCTTCTGGGTGCATTCCTCTGTTGATGGACATTTTCGTTGCTTCCAAGTGTTGCCTTTGGTAAATATTGCTGGAGTACAGGTTTGCCAGCCTGTGATTTTTGATTTTCATTTTCTCAGGTGGTAGACCCAGCAGTGGGTATGATTGATTGACTGGTATGGTAGCTCAACGTTTACCTTTCCAAGGCACCTCAATTGTGCTTTCATTAGTGGCTCTTACCACATCCCCCTTAGAATCGACGGTACACATTTCTCCACAATCACATCAGCATATATTGTTTGCAGCATTTTTGTTGAGGGCCGTTCTGACTGGTGTGAGCTGATAGTTTTTTGTAATTTGGGTTTACATGTCTGTAAAAATACTTACAATTCATCATTTTTCCACGCCTTTTTCTTTTCTGTTAAAAGAAAAAAGGAAAAAAGTGTGAGTATAATATACCTCTTCAAATTTTCTTTTTGGAAGGTTGCACTCTGGAATTTTTTGGACGATTTTCCACCTCAGTATTTTTTGGAGGGCCGGTGTCATTTACAGACCTGCAATGGGTGAATATTTAGTGACCTTTTGCAGTGGGTTTTAAGCTGCTGTTGTGGGAAACGGCCACAAGGATGCAGCATTTCTCCATTCCCAAATCTGGGTACTAGGGCAGCAGAGCCATTCTGGAAGTTGTTTGCCTAGGTTTTAAATTTGGATGGAATGTGCCAGGAAAACCCCCCATAAGTTTATGTCTCATTACTCCTAGTTTGTTGTTTTAATTTTTTCAATTGGCGTAATGGTTAGAATGTTGCTTATCCAAGGTGTACACACTCTGGTTCATCTACATATTCTATATACCTATTTATGTAGAGATCGTCTTCCCGTGTAAATTATTACAGAGTGTTCCGTAAACCTTCCTTGCTATTTGGTCAGTCTTTTTGATATATGTATATAATATGTATTTGTATACATATGGTAACGCTAATCTTCATTTATCCATTCCCCCACCTTTCCTTTTAGATAAGCATAGTTTTTTTAATAAGTCTGTGATTGACTTTCTCTGTGGAAATATGTTCATTTGTGTCAGTTATTAGATAACGCCTATAAGTGATATCGTAGGATATAGGATTTTGCTTTCCGACTTACCTCATGTTCTGTGATTATCTCCAAGATCATCTATGGTGCCTCAAAGAGCAGTGTTTCATTGTTTTCCATGGCTAGTATTCATTGTGTACATGGACCACTTCTTCTTTATCCTTTCATCTGTTGGTGGACATTTTGGTTGCTTCACTGCCTTGTCTATTGTGAATCAGGCTGCAGTGCAGCTTTTGCAGCCCGGGTCTTCTTCATTCTGGTCTTCTCAAGTGAGAGGCCCATTGTTGCACCTGCTGGATTGAATGGTACCTCAATTTTTCCTTTTAAACGCAGCTCCTTTCTGTTCTCATTATTAGCGTTTAACCCTTTTACATCTCACCAGCAGCTAGAGGGTACACAGTTCTCTAAAACCTCTTAGGCATTTATTGCTTGTAGTCTTTTTTCCAATGGTCAGTCGACTGGTGTGAGTTGAAAAGTTTTTGTAGATTAGATTACATGAGTCTAATACTTCCTGAGGCTGAGCTTTTATCCATTTTCCTTTCTTTAAAAAGAGAGTGAGTAAAACATACCTCTTCATACTATCTTCTTGCAAATTTTGCCTGTTTTGAAATTTTTATCCATTCCCTACCTCAGCACAATTTTGAGGGCAGGCGTCCTTTACAGCCCTGAGTCCTTGTGAATGGTAAATGACCATTAGCTGTGGGTTAAAAGCTGCTCTTGCGGGAAACGGCCACATGGCGGCAGCATTTCTCCTTTACCAAATCTGGTTACTAGGGCAACAGAGCCTTACTGGAAGTGGTGTTCTAGGTTGTAAATTAGAATGGAATGTTCGAGGAAAAAGCCCTTTAAGTTTATGTCTCATTACTTCTTGTTGGTATTTTTAACTTAATTTAATTTTTATCACAGCAAACTTGACTACAATGTTTTGTTTGTTCTAGGTGTGCAAGATGTGGTTCTTTCACACATATATATATATCTATTCTTCTTCGGATCCTTTTCCCATGTAGGTTATGACACAATGTTGAGTAATCTTCCCTTGGTATTGCGTAGGTATTTGGGGATTGTATATTTCACATGTGTTTGTATGTCTCTGTTAACCTCAATATGGTAATGTATCCAATCCTCACACCTTTCCATTTGGTGAACCAAAAGTTTTTTTAATGAATCTATGATAGTGTTTGTCTGTGGAAATATCTTTGTTTGTATCATTTTTTAGGTAACCCCTATATGTGATACGATAGGATATGTGTCTTTCGCTTTCTCACTTACTCCAAGTTGCGTGATTACTTCTAGACTCATCTATGGTGCTGCAAATGGCATTGTTTCATTTTTTCACTAGCTCATATTCCATCTGTACAGGTAGCAGTTCTTCTTTGTCCACCCATCTGTCGATGGGCTTTTTGGTTACTTCCATATCTTGCCTATTTTAATAGTATGCAATGCAGATTTGCGAGGCTGTGTCCTTCCAATTCTGTCTTCTTAGTTTATAGGTCCAGGAATAGGTCTGCTGTATCATATGGTAGCTCAGTGTTTACCTTTTAAAGGCACCTCTGTTCTGTTCTCCTTAGTGGCTCTTTCCAGGTTACGTCCCACTTAAAGTGGAGGGCATGTATTTCTTCCCAGCACCTTCAGGATTTATTCTTTGTAGTTTTTGCTGATGATTTTTCTGAGTGGTGTGAGCTGATACCTCTTTGTGGTTGAATTTGCATGTGTCTCATAATGCGTTGAAATTGAGCTTTAAGACATGTCCTTTTTATTTTTCCAGCTGTGATTAGAGCTTATTTCTTCAAAGTGTTTTCTTAAAGTATGTGTCACCATTTGAAATATTTTGGCCATTATCTCCCTCAAGACATTTTGAGGGCAGGTTTCATTTACAGCCCTGCAGTACTTGTTCTTATGAAGTGACCATTAGCTCAGGCTTTAAACCTGCTTTTGCAGGTAACGGCCAGAGAGCGGCAGCCTTTCTACGTTTCCCATGCTGGTACTAGGGAAACAGACCTACCGGCCAGTGGTGTTCTTCGGTTATAAATGAGAGTGCAATGTGCCCGGATAAACCCACAAATGTTGATGTCTCCTTGCTTTTGTTTGTTTTTAAATTTAATTTATATTTATTATTAGAGTAATATTCCATTGTGTACGTGGACCACTTCTTCTTGGTGCATTCCTCGGTTGATGGACATTTTCATTGCTTCCAAGTGCTGGCTATGGTAAATCTTGCTGGCGTACAGGTTTGCCAGCCTGTGACTTTTTGATTCTCATTTTCTCAGGTGGTAGGCCAAGCAGTGGTTGTGATTGATTGACTGGTAGCTCAACGTTTCCCTTTTAAAGCAACTACATTGTGTTTTCATTAGTGGCTCTTTACATGCCCCCCCTTACAACCGAGGGTACGTATTTCTCCACACTCCCTTCACCGTTTATTTTTTGCAGCATTATTCCTAATGGCCATTCTGACTGCTGTGAGCTGATAGGTTTTTGTAATATGGGTATGCATGTCATTAAAATTTTTAAAATTCATCATATTCCTATGCCTTTATCTTTTCTCTTGAAAGAAAAAACCGTGAGTACAATATAGCTCTTGAAATTGTCTTCTTTGCAGGTTGCCCTCTTCTGAAGTTTTTGGTCTATTTTTGACCCCAGAAATTTTCTGGAAGGCAGGTGCCATTTACAGAAATGCAAGTTGGTGAAAATTTAGTCACCTTTTGCAGTGGGTTCAAAGCTGCTGTTGTGGGAAACGGCCACAAGGAGGTAGCATTTCTCCATTCCCCAATCTGGGTACTAGGGCAGCAGAGCCTTTCTGGAAGTCATTGTCCTAGGTTGTAAATTAGAATGGAATTTGCCAGGAGAAATCCCCATAAGTTTATGTCTCATTACTTCTTCTTGGTTTTAAAATTTTTTTAATCTGGGTAAAGTTTAGAATATTGTTTGTCCTAGGTGTACACAATCTGGTTCATTTATACATTATGTATGTCTATTAATGTACAGATCCTCTTCCCATGTAAAATATTACAGTGTTCTGTCGACCTCCCTTGCTATATGTTCGGTCTTTTTGATACATGTATATACTATGTATTTGTATATGTATAGTAACACTAATCTTCATTTCTCGATTTCCCCCCTCCTTTCCTTTTCGACGAGCATAGTTTGTTTTCTAAGCCTGTGAGTGTCTTTCTCTTTGGAAATATGTTCATCTGTGTCAGTTATTGCATAATGCCATAAGTGATAATATAGGATATAGGTCTTTTGCTTTCCGACCTACTTCATGTTTTGTGATTATCTCCAGGCTCATCTATGGTGCCTCAAAGAGCAGTGCTTCAATGTTTTCCATAGCTAATATTCCATTGTGTACATGGACCACTTCTTCTGGGTGCATTCCTCTGTTGATGGACATTTTCGTTGCTTCCAAGTGTTGCCTATGGTAAATATTGCTGGAGTGCAGGATTGCCAGCCTGTGATTTTTGATTTTCATTTTCTCAGGTGATAGACCCAGCAGTGGGTATGATTGATTGACTGGTATGGTAGCTCAACGTTTACCTTTTCAAGGCACCTCAATAGTGCTTTCATTAGTGGCTCTTACCACGTCCCCCTTAGAATCGAGGGTACGCATTTCTCCACAATCACGTCAGCATTTAAGGCTTGCACCATTTTTGTTGATGGCCCTTCTGACTGGTGTGAGCTGGTAAGTTTTTGTAATTTGGGTTTACATGTATGTAAAAATTCCTACAATTCATCATTTTTCCATGCCTTTTTCTTTTCTGTTAAAAGAAAAAAGAAAAAAAGTGTGAGTATAATATACCTCTTCAAATTTTCTTTTTGGAAGGGTGCACTCTGGAATTTTTTGGTCGATTTTCGACCTCAGGATTTTTTGGAGGGACGGTGTCATTTACAGACCTGCAATTGGTGAATATTTTGTGACCTTTTGCAGTGGTATTAAAGCTGCTGTTGTGGGAAACGGCCACAAGGATGCAGCATTTCTCCATTCCCAAATCTGGGTACTAGGGCAGCAGAGCCGTTCTGGAAGTTTTTTGCCTAGGTTGTAAATTTGGATGGAATGTGCCAGGAAAACCCCCCATAAGATTTTGTCTCATTACTCCTAGTTCGTTGTTTTAATTTTTTCAATTTGGTTTATGGTTAGAATGTTTCTCGTCCAAGGTGTACACACTCTGGTTCATCTACATATTCTATATACCTATTTATGTAGAGATCCTCTTCCCTTGTAAATTATTACAGAGTGCTCCGTAAACCTTCCTCGCTATTTGGTCAGTCTTTTTGATATAATTATATAATATGTATTTCTATACATATGGTAACGCTAATCTTCATTTATCCATTCCCCCCACCTTTCCTTTTAGATAAGCATAGTTTTTTTTAATAAGTCTGTGATTGACTTTCTCTGTGGAAATATGTTCATTTGAGTCAGTTATTAGATAACGCCTATAAGTGATATCATAGGATATAGGACTTTTGCTTTCCGACTTACCTCATATTCTGTGATTATCTCCAAGATCATCTATGTTGCCTCAAAGAGCAGTGTTTCATTGTTTTACAATGGCTAGTATTCATTGTGTACATGGACCACTTCTTCTTTATCCTTTCATCTGTTGATGGACATTTTGGTTGCTTCACTGCCTTGTCTATTGTGAATCAGGCTGCAGTGCAGCTTTTGCAGCCCGGGTCTTCTTCATTCTGGTCTTCTCAGGTGAGAGACCCATTGGTGCGCCTGCTGGATTGAATGGTACCTCAATTTTTCCTTTTGAACGCAGCTCCTTTCTGTTCTCATTATTAGCGTTTAACCCTCTTACATCTCACCAGCAGCTACAGGGTACACAGTTCTCTAAAACCTCTTAGGCATTTATTCTTTGTAGTCTTTTTTCCAATGGTCAGCCGACTGGTGTGAGTTGAAAACTTTTTGTAGATTAGATTGCATGAGTCTAATACTTCCTGAGGCTGAGCTTTTATCCATTTTCCTTTCTTTAAAAAGAGAGTGAGTAAAACATACCTCTTCATACTATCTTCTTGCAAATTTTGCCTGTTTTGAAATTTTTATCCATTCCCTACCTCAGCACAATTTTGAGGGCAGGTGTCCTTTACAGCCCTGAGTCCTTGTGAATGGTAAGTGACCATTAGCTGTGGGTTAAAAGCTGCTCTGGCAGGAATTGGCCACAAGGCGGCAGCATTTCTCCTTTACCAAATCTGGTTACTAGGGCAACAGAGCCTTACTGGAAGTGGTGTTCTAGGTTGTAAATTAGAATGGAATGTGCGAGGAAAAAGCTCTTTAAGTTTATGTCTCATTACTTCTTGTTGGTATTTTTAACTTAATTTTAATTATTTATCACAGCAAACTTGATTACAATGTTTTGTTTGTTCTAGGTGTGCAAGATGTGGTTCTTTCACACATATACATATATCTATTCTTCTTCGGATCCTTTTCCCATGTAGGTTATGACACAATGTTGAGTAGTCTTCTCTTGGTATTGCATAGGTCTTTGGTGATTATATATTTCACATGTGTTTGTATCTCTCTGTTAACCTCAATATGGTAATGTATCCAATCCTCACACCTTTCCATTTGGTCAACCATAAGTTTTTTTAATGTATCTATGATAATGTTTGTCTGTGGAAATATCTTTCTTTGTATCATTCTTTAGGTAACCCCTATATGTGATATGATAGGATATGTGTCTTTCGCTTTCTCACTTACTCCAAGTTGCGTGATTACTTCTAGACTCATCTATGGTGCTGCAAATGGCATTGTTTCATTTTTTTCACTAGCTCATATTCCATCTGTACAGGTAGCAGTTCTTCTTTGTCCACCCATCTGTCGATGGGCTTTTTGGTTACTTCCATATCTTGGCTATTGTATTAGTATGCAATGCAGATTTGCGTGGCTCTGTCCTTCCAATTCTGTCTTCTTAGTTTATAGGTCCAGGAATAGGTCTGCTGGATCATATGGTAGCTCAGTGTTTACCTTTTAAAGGCACCTCTGTTCTGTTCTCCTTAGTGGCTCTTTCCAGGTTACGTCCCACTTAAAGTAGAGGGCATGTATTTCTTCCCAGCACCTTCTGGATTTATTCTTTGTAGTTTTTGCTGATGATTATTCTGAGTGGTGTGAGCTGATACCTCTTTGTGGTTGAATTTGCATGTGTCTCATAATGCGTTGAAATTGAGCTTTAAGACATGTCCTTTTTATTTTTCCAGCTGTGATTAGAGCTTATATCTTCAAAGTGTTTTCTTAAAGTATGTGTCACCATTTGAAACATTTTGGCCATTATCTCCCTCAAGACATTTTGAGGGCAGGTTTCATTTACAGCCCTGCAGTACTTGTTCTTATGAAGTGACCATTAGCTCAGGCTTTAATCCTGCTTTTGCAGGTAACGGCCAGAGAGCGGCAGCCTTTCTACGTTTCCCATGCTGGTACTAGTGAAACAGACCTACCTGCCAGTGGTGTTCTTTGGTTATAAATTAGAGTGCAATGTTCCCGTATAAACCCACAAATGTTGATGTCTCTTTGCTTTTGTTTGTTTTTAAATTTAATTTATATTTATTATTAGAGTAATATTCCATTGTGTACGTGGACCACTACTTCTTGGTGCATTCCTCGGTTGATGGACATTTTCATTGCTTCCAAGTGCTGGCTATGGTAAATCTTGCTGGCGTACAGGTTTGCCAGCCTGTGACTTTTTGATTCTCATTTTCTCAGGTGATAGGCCAAGCAGTGGTTGTGATTGATTGACTGGTAGCTCAATGTTTCCCTTTTCAAAGCACCTACATTGTGTTTTCATTAGTGGCTCTTTACATGCCCCCCCTTACAACCGAGGGTACGCATTTATCCACACTCCCTTCACCGTTTATTTTTTGCAGCATTATTCCTAATGGCCATTCTGACTGCTGTGAGCTGATAGGTTTTTGTAATATGGGTATGCATGTCATTAAAATTTTTAAAATTCACCATATTCCTATTCCTTTTTCTTTTCTCTTAAAAGAAAAAACTTTGAGTACAATATAGCTCTTGAAATTGCCTTCTTTGAAGGTTGCCCTCTTCTGAAGTTTTTGGTCGCTTTTTGACCCCAGAAATTTTCTGGAAGGCAGGTGCCATTTACAGAAATGCAAGTTGGTGAAAATTTAGTCACCTTTTGCAGTGGGTTCAAAGCTGCTGTTGTGGGAAACGGCCACAAGGAGGTAGCATTTCTCCATTCCCCAATCTGGGTACTAGGGCAGCAGAGCCTTTCTGGAAGTCATTGTCCTAGGTTGTAAATTAGAATGGAATTTGCCAGGAGAAATCCCCATAAGTTTATGTCTCATTACTTCTTCTTGGTTTTAAAATTTTTTTAATCTGGGTAAAGTTTAGAATATTGTTTGTCCTAGGTGTACACAATCTGGTTCATTTACACATTATGTATGTCTATTACTGTACAGATCCTCTTCCCATATAAAATATTACAGTGTTCTGTCGACCTCCCTTGCTATATGTTCGGTCTTTTTGATACATGTATATACTATGTATTTGTATATGTATAGTAACACTAATCTTCATTTCTCAATTTCCCCCCTCCTTTCCTTTTCGATGAGCATAGTTTGTTTTCTAAGCCTGTGAGTGTCTTTCTCTTTGGAAATATGTTCATCTGTGTCAGTTATTAGATAATGCCATAAGTGATAATATAGGATATAGGTCTTTTGCTTTCCGACCTACTTCATGTTTTGTGATTATCTCCAGGCTCATCTATGGTGCCTCAAAGAGCAGTGCTTCAATGTTTTCCATAGCTAATATTCCATTGTGTACATGGACCACTTCTTCTTGGTGCATTCCTCTGTTGATGGACATTTTCGTTGCTTCCAAGTGTTGCCTTTGGTAAATATTGCTGGAGTACAGGTTTGCCAGCCTGTGATTTTTGATTTTCATTTTCTCAGGTGGTAGACCCAGCAGTGGGTATGATTGATTGACTGGTATGGTAGCTCAACGTTTACCTTTCCAAGGCACCTCAATTGTGCTTTCATTAGTGGCTCTTACCACATCCCCCTTAGAATCGACGGTACGCATTTCTCCACAATCACATCAGCATATATTGTTTGCAGCATTTTTGTTGAGGGCCGTTCTGACTGGAGTGAGCTGATAGTTTTTTGTAATTTGGGTTTACATGTCTGTAAAAATACTTACAATTCATCATTTTTCCACGCCTTTTTCTTTTCTGTTAAAAGAAAAAAGGAAAAAAGTGTGAGTATAATATACCTCTTCAAATTTTCTTTTTGGAAGGTTGCACTCTGGAATTTTTTGGACGATTTTCCACCTCAGTATTTTTTGGAGGGCCGGTGTCATTTACAGACCTGCAATGGGTGAATATTTAGTGACCTTTTGCAGTGGGTTTTAAGCTGCTGTTGTGGGAAACGGCCACAAGGATGCAGCATTTCTCCATTCCCAAATCTGGGTACTAGGGCAGCAGAGCCATTCTGGAAGTTGTTTGCCTAGGTTTTAAATTTGGATGGAATGTGCCAGGAAAACCCCCCATAAGTTTATGTCTCATTACTCCTAGTTTGTTGTTTTAATTTTTTCAATTGGCGTAATGGTTAGAATGTTGCTTATCCAAGGTGTACACACTCTGGTTCATCTACATATTCTATATACCTATTTATGTAGAGATCGTCTTCCCGTGTAAATTATTACAGAGTGTTCCGTAAACCTTCCTTGCTATTTGGTCAGTCTTTTTGATATATGTATATAATATGTATTTGTATACATATGGTAACGCTAATCTTCATTTATCCATTCCCCCACCTTTCCTTTTAGATAAGCATAGTTTTTTTAATAAGTCTGTGATTGACTTTCTCTGTGGAAATATGTTCATTTGTGTCAGTTATTAGATAACGCCTATAAGTGATATCGTAGGATATAGGATTTTGCTTTCCGACTTACCTCATGTTCTGTGATTATCTCCAAGATCATCTATGGTGCCTCAAAGAGCAGTGTTTCATTGTTTTCCATGGCTAGTATTCATTGTGTACATGGACCACTTCTTCTTTATCCTTTCATCTGTTGGTGGACATTTTGGTTGCTTCACTGCCTTGTCTATTGTGAATCAGGCTGCAGTGCAGCTTTTGCAGCCCGGGTCTTCTTCATTCTGGTCTTCTCAAGTGAGAGGCCCATTGTTGCACCTGCTGGATTGAATGGTACCTCAATTTTTCCTTTTAAACGCAGCTCCTTTCTGTTCTCATTATTAGCGTTTAACCCTTTTACATCTCACCAGCAGCTAGAGGGTACACAGTTCTCTAAAACCTCTTCAGCATTTATTGTTTGTAGACTTTTTGCCAATGGTCAGTCGACTGGTGTGAGTTGAAAAGTTTTTGTAGATTAGATTGCATGAGTCTAATACTTCCTGAGGCTGAGCTTTTATCCATTTTTCGTTCTTTAAAAAGAGAGTGAGTAAAACTTACCTTTTCATACTATCTTCGTGAACATTTTGCCTGTTTTGAATTCTTTTATCCATTCCCTACCTCAGCACAATTTTGAGGGCAGGCGTCCTTTACAGCCCTGAGTCCTTGTGAATGGTAAATGACCATTAGCTGTGGGTTAAAAGCTGCTCTTGCGGGAAACGGCCACATGGCGGCAGCATTTCTCCTTTACCAAATCTGGTTACTAGGGCAACAGAGCCTTACTGGAAGTGGTGTTCTAGGTTGTAAATTAGAATGGAATGTTCGAGGAAAAAGCCCTTTAAGTTTATGTCTCATTACTTCTTGTTGGTATTTTTAACTTAATTTAATTTTTATCACAGCAAACTTGACTACAATGTTTTGTTTGTTCTAGGTGTGCAAGATGTGGTTCTTTCACACATATATATATATCTATTCTTCTTCGGATCCTTTTCCCATGTAGGTTATGACACAATGTTGAGTAATCTTCCCTTGGTATTGCGTAGGTATTTGGGGATTGTATATTTCACATGTGTTTGTATGTCTCTGTTAACCTCAATATGGTAATGTATCCAATCCTCACACCTTTCCATTTGGTGAACCAAAAGTTTTTTTAATGAATCTATGATAGTGTTTGTCTGTGGAAATATCTTTGTTTGTATCATTTTTTAGGTAACCCCTATATGTGATACGATAGGATATGTGTCTTTCGCTTTCTCACTTACTCCAAGTTGCGTGATTACTTCTAGACTCATCTATGGTGCTGCAAATGGCATTGTTTCATTTTTTCACTAGCTCATATTCCATCTGTACAGGTAGCAGTTCTTCTTTGTCCACCCATCTGTCGATGGGCTTTTTGGTTACTTCCATATCTTGCCTATTGTAATAGTATGCAATGCAGATTTGCGAGGCTGTGTCCTTCCAATTCTGTCTTCTTAGTTTATAGGTCCAGGAATAGGTCTGCTGTATCATATGGTAGCTCAGTGTTTACCTTTTAAAGGCACCTCTGTTCTGTTCTCCTTAGTGGCTCTTTCCAGGTTACGTCCCACTTAAAGTGGAGGGCATGTATTTCTTCCCAGCACCTTCAGGATTTATTCTTTGTAGTTTTTGCTGATGATTTTTCTGAGTGGTGTGAGCTGATACCTCTTTGTGGTTGAATTTGCATGTGTCTCATAATGCGTTGAAATTGAGCTTTAAGACATGTCCTTTTTATTTTTCCAGCTGTGATTAGAGCTTATTTCTTCAAAGTGTTTTCTTAAAGTATGTGTCACCATTTGAAATATTTTGGCCATTATCTCCCTCAAGACATTTTGAGGGCAGGTTTCATTTACAGCCCTGCAGTACTTGTTCTTATGAAGTGACCATTAGCTCAGGCTTTAAACCTGCTTTTGCAGGTAACGGCCAGAGAGCGGCAGCCTTTCTACGTTTCCCATGCTGGTACTAGGGAAACAGACCTACCGGCCAGTGGTGTTCTTCGGTTATAAATGAGAGTGCAATGTGCCCGGATAAACCCACAAATGTTGATGTCTCCTTGCTTTTGTTTGTTTTTAAATTTAATTTATATTTATTATTAGAGTAATATTCCATTGTGTACGTGGACCACTTCTTCTTGGTGCATTCCTCGGTTGATGGACATTTTCATTGCTTCCAAGTGCTGGCTATGGTAAATCTTGCTGGCGTACAGGTTTGCCAGCCTGTGACTTTTTGATTCTCATTTTCTCAGGTGGTAGGCCAAGCAGTGGTTGTGATTGATTGACTGGTAGCTCAACGTTTCCCTTTTAAAGCAACTACATTGTGTTTTCATTAGTGGCTCTTTACATGCCCCCCCTTACAACCGAGGGTACGTATTTCTCCACACTCCCTTCACCGTTTATTTTTTGCAGCATTATTCCTAATGGCCATTCTGACTGCTGTGAGCTGATAGGTTTTTGTAATATGGGTATGCATGTCATTAAAATTTTTAAAATTCATCATATTCCTATGCCTTTATCTTTTCTCTTGAAAGAAAAAACCGTGAGTACAATATAGCTCTTGAAATTGTCTTCTTTGCAGGTTGCCCTCTTCTGAAGTTTTTGGTCTATTTTTGACCCCAGAAATTTTCTGGAAGGCAGGTGCCATTTACAGAAATGCAAGTTGGTGAAAATTTAGTCACCTTTTGCAGTGGGTTCAAAGCTGCTGTTGTGGGAAACGGCCACAAGGAGGTAGCATTTCTCCATTCCCCAATCTGGGTACTAGGGCAGCAGAGCCTTTCTGGAAGTCATTGTCCTAGGTTGTAAATTAGAATGGAATTTGCCAGGAGAAATCCCCATAAGTTTATGTCTCATTACTTCTTCTTGGTTTTAAAATTTTTTTAATCTGGGTAAAGTTTAGAATATTGTTTGTCCTAGGTGTACACAATCTGGTTCATTTATACATTATGTATGTCTATTAATGTACAGATCCTCTTCCCATGTAAAATATTACAGTGTTCTGTCGACCTCCCTTGCTATATGTTCGGTCTTTTTGATACATGTATATACTATGTATTTGTATATGTATAGTAACACTAATCTTCATTTCTCAATTTCCCCCCTCCTTTCCTTTTCGATGAGCATAGTTTGTTTTCTAAGCCTGTGAGTGTCTTTCTCTTTGGAAATATGTTCATCTGTGTCAGTTATTACATAATGCCATAAGTGATAATATAGGATATAGGTCTTTTGCTTTCCGACCTACTTCATGTTTTGTGATTATCTCCAGGCTCATCTATGGTGCCTCAAAGAGCAGTACTTCAATGTTTTCCATAGCTAATATTCCATTGTGTACATGGACCACTTCTTCTGGGTGCATTCCTCTGTTGATGGACATTTTCGTTGCTTCCAAGTGTTGCCTATGGTAAATATTGCTGGAGTGCAGGATTGCCAGCCTGTGATTTTTGATTTTCATTTTCTCAGGTGATAGACCCAGCAGTGGGTATGATTGATTGACTGGTATGGTAGCTCAACGTTTACCTTTTCAACGCACCTCAATAGTGCTTTCATTAGTGGCTCTTACCACGTCCCCCTTAGAATCGAGGGTACGCATTTCTCCACAATCACGTCAGCATTTAAGGCTTGCACCATTTTTGTTGATGGCCGTTCTGACTGGTGTGAGCTGGTAAGTTTTTGTAATTTGGGTTTACATGTGTGTAAAAATTCCTACAATTCATCATTTTTCCACGCCTTTTTCTTTTCTGTTAAAAGAAAAAAGGAAAAAAGTGTGAGTATAATATACCTCTTCAAATTTTCTTTTTGGAAGGTTGCACTCTGGAATTTTTTGGACGATTTTCCACCTCAGTATTTTTTGGAGGGCCGGTGTCATTTACAGACCTGCAATGGGTGAATATTTAGTGACCTTTTGCAGTGGGTTTTAAGCTGCTGTTGTGGGAAACGGCCACAAGGATGCAGCATTTCTCCATTCCCAAATCTGGGTACTAGGGCAGCAGAGCCATTCTGGAAGTTGTTTGCCTAGGTTTTAAATTTGGATGGAATGTGCCAGGAAAACCCCCCATAAGTTTATGTCTCATTACTCCTAATTCGTTGTTTTAATTTTTTCAATTGGGGTTATGGTTAGAATGTTGCTCGTCAAAGGTATACATACTCTGGTTCATCTACCTATTCTATATAACTATTTATTTAGAGGTCCTCTTCCCGTGTAAATTATTACAGAGTGTTCCGTAATTCTTCCTTGCTATATGGTCGGTCTTTTTGATATATGTATATAATATGTATTTGTATACATATGGTAACGGTAATCTTCATTTATCCATTCCCCCCACCTTTCCTTTTAGATAAGCATAGTTTTTCTTTAATAAGTCTGTGATTGACTTTCTCTGTGGAAATATTTTCATTTGTGTCAGTTATTAGATAACGCCTATAAGTGATATCGTAGGATATAGGACTTTTGCTTTCCGACTTACCTCATGTTCTGTGATTATCTCCAAGATCATCTATGGTGCCTCAAAGAGCAGTGTTTCATTGTTTTGCATGGCTAGTATTCATTGTGTACATGGACCACTTCTTCTTTATCCTTTCATCTGTTGATGGACATTTTGGTTGCTTCACTGCCTTGTCTATTATGAATAAGGCTGCAGTGCAGCTTTTGCAGCCCGGGTCTTCTTCATTCTGGTCTTCTCAGGTGAGAGGCCCATTGGTGCGCCTGCTGGATTGAATGGTACCTCAATTTTTCCTTTTAAACGCAGCTCCTTTCTGTTCTCATTATTAGCGTTTAACCCTCTTACATCTCCCCAGCAGCTAGAGGGTACAGAGTTCTGTAAAATCTCTTCAGCATTTATTGTTTGTAGACTTTTTGCCAATGGTCAGTCGACTGGTGTGAGTTGAAAAGTTTTTGTAGATTAGATTACATGAGTCTAATACTTCCTGAGGCTGAGCTTTTATCCATTTTCCTTTCTTTAAAAAGAGAGTGAGTAAAACTTACCTCTTCATACTACCTTCGTGAACATTTTGCCTGTTTTGAATTCTTTTATCCATTCCCTACATCAGCACAATTTTGAGGGCAGGTGTCCTTTACAGCCCTGAGTCCTTGTGAATGGTAAGTGACCATTAGCTGTGGGTTAATAGCTGCTCTTGCGGGAATCGGCCACAAGGCGGCAGCATTTCTCCTTTACCAAATCTGGTTACTAGGGCAACAGAGCCTTACTGGAAGTGGTGTTCTAGGTTGTAAATTAGAATGGAATGTGCGAGCAAAAAGCCCTTTAAGTTTATGTCTCATTACTTCTTGTTGGTATTTTTACCTTAATTTTAATTTTTATCACAGCAAACTTGATTACAATGTTTTGTTTGTTCTAGGTGTGCAAGATGTGGTTCTTTCACACATATACATATATCTATTCTTCTTCAGATCCTTTTCCCATGTAGGTTATGACACAATGTTGAGTAGTCTTCCCTTGGTATTGGGTAGGTCTTTGGTGATTATATATTTCACATGTGTTTGTATCTCTCTGTTAACCTCAATATGGTAATGTATCCAATCCTCACACCTTTCCATTTGGTGAACCACAATTTTTTTAATGAATCTATGATAGTGTTTGTCTGTGGAAATATCTTTGTTTATATCATTTTTTAGGTAACCCCTATATGTGATATGATAGGATATGTGTCTTTCGCTTTCTCACTTACTCCAAGTTGCGTGATTACTTCTAGACTCATCTATGGTGCTGCAAATGGCATTGTTTCATTTTTTCACTAGCTCATAGTCCATCTGTACAGGTAGCAGTTCTTCTTGGTCCACCCATCTGTCGATCGGCTTTTTGGTTACTTCCATATCTTGGCTATTGTAATAGTATGCAATGCAGATTTGCGTGGCTGTGTCCTTCCATTTCTGTCTTCTTAGTTTATAGGTCCGGGAATACGTCTGCTGGATCATATGGTAGCTCAGTGTTTACCTTTAAAAGGCACCTCTGTTCTGTTCTCCTTAGTGGCTCTTTCCAGGTTATGTCCCACTTAAAGTGGAGGGCATGTATTTCTTCCCAGCACCTTCAGGATTTATTCTTTGTAGTTTTTGCTGATGATTATTCTGAGTGGTGTGAGCTGATACCTCTTTGTGGTTGAATTTGCATGTGTCGCATAATGCGTTGAAATTGAGCTTTAAGATATATCCTTTTTATTTTTCCAGCTGTGATTAGAGCTTATTTCTTCAAAGTGTTTTCTTAAAGTATGTGTCACCATTTGAAATATTTTGGCCATTATCTCCCTCAAGACATTTTGAGGGCAGGTTTCATTTACAGCCCTGCAGTACTTGTTCACATGAAGTGACCATTAGCTCAGGCTTTAAACCTACTTTTGCAGGTAACGGCCAGAGAGTGGCAGCCTTTCTTCGTTTCCCATGCTGGTAGTAGGGAAACAGACCTACCGGCCAGTGGTGTTCTTCGGTTATAAATTAGAGTGCAATGTGCCCAGATAAACCCACAAATGTTGATGTCTCCTTGCTTTTGTTTGTTTTTAAATTTAATTTATATTTATTATTAGAGTAATATTCCATTGTGTACATGGACCACTTCTTCTTGGTGCATTCCTCGGTTGATGGACATTTTCATTGCTTCCAAGTGCTGGCTATGGTAAATCTTGCTGGTGTACAGGTTTGCCAGCCTGTGTCTTTTTGATTCTCATTTTCTCAGGTGATAGGCCAAGCAGTGGTTGTGATTGATTGACTGGTAGCTCAATGTTTCCCTTTTCAAATCACCTACATTGTGTTTTCATTAGTGGCTCTTTACATGCTCCCCCTTTCAACCGAGGGTACGCATTTCTCCACACTCCCTTCACCGTTTATTTTTTGCAGCATTATTCCTAATGGCCATTCTGACTGCTGTGATCTGATAGGTTTTTGTAATATGGGTATGCATGTCATTAAAATTTTTAAAATTAACCATATTCCTATGCCTTTTTCTTTTCTCTTAAAAGAAAAAACCGTGAGTACAATATACCTCTTGAAATTGTCTTCTTCGAAGGTTGCCCTCTTCTGAAGTTTTTGGTCGATTTTTGACCCCAGAAATTTTCTGGAAGGCAGGTGCCATTTACAGAAATGCAAGTTGGTGAAAATTTAGTCACCTTTTGCAGTGGGTTCAAAGCTGCTGTTGTGGGAAACGGCCACAAGGAGGTAGCATTTCTCCATTCCCCAATCTGGGTACTAGGGCAGCAGAGCCTTTCTGGAAGTCATTGTCCTAGGTTGTAAATTAGAATGGAATTTGCCAGGAGAAATCCCCATAAGTTTATGTCTCATTACTTCTTCTTGGTTTTAAAATTTTTTTAATCTGGGTAAAGTTTAGAATATTGTTTGTCCTAGGTGTACACAATCTGGTTCATTTATACATTATGTATGTCTATTAAAGTACAGATCCTCTTCCCATGTAAAATATTACAGTGTTCTGTCGACCTCCCTTGCTATATGTTCGGTCTTTTTGATACATGTATATACTATGTATTTGTATATGTATAGTAACACTAATCTTCATTTCTCAATTTCCCCCCTCCTTTCCTTTTCGATGAGCATAGTTTGTTTTCTAAGCCTGTGAGTGTCTTTCTCTTTGGAAATATGTTCATCTGTGTCAGTTATTACATAATGCCATAAGTGATAATATAGGATATAGGTCTTTTGCTTTCCGACCTACTTCATGTTTTGTGATTATCTCCAGGCTCATCTATGGTGCCTCAAAGAGCAGTGCTTCAATGTTTTCCATAGCTAATATTCCATTGTGTACATGGACCACTTCTTCTGGGTGCATTCCTCTGTTGATGGACATTTTCGTTGCTTCCAAGTGTTGCCTTTGGTAAATATTGCTGGAGTACAGGTTTGCCAGCCTGTGATTTTTGATTTTCATTTTCTCAGGTGGTAGACCCAGCAGTGGGTATGATTGATTGACTGGTATGGTAGCTCAACGTTTACCTTTCCAAGGCACCTCAATTGTGCTTTCATTAGTGGCTCTTACCACATCCCCCTTAGAATCGACGGTACACATTTCTCCACAATCACATCAGCATATATTGTTTGCAGCATTTTTGTTGAGGGCCGTTCTGACTGGTGTGAGCTGATAGTTTTTTGTAATTTGGGTTTACATGTCTGTAAAAATACTTACAATTCATCATTTTTCCACGCCTTTTTCTTTTCTGTTAAAAGAAAAAAGGAAAAAAGTGTGAGTATAATATACCTCTTCAAATTTTCTTTTTGGAAGGTTGCACTCTGGAATTTTTTGGACGATTTTCCACCTCAGTATTTTTTGGAGGGCCGGTGTCATTTACAGACCTGCAATGGGTGAATATTTAGTGACCTTTTGCAGTGGGTTTTAAGCTGCTGTTGTGGGAAACGGCCACAAGGATGCAGCATTTCTCCATTCCCAAATCTGGGTACTAGGGCAGCAGAGCCATTCTGGAAGTTGTTTGCCTAGGTTTTAAATTTGGATGGAATGTGCCAGGAAAACCCCCCATAAGTTTATGTCTCATTACTCCTAGTTTGTTGTTTTAATTTTTTCAATTGGCGTAATGGTTAGAATGTTGCTTATCCAAGGTGTACACACTCTGGTTCATCTACATATTCTATATACCTATTTATGTAGAGATCGTCTTCCCGTGTAAATTATTACAGAGTGTTCCGTAAACCTTCCTTGCTATTTGGTCAGTCTTTTTGATATATGTATATAATATGTATTTGTATACATATGGTAACGCTAATCTTCATTTATCCATTCCCCCACCTTTCCTTTTAGATAAGCATAGTTTTTTTAATAAGTCTGTGATTGACTTTCTCTGTGGAAATATGTTCATTTGTGTCAGTTATTAGATAACGCCTATAAGTGATATCGTAGGATATAGGATTTTGCTTTCCGACTTACCTCATGTTCTGTGATTATCTCCAAGATCATCTATGGTGCCTCAAAGAGCAGTGTTTCATTGTTTTCCATGGCTAGTATTCATTGTGTACATGGACCACTTCTTCTTTATCCTTTCATCTGTTGGTGGACATTTTGGTTGCTTCACTGCCTTGTCTATTGTGAATCAGGCTGCAGTGCAGCTTTTGCAGCCCGGGTCTTCTTCATTCTGGTCTTCTCAAGTGAGAGGCCCATTGTTGCACCTGCTGGATTGAATGGTACCTCAATTTTTCCTTTTAAACGCAGCTCCTTTCTGTTCTCATTATTAGCGTTTAACCCTTTTACATCTCACCAGCAGCTAGAGGGTACACAGTTCTCTAAAACCTCTTAGGCATTTATTGCTTGTAGTCTTTTTTCCAATGGTCAGTCGACTGGTGTGAGTTGAAAACTTTTTGTAGATTAGATTGCATGAGTCTAATACTTCCTGAGGCTGAGCTTTTATCCATTTTCCTTTCTTTAAAAAGAGAGTGAGTAAAACATACCTCTTCATACTATCTTCTTGCAAATTTTGCCTGTTTTGAAATTTTTATCCATTCCCTACCTCAGCACAATTTTGAGGGCAGGCGTCCTTTACAGCCCTGAGTCCTTGTGAATGGTAAATGACCATTAGCTGTGGGTTAAAAGCTGCTCTTGCGGGAAACGGCCACATGGCGGCAGCATTTCTCCTTTACCAAATCTGGTTACTAGGGCAACAGAGCCTTACTGGAAGTGGTGTTCTAGGTTGTAAATTAGAATGGAGTGTTCGAGGAAAAAGCCCTTTAAGTTTATGTCTCATTACTTCTTGTTGGTATTTTTAACTTAATTTAATTTTTATCACAGCAAACTTGACTACAATGTTTTGTTTGTTCTAGGTGTGCAAGATGTGGTTCTTTCACACATATATATATATCTATTCTTCTTCGGATCCTTTTCCCATGTAGGTTATGACACAATGTTGAGTAATCTTCCCTTGGTATTGCGTAGGTATTTGGGGATTGTATATTTCACATGTGTTTGTATGTCTCTGTTAACCTCAATATGGTAATGTATCCAATCCTCACACCTTTCCATTTGGTGAACCAAAAGTTTTTTTAATGAATCTATGATAGTGTTTGTCTGTGGAAATATCTTTGTTTGTATCATTTTTTAGGTAACCCCTATATGTGATACGATAGGATATGTGTCTTTCGCTTTCTCACTTACTCCAAGTTGCGTGATTACTTCTAGACTCATCTATGGTGCTGCAAATGGCATTGTTTCATTTTTTCACTAGCTCATATTCCATCTGTACAGGTAGCAGTTCTTCTTTGTCCACCCATCTGTCGATGGGCTTTTTGGTTACTTCCATATCTTGCCTATTTTAATAGTATGCAATGCAGATTTGCGAGGCTGTGTCCTTCCAATTCTGTCTTCTTAGTTTATAGGTCCAGGAATAGGTCTGCTGTATCATATGGTAGCTCAGTGTTTACCTTTTAAAGGCACCTCTGTTCTGTTCTCCTTAGTGGCTCTTTCCAGGTTACGTCCCACTTAAAGTGGAGGGCATGTATTTCTTCCCAGCACCTTCAGGATTTATTCTTTGTAGTTTTTGCTGATGATTTTTCTGAGTGGTGTGAGCTGATACCTCTTTGTGGTTGAATTTGCATGTGTCTCATAATGCGTTGAAATTGAGCTTTAAGACATGTCCTTTTTATTTTTCCAGCTGTGATTAGAGCTTATTTCTTCAAAGTGTTTTCTTAAAGTATGTGTCACCATTTGAAATATTTTGGCCATTATCTCCCTCAAGACATTTTGAGGGCAGGTTTCATTTACAGCCCTGCAGTACTTGTTCTTATGAAGTGACCATTAGCTCAGGCTTTAAACCTGCTTTTGCAGGTAACGGCCAGAGAGCGGCAGCCTTTCTACGTTTCCCATGCTGGTACTAGGGAAACAGACCTACCGGCCAGTGGTGTTCTTCGGTTATAAATGAGAGTGCAATGTGCCCGGATAAACCCACAAATGTTGATGTCTCCTTGCTTTTGTTTGTTTTTAAATTTAATTTATATTTATTATTAGAGTAATATTCCATTGTGTACGTGGACCACTTCTTCTTGGTGCATTCCTCGGTTGATGGACATTTTCATTGCTTCCAAGTGCTGGCTATGGTAAATCTTGCTGGCGTACAGGTTTGCCAGCCTGTGACTTTTTGATTCTCATTTTCTCAGGTGGTAGGCCAAGCAGTGGTTGTGATTGATTGACTGGTAGCTCAACGTTTCCCTTTTAAAGCAACTACATTGTGTTTTCATTAGTGGCTCTTTACATGCCCCCCCTTACAACCGAGGGTACGTATTTCTCCACACTCCCTTCACCGTTTATTTTTTGCAGCATTATTCCTAATGGCCATTCTGACTGCTGTGAGCTGATAGGTTTTTGTAATATGGGTATGCATGTCATTAAAATTTTTAAAATTCATCATATTCCTATGCCTTTATCTTTTCTCTTGAAAGAAAAAACCGTGAGTACAATATAGCTCTTGAAATTGTCTTCTTTGCAGGTTGCCCTCTTCTGAAGTTTTTGGTCTATTTTTGACCCCAGAAATTTTCTGGAAGGCAGGTGCCATTTACAGAAATGCAAGTTGGTGAAAATTTAGTCACCTTTTGCAGTGGGTTCAAAGCTGCTGTTGTGGGAAACGGCCACAAGGAGGTAGCATTTCTCCATTCCCCAATCTGGGTACTAGGGCAGCAGAGCCTTTCTGGAAGTCATTGTCCTAGGTTGTAAATTAGAATGGAATTTGCCAGGAGAAATCCCCATAAGTTTATGTCTCATTACTTCTTCTTGGTTTTAAAATTTTTTTAATCTGGGTAAAGTTTAGAATATTGTTTGTCCTAGGTGTACACAATCTGGTTCATTTATACATTATGTATGTCTATTAATGTACAGATCCTCTTCCCATGTAAAATATTACAGTGTTCTGTCGACCTCCCTTGCTATATGTTCGGTCTTTTTGATACATGTATATACTATGTATTTGTATATGTATAGTAACACTAATCTTCATTTCTCAATTTCCCCCCTCCTTTCCTTTTCGATGAGCATAGTTTGTTTTCTAAGCCTGTGAGTGTCTTTCTCTTTGGAAATATGTTCATCTGTGTCAGTTATTACATAATGCCATAAGTGATAATATAGGATATAGGTCTTTTGCTTTCCGACCTACTTCATGTTTTGTGATTATCTCCAGGCTCATCTATGGTGCCTCAAAGAGCAGTGCTTCAATGTTTTCCATAGCTAATATTCCATTGTGTACATGGACCACTTCTTCTGGGTGCATTCCTCTGTTGATGGACATTTTCGTTGCTTCCAAGTGTTGCCTATGGTAAATATTGCTGGAGTGCAGGATTGCCAGCCTGTGATTTTTGATTTTCATTTTCTCAGGTGATAGACCCAGCAGTGGGTATGATTGATTGACTGGTATGGTAGCTCAACGTTTACCTTTTCAACGCACCTCAATAGTGCTTTCATTAGTGGCTCTTACCACGTCCCCCTTAGAATCGAGGGTACGCATTTCTCCACAATCACGTCAGCATTTAAGGCTTGCACCATTTTTGTTGATGGCCGTTCTGACTGGTGTGAGCTGGTAAGTTTTTGTAATTTGGGTTTACATGTCTGTAAAAATTCCTACAATTCATCATTTTTCCACGCCTTTTTCTTTTCTGTTAAAAGAAAAAAGGAAAAAAGTGTGAGTATAATATACCTCTTCAAATTTTCTTTTTGGAAGGTTGCACTCTGGAATTTTTTGGACGATTTTCCACCTCAGTATTTTTTGGAGGGCCGGTGTCATTTACAGACCTGCAATGGGTGAATATTTAGTGACCTTTTGCAGTGGGTTTTAAGCTGCTGTTGTGGGAAACGGCCACAAGGATGCAGCATTTCTCCATTCCCAAATCTGGGTACTAGGGCAGCAGAGCCATTCTGGAAGTTGTTTGCCTAGGTTTTAAATTTGGATGGAATGTGCCAGGAAAACCCCCCATAAGTTTATGTCTCATTACTCCTAATTCGTTGTTTTAATTTTTTCAATTGGGGTTATGGTTAGAATGTTGCTCGTCAAAGGTATACATACTCTGGTTCATCTACCTATTCTATATAACTATTTATTTAGAGGTCCTCTTCCCGTGTAAATTATTACAGAGTGTTCCGTAATTCTTCCTTGCTATATGGTCGGTCTTTTTGATATATGTATATAATATGTATTTGTATACATATGGTAACGGTAATCTTCATTTATCCATTCCCCCCACCTTTCCTTTTAGATAAGCATAGTTTTTCTTTAATAAGTCTGTGATTGACTTTCTCTGTGGAAATATTTTCATTTGTGTCAGTTATTAGATAACGCCTATAAGTGATATCGTAGGATATAGGACTTTTGCTTTCCGACTTACCTCATGTTCTGTGATTATCTCCAAGATCATCTATGGTGCCTCAAAGAGCAGTGTTTCATTGTTTTGCATGGCTAGTATTCATTGTGTACATGGACCACTTCTTCTTTATCCTTTCATCTGTTGATGGACATTTTGGTTGCTTCACTGCCTTGTCTATTATGAATAAGGCTGCAGTGCAGCTTTTGCAGCCCGGGTCTTCTTCATTCTGGTCTTCTCAGGTGAGAGGCCCATTGGTGCGCCTGCTGGATTGAATGGTACCTCAATTTTTCCTTTTAAACGCAGCTCCTTTCTGTTCTCATTATTAGCGTTTAACCCTCTTACATCTCCCCAGCAGCTAGAGGGTACAGAGTTCTGTAAAATCTCTTCAGCATTTATTGTTTGTAGACTTTTTGCCAATGGTCAGTCGACTGGTGTGAGTTGAAAAGTTTTTGTAGATTAGATTACATGAGTCTAATACTTCCTGAGGCTGAGCTTTTATCCATTTTCCTTTCTTTAAAAAGAGAGTGAGTAAAACTTACCTCTTCATACTACCTTCGTGAACATTTTGCCTGTTTTGAATTCTTTTATCCATTCCCTACATCAGCACAATTTTGAGGGCAGGTGTCCTTTACAGCCCTGAGTCCTTGTGAATGGTAAGTGACCATTAGCTGTGGGTTAATAGCTGCTCTTGCGGGAATCGGCCACAAGGCGGCAGCATTTCTCCTTTACCAAATCTGGTTACTAGGGCAACAGAGCCTTACTGGAAGTGGTGTTCTAGGTTGTAAATTAGAATGGAATGTGCGAGCAAAAAGCCCTTTAAGTTTATGTCTCATTACTTCTTGTTGGTATTTTTACCTTAATTTTAATTTTTATCACAGCAAACTTGATTACAATGTTTTGTTTGTTCTAGGTGTGCAAGATGTGGTTCTTTCACACATATACATATATCTATTCTTCTTCAGATCCTTTTCCCATGTAGGTTATGACACAATGTTGAGTAGTCTTCCCTTGGTATTGGGTAGGTCTTTGGTGATTATATATTTCACATGTGTTTGTATCTCTCTGTTAACCTCAATATGGTAATGTATCCAATCCTCACACCTTTCCATTTGGTGAACCACAATTTTTTTAATGAATCTATGATAGTGTTTGTCTGTGGAAATATCTTTGTTTATATCATTTTTTAGGTAACCCCTATATGTGATATGATAGGATATGTGTCTTTCGCTTTCTCACTTACTCCAAGTTGCGTGATTACTTCTAGACTCATCTATGGTGCTGCAAATGGCATTGTTTCATTTTTTCACTAGCTCATAGTCCATCTGTACAGGTAGCAGTTCTTCTTGGTCCACCCATCTGTCGATCGGCTTTTTGGTTACTTCCATATCTTGGCTATTGTAATAGTATGCAATGCAGATTTGCGTGGCTGTGTCCTTCCATTTCTGTCTTCTTAGTTTATAGGTCCGGGAATACGTCTGCTGGATCATATGGTAGCTCAGTGTTTACCTTTAAAAGGCACCTCTGTTCTGTTCTCCTTAGTGGCTCTTTCCAGGTTATGTCCCACTTAAAGTGGAGGGCATGTATTTCTTCCCAGCACCTTCAGGATTTATTCTTTGTAGTTTTTGCTGATGATTATTCTGAGTGGTGTGAGCTGATACCTCTTTGTGGTTGAATTTGCATGTGTCGCATAATGCGTTGAAATTGAGCTTTAAGATATATCCTTTTTATTTTTCCAGCTGTGATTAGAGCTTATTTCTTCAAAGTGTTTTCTTAAAGTATGTGTCACCATTTGAAATATTTTGGCCATTATCTCCCTCAAGACATTTTGAGGGCAGGTTTCATTTACAGCCCTGCAGTACTTGTTCACATGAAGTGACCATTAGCTCAGGCTTTAAACCTACTTTTGCAGGTAACGGCCAGAGAGTGGCAGCCTTTCTTCGTTTCCCATGCTGGTAGTAGGGAAACAGACCTACCGGCCAGTGGTGTTCTTCGGTTATAAATTAGAGTGCAATGTGCCCAGATAAACCCACAAATGTTGATGTCTCCTTGCTTTTGTTTGTTTTTAAATTTAATTTATATTTATTATTAGAGTAATATTCCATTGTGTACATGGACCACTTCTTCTTGGTGCATTCCTCGGTTGATGGACATTTTCATTGCTTCCAAGTGCTGGCTATGGTAAATCTTGCTGGTGTACAGGTTTGCCAGCCTGTGTCTTTTTGATTCTCATTTTCTCAGGTGATAGGCCAAGCAGTGGTTGTGATTGATTGACTGGTAGCTCAATGTTTCCCTTTTCAAATCACCTACATTGTGTTTTCATTAGTGGCTCTTTACATGCTCCCCCTTTCAACCGAGGGTACGCATTTCTCCACACTCCCTTCACCGTTTATTTTTTGCAGCATTATTCCTAATGGCCATTCTGACTGCTGTGATCTGATAGGTTTTTGTAATATGGGTATGCATGTCATTAAAATTTTTAAAATTAACCATATTCCTATGCCTTTTTCTTTTCTCTTAAAAGAAAAAACCGTGAGTACAATATACCTCTTGAAATTGTCTTCTTCGAAGGTTGCCCTCTTCTGAAGTTTTTGGTCTATTTTTGACCCCAGAAATTTTCTGGAAGGCAGGTGCCATTTACAGAAATGCAAGTTGGTGAAAATTTAGTCACCTTTTGCAGTGGGTTCAAAGCTGCTGTTGTGGGAAACGGCCACAAGGAGGTAGCATTTCTCCATTCCCCAATCTGGGTACTAGGGCAGCAGAGCCTTTCTGGAAGTCATTGTCCTAGGTTGTAAATTAGAATGGAATTTGCCAGGAGAAATCCCCATAAGTTTATGTCTCATTACTTCTTCTTGGTTTTAAAATTTTTTTAATCTGGGTAAAGTTTAGAATATTGTTTGTCCTAGGTGTACACAATCTGGTTCATTTATACATTATGTATGTCTATTAAAGTACAGATCCTCTTCCCATGTAAAATATTACAGTGTTCTGTCGACCTCCCTTGCTATATGTTCGGTCTTTTTGATACATGTATATACTATGTATTTGTATATGTATAGTAACACTAATCTTCATTTCTCAATTTCCCCCCTCCTTTCCTTTTCGATGAGCATAGTTTGTTTTCTAAGCCTGTGAGTGTCTTTCTCTTTGGAAATATGTTCATCTGTGTCAGTTATTACATAATGCCATAAGTGATAATATAGGATATAGGTCTTTTGCTTTCCGACCTACTTCATGTTTTGTGATTATCTCCAGGCTCATCTATGGTGCCTCAAAGAGCAGTGCTTCAATGTTTTCCATAGCTAATATTCCATTGTGTACATGGACCACTTCTTCTGGGTGCATTCCTCTGTTGATGGACATTTTCGTTGCTTCCAAGTGTTGCCTTTGGTAAATATTGCTGGAGTACAGGTTTGCCAGCCTGTGATTTTTGATTTTCATTTTCTCAGGTGGTAGACCCAGCAGTGGGTATGATTGATTGACTGGTATGGTAGCTCAACGTTTACCTTTCCAAGGCACCTCAATTGTGCTTTCATTAGTGGCTCTTACCACATCCCCCTTAGAATCGACGGTACACATTTCTCCACAATCACATCAGCATATATTGTTTGCAGCATTTTTGTTGAGGGCCGTTCTGACTGGTGTGAGCTGATAGTTTTTTGTAATTTGGGTTTACATGTCTGTAAAAATACTTACAATTCATCATTTTTCCACGCCTTTTTCTTTTCTGTTAAAAGAAAAAAGGAAAAAAGTGTGAGTATAATATACCTCTTCAAATTTTCTTTTTGGAAGGTTGCACTCTGGAATTTTTTGGACGATTTTCCACCTCAGTATTTTTTGGAGGGCCGGTGTCATTTACAGACCTGCAATGGGTGAATATTTAGTGACCTTTTGCAGTGGGTTTTAAGCTGCTGTTGTGGGAAACGGCCACAAGGATGCAGCATTTCTCCATTCCCAAATCTGGGTACTAGGGCAGCAGAGCCATTCTGGAAGTTGTTTGCCTAGGTTTTAAATTTGGATGGAATGTGCCAGGAAAACCCCCCATAAGTTTATGTCTCATTACTCCTAGTTTGTTGTTTTAATTTTTTCAATTGGCGTAATGGTTAGAATGTTGCTTATCCAAGGTGTACACACTCTGGTTCATCTACATATTCTATATACCTATTTATGTAGAGATCGTCTTCCCGTGTAAATTATTACAGAGTGTTCCGTAAACCTTCCTTGCTATTTGGTCAGTCTTTTTGATATATGTATATAATATGTATTTGTATACATATGGTAACGCTAATCTTCATTTATCCATTCCCCCACCTTTCCTTTTAGATAAGCATAGTTTTTTTAATAAGTCTGTGATTGACTTTCTCTGTGGAAATATGTTCATTTGTGTCAGTTATTAGATAACGCCTATAAGTGATATCGTAGGATATAGGATTTTGCTTTCCGACTTACCTCATGTTCTGTGATTATCTCCAAGATCATCTATGGTGCCTCAAAGAGCAGTGTTTCATTGTTTTCCATGGCTAGTATTCATTGTGTACATGGACCACTTCTTCTTTATCCTTTCATCTGTTGGTGGACATTTTGGTTGCTTCACTGCCTTGTCTATTGTGAATCAGGCTGCAGTGCAGCTTTTGCAGCCCGGGTCTTCTTCATTCTGGTCTTCTCAAGTGAGAGGCCCATTGTTGCACCTGCTGGATTGAATGGTACCTCAATTTTTCCTTTTAAACGCAGCTCCTTTCTGTTCTCATTATTAGCGTTTAACCCTTTTACATCTCACCAGCAGCTAGAGGGTACACAGTTCTCTAAAACCTCTTAGGCATTTATTGCTTGTAGTCTTTTTTCCAATGGTCAGTCGACTGGTGTGAGTTGAAAACTTTTTGTAGATTAGATTACATGAGTCTAATACTTCCTGAGGCTGAGCTTTTATCCATTTTCCTTTCTTTAAAAAGAGAGTGAGTAAAACATACCTCTTCATACTATCTTCTTGCAAATTTTGCCTGTTTTGAAATTTTTATCCATTCCCTACCTCAGCACAATTTTGAGGGCAGGCGTCCTTTACAGCCCTGAGTCCTTGTGAATGGTAAATGACCATTAGCTGTGGGTTAAAAGCTGCTCTTGCGGGAAACGGCCACATGGCGGCAGCATTTCTCCTTTACCAAATCTGGTTACTAGGGCAACAGAGCCTTACTGGAAGTGGTGTTCTAGGTTGTAAATTAGAATGGAATGTTCGAGGAAAAAGCCCTTTAAGTTTATGTCTCATTACTTCTTGTTGGTATTTTTAACTTAATTTAATTTTTATCACAGCAAACTTGACTACAATGTTTTGTTTGTTCTAGGTGTGCAAGATGTGGTTCTTTCACACATATATATATATCTATTCTTCTTCGGATCCTTTTCCCATGTAGGTTATGACACAATGTTGAGTAATCTTCCCTTGGTATTGCGTAGGTATTTGGGGATTGTATATTTCACATGTGTTTGTATGTCTCTGTTAACCTCAATATGGTAATGTATCCAATCCTCACACCTTTCCATTTGGTGAACCAAAAGTTTTTTTAATGAATCTATGATAGTGTTTGTCTGTGGAAATATCTTTGTTTGTATCATTTTTTAGGTAACCCCTATATGTGATACGATAGGATATGTGTCTTTCGCTTTCTCACTTACTCCAAGTTGCGTGATTACTTCTAGACTCATCTATGGTGCTGCAAATGGCATTGTTTCATTTTTTCACTAGCTCATATTCCATCTGTACAGGTAGCAGTTCTTCTTTGTCCACCCATCTGTCGATGGGCTTTTTGGTTACTTCCATATCTTGCCTATTTTAATAGTATGCAATGCAGATTTGCGAGGCTGTGTCCTTCCAATTCTGTCTTCTTAGTTTATAGGTCCAGGAATAGGTCTGCTGTATCATATGGTAGCTCAGTGTTTACCTTTTAAAGGCACCTCTGTTCTGTTCTCCTTAGTGGCTCTTTCCAGGTTACGTCCCACTTAAAGTGGAGGGCATGTATTTCTTCCCAGCACCTTCAGGATTTATTCTTTGTAGTTTTTGCTGATGATTTTTCTGAGTGGTGTGAGCTGATACCTCTTTGTGGTTGAATTTGCATGTGTCTCATAATGCGTTGAAATTGAGCTTTAAGACATGTCCTTTTTATTTTTCCAGCTGTGATTAGAGCTTATTTCTTCAAAGTGTTTTCTTAAAGTATGTGTCACCATTTGAAATATTTTGGCCATTATCTCCCTCAAGACATTTTGAGGGCAGGTTTCATTTACAGCCCTGCAGTACTTGTTCTTATGAAGTGACCATTAGCTCAGGCTTTAAACCTGCTTTTGCAGGTAACGGCCAGAGAGCGGCAGCCTTTCTACGTTTCCCATGCTGGTACTAGGGAAACAGACCTACCGGCCAGTGGTGTTCTTCGGTTATAAATGAGAGTGCAATGTGCCCGGATAAACCCACAAATGTTGATGTCTCCTTGCTTTTGTTTGTTTTTAAATTTAATTTATATTTATTATTAGAGTAATATTCCATTGTGTACGTGGACCACTTCTTCTTGGTGCATTCCTCGGTTGATGGACATTTTCATTGCTTCCAAGTGCTGGCTATGGTAAATCTTGCTGGCGTACAGGTTTGCCAGCCTGTGACTTTTTGATTCTCATTTTCTCAGGTGGTAGGCCAAGCAGTGGTTGTGATTGATTGACTGGTAGCTCAACGTTTCCCTTTTAAAGCAACTACATTGTGTTTTCATTAGTGGCTCTTTACATGCCCCCCCTTACAACCGAGGGTACGTATTTCTCCACACTCCCTTCACCGTTTATTTTTTGCAGCATTATTCCTAATGGCCATTCTGACTGCTGTGAGCTGATAGGTTTTTGTAATATGGGTATGCATGTCATTAAAATTTTTAAAATTCATCATATTCCTATGCCTTTATCTTTTCTCTTGAAAGAAAAAACCGTGAGTACAATATAGCTCTTGAAATTGTCTTCTTCGAAGGTTGCCCTCTTCTGAAGTTTTTGGTCTATTTTTGACCCCAGAAATTTTCTGGAAGGCAGGTGCCATTTACAGAAATGCAAGTTGGTGAAAATTTAGTCACCTTTTGCAGTGGGTTCAAAGCTGCTGTTGTGGGAAACGGCCACAAGGAGGTAGCATTTCTCCATTCCCCAATCTGGGTACTAGGGCAGCAGAGCCTTTCTGGAAGTCATTGTCCTAGGTTGTAAATTAGAATGGAATTTGCCAGGAGAAATCCCCATAAGTTTATGTCTCATTACTTCTTCTTGGTTTTAAAATTTTTTTAATCTGGGTAAAGTTTAGAATATTGTTTGTCCTAGGTGTACACAATCTGGTTCATTTATACATTATGTATGTCTATTAATGTACAGATCCTCTTCCCATGTAAAATATTACAGTGTTCTGTCGACCTCCCTTGCTATATGTTCGGTCTTTTTGATACATGTATATACTATGTATTTGTATATGTATAGTAACACTAATCTTCATTTCTCAATTTCCCCCCTCCTTTCCTTTTCGATGAGCATAGTTTGTTTTCTAAGCCTGTGAGTGTCTTTCTCTTTGGAAATATGTTCATCTGTGTCAGTTATTACATAATGCCATAAGTGATAATATAGGATATAGGTCTTTTGCTTTCCGACCTACTTCATGTTTTGTGATTATCTCCAGGCTCATCTATGGTGCCTCAAAGAGCAGTGCTTCAATGTTTTCCATAGCTAATATTCCATTGTGTACATGGACCACTTCTTCTGGGTGCATTCCTCTGTTGATGGACATTTTCGTTGCTTCCAAGTGTTGCCTTTGGTAAATATTGCTGGAGTACAGGTTTGCCAGCCTGTGATTTTTGATTTTCATTTTCTCAGGTGGTAGACCCAGCAGTGGGTATGATTGATTGACTGGTATGGTAGCTCAACGTTTACCTTTCCAAGGTACCTCAATTGTGCTTTCATTAGTGGCTCTTACCACATCCCCCTTAGAATCGACGGTACACATTTCTCCACAATCACATCAGCATATATTGTTTGCAGCATTTTTGTTGAGGGCCGTTCTGACTGGTGTGAGCTGATAGTTTTTTGTAATTTGGGTTTACATGTCTGTAAAAATACTTACAATTCATCATTTTTCCACGCCTTTTTCTTTTCTGTTAAAAGAAAAAAGGAAAAAAGTGTGAGTATAATATACCTCTTCAAATTTTCTTTTTGGAAGGTTGCACTCTGGAATTTTTTGGACGATTTTCCACCTCAGTATTTTTTGGAGGGCCGGTGTCATTTACAGACCTGCAATGGGTGAATATTTAGTGACCTTTTGCAGTGGGTTTTAAGCTGCTGTTGTGGGAAACGGCCACAAGGATGCAGCATTTCTCCATTCCCAAATCTGGGTACTAGGGCAGCAGAGCCATTCTGGAAGTTGTTTGCCTAGGTTTTAAATTTGGATGGAATGTGCCAGGAAAACCCCCCATAAGTTTATGTCTCATTACTCCTAGTTTGTTGTTTTAATTTTTTCAATTGGCGTAATGGTTAGAATGTTGCTTATCCAAGGTGTACACACTCTGGTTCATCTACATATTCTATATACCTATTTATGTAGAGATCGTCTTCCCGTGTAAATTATTACAGAGTGTTCCGTAAACCTTCCTTGCTATTTGGTCAGTCTTTTTGATATATGTATATAATATGTATTTGTATACATATGGTAACGCTAATCTTCATTTATCCATTCCCCCACCTTTCCTTTTAGATAAGCATAGTTTTTTTAATAAGTCTGTGATTGACTTTCTCTGTGGAAATATGTTCATTTGTGTCAGTTATTAGATAACGCCTATAAGTGATATCGTAGGATATAGGATTTTGCTTTCCGACTTACCTCATGTTCTGTGATTATCTCCAAGATCATCTATGGTGCCTCAAAGAGCAGTGTTTCATTGTTTTCCATGGCTAGTATTCATTGTGTACATGGACCACTTCTTCTTTATCCTTTCATCTGTTGGTGGACATTTTGGTTGCTTCACTGCCTTGTCTATTGTGAATCAGGCTGCAGTGCAGCTTTTGCAGCCCGGGTCTTCTTCATTCTGGTCTTCTCAAGTGAGAGGCCCATTGTTGCACCTGCTGGATTGAATGGTACCTCAATTTTTCCTTTTAAACGCAGCTCCTTTCTGTTCTCATTATTAGCGTTTAACCCTTTTACATCTCACCAGCAGCTAGAGGGTACACAGTTCTCTAAAACCTCTTAGGCATTTATTGCTTGTAGTCTTTTTTCCAATGGTCAGTCGACTGGTGTGAGTTGAAAACTTTTTGTAGATTAGATTACATGAGTCTAATACTTCCTGAGGCTGAGCTTTTATCCATTTTCCTTTCTTTAAAAAGAGAGTGAGTAAAACATACCTCTTCATACTATCTTCTTGCAAATTTTGCCTGTTTTGAAATTTTTATCCATTCCCTACCTCAGCACAATTTTGAGGGCAGGCGTCCTTTACAGCCCTGAGTCCTTGTGAATGGTAAATGACCATTAGCTGTGGGTTAAAAGCTGCTCTTGCGGGAAACGGCCACATGGCGGCAGCATTTCTCCTTTACCAAATCTGGTTACTAGGGCAACAGAGCCTTACTGGAAGTGGTGTTCTAGGTTGTAAATTAGAATGGAATGTTCGAGGAAAAAGCCCTTTAAGTTTATGTCTCATTACTTCTTGTTGGTATTTTTAACTTAATTTAATTTTTATCACAGCAAACTTGACTACAATGTTTTGTTTGTTCTAGGTGTGCAAGATGTGGTTCTTTCACACATATATATATATCTATTCTTCTTCGGATCCTTTTCCCATGTAGGTTATGACACAATGTTGAGTAATCTTCCCTTGGTATTGCGTAGGTATTTGGGGATTGTATATTTCACATGTGTTTGTATGTCTCTGTTAACCTCAATATGGTAATGTATCCAATCCTCACACCTTTCCATTTGGTGAACCAAAAGTTTTTTTAATGAATCTATGATAGTGTTTGTCTGTGGAAATATCTTTGTTTGTATCATTTTTTAGGTAACCCCTATATGTGATACGATAGGATATGTGTCTTTCGCTTTCTCACTTACTCCAAGTTGCGTGATTACTTCTAGACTCATCTATGGTGCTGCAAATGGCATTGTTTCATTTTTTCACTAGCTCATATTCCATCTGTACAGGTAGCAGTTCTTCTTTGTCCACCCATCTGTCGATGGGCTTTTTGGTTACTTCCATATCTTGCCTATTTTAATAGTATGCAATGCAGATTTGCGAGGCTGTGTCCTTCCAATTCTGTCTTCTTAGTTTATAGGTCCAGGAATAGGTCTGCTGTATCATATGGTAGCTCAGTGTTTACCTTTTAAAGGCACCTCTGTTCTGTTCTCCTTAGTGGCTCTTTCCAGGTTACGTCCCACTTAAAGTGGAGGGCATGTATTTCTTCCCAGCACCTTCAGGATTTATTCTTTGTAGTTTTTGCTGATGATTTTTCTGAGTGGTGTGAGCTGATACCTCTTTGTGGTTGAATTTGCATGTGTCTCATAATGCGTTGAAATTGAGCTTTAAGACATGTCCTTTTTATTTTTCCAGCTGTGATTAGAGCTTATTTCTTCAAAGTGTTTTCTTAAAGTATGTGTCACCATTTGAAATATTTTGGCCATTATCTCCCTCAAGACATTTTGAGGGCAGGTTTCATTTACAGCCCTGCAGTACTTGTTCTTATGAAGTGACCATTAGCTCAGGCTTTAAACCTGCTTTTGCAGGTAACGGCCAGAGAGCGGCAGCCTTTCTACGTTTCCCATGCTGGTACTAGGGAAACAGACCTACCGGCCAGTGGTGTTCTTCGGTTATAAATGAGAGTGCAATGTGCCCGGATAAACCCACAAATGTTGATGTCTCCTTGCTTTTGTTTGTTTTTAAATTTAATTTATATTTATTATTAGAGTAATATTCCATTGTGTACGTGGACCACTTCTTCTTGGTGCATTCCTCGGTTGATGGACATTTTCATTGCTTCCAAGTGCTGGCTATGGTAAATCTTGCTGGCGTACAGGTTTGCCAGCCTGTGACTTTTTGATTCTCATTTTCTCAGGTGGTAGGCCAAGCAGTGGTTGTGATTGATTGACTGGTAGCTCAACGTTTCCCTTTTAAAGCAACTACATTGTGTTTTCATTAGTGGCTCTTTACATGCCCCCCCTTACAACCGAGGGTACGTATTTCTCCACACTCCCTTCACCGTTTATTTTTTGCAGCATTATTCCTAATGGCCATTCTGACTGCTGTGAGCTGATAGGTTTTTGTAATATGGGTATGCATGTCATTAAAATTTTTAAAATTCATCATATTCCTATGCCTTTATCTTTTCTCTTGAAAGAAAAAACCGTGAGTACAATATAGCTCTTGAAATTGTCTTCTTTGCAGGTTGCCCTCTTCTGAAGTTTTTGGTCTATTTTTGACCCCAGAAATTTTCTGGAAGGCAGGTGCCATTTACAGAAATGCAAGTTGGTGAAAATTTAGTCACCTTTTGCAGTGGGTTCAAAGCTGCTGTTGTGGGAAACGGCCACAAGGAGGTAGCATTTCTCCATTCCCCAATCTGGGTACTAGGGCAGCAGAGCCTTTCTGGAAGTCATTGTCCTAGGTTGTAAATTAGAATGGAATTTGCCAGGAGAAATCCCCATAAGTTTATGTCTCATTACTTCTTCTTGGTTTTAAAATTTTTTTAATCTGGGTAAAGTTTAGAATATTGTTTGTCCTAGGTGTACACAATCTGGTTCATTTATACATTATGTATGTCTATTAATGTACAGATCCTCTTCCCATGTAAAATATTACAGTGTTCTGTCGACCTCCCTTGCTATATGTTCGGTCTTTTTGATACATGTATATACTATGTATTTGTATATGTATAGTAACACTAATCTTCATTTCTCAATTTCCCCCCTCCTTTCCTTTTCGATGAGCATAGTTTGTTTTCTAAGCCTGTGAGTGTCTTTCTCTTTGGAAATATGTTCATCTGTGTCAGTTATTACATAATGCCATAAGTGATAATATAGGATATAGGTCTTTTGCTTTCCGACCTACTTCATGTTTTGTGATTATCTCCAGGCTCATCTATGGTGCCTCAAAGAGCAGTGCTTCAATGTTTTCCATAGCTAATATTCCATTGTGTACATGGACCACTTCTTCTGGGTGCATTCCTCTGTTGATGGACATTTTCGTTGCTTCCAAGTGTTGCCTATGGTAAATATTGCTGGAGTGCAGGATTGCCAGCCTGTGATTTTTGATTTTCATTTTCTCAGGTGATAGACCCAGCAGTGGGTATGATTGATTGACTGGTATGGTAGCTCAACGTTTACCTTTTCAACGCACCTCAATAGTGCTTTCATTAGTGGCTCTTACCACGTCCCCCTTAGAATCGAGGGTACGCATTTCTCCACAATCACGTCAGCATTTAAGGCTTGCACCATTTTTGTTGATGGCCGTTCTGACTGGTGTGAGCTGGTAAGTTTTTGTAATTTGGGTTTACATGTCTGTAAAAATTCCTACAATTCATCATTTTTCCACGCCTTTTTCTTTTCTGTTAAAAGAAAAAAGGAAAAAAGTGTGAGTATAATATACCTCTTCAAATTTTCTTTTTGGAAGGTTGCACTCTGGAATTTTTTGGACGATTTTCCACCTCAGTATTTTTTGGAGGGCCGGTGTCATTTACAGACCTGCAATGGGTGAATATTTAGTGACCTTTTGCAGTGGGTTTTAAGCTGCTGTTGTGGGAAACGGCCACAAGGATGCAGCATTTCTCCATTCCCAAATCTGGGTACTAGGGCAGCAGAGCCATTCTGGAAGTTGTTTGCCTAGGTTTTAAATTTGGATGGAATGTCCCAGGAAAACCCCCCATAAGTTTATGTCTCATTACTCCTAATTCGTTGTTTTAATTTTTTCAATTGGGGTTATGGTTAGAATGTTGCTCGTCAAAGGTATACATACTCTGGTTCATCTACCTATTCTATATAACTATTTATTTAGAGGTCCTCTTCCCGTGTAAATTATTACAGAGTGTTCCGTAATTCTTCCTTGCTATATGGTCGGTCTTTTTGATATATGTATATAATATGTATTTGTATACATATGGTAACGGTAATCTTCATTTATCCATTCCCCCCACCTTTCCTTTTAGATAAGCATAGTTTTTCTTTAATAAGTCTGTGATTGACTTTCTCTGTGGAAATATTTTCATTTGTGTCAGTTATTAGATAACGCCTATAAGTGATATCGTAGGATATAGGACTTTTGCTTTCCGACTTACCTCATGTTCTGTGATTATCTCCAAGATCATCTATGGTGCCTCAAAGAGCAGTGTTTCATTGTTTTGCATGGCTAGTATTCATTGTGTACATGGACCACTTCTTCTTTATCCTTTCATCTGTTGATGGACATTTTGGTTGCTTCACTGCCTTGTCTATTATGAATAAGGCTGCAGTGCAGCTTTTGCAGCCCGGGTCTTCTTCATTCTGGTCTTCTCAGGTGAGAGGCCCATTGGTGCGCCTGCTGGATTGAATGGTACCTCAATTTTTCCTTTTAAACGCAGCTCCTTTCTGTTCTCATTATTAGCGTTTAACCCTCTTACATCTCCCCAGCAGCTAGAGGGTACAGAGTTCTGTAAAATCTCTTCAGCATTTATTGTTTGTAGACTTTTTGCCAATGGTCAGTCGACTGGTGTGAGTTGAAAAGTTTTTGTAGATTAGATTACATGAGTCTAATACTTCCTGAGGCTGAGCTTTTATCCATTTTCCTTTCTTTAAAAAGAGAGTGAGTAAAACTTACCTCTTCATACTACCTTCGTGAACATTTTGCCTGTTTTGAATTCTTTTATCCATTCCCTACATCAGCACAATTTTGAGGGCAGGTGTCCTTTACAGCCCTGAGTCCTTGTGAATGGTAAGTGACCATTAGCTGTGGGTTAATAGCTGCTCTTGCGGGAATCGGCCACAAGGCGGCAGCATTTCTCCTTTACCAAATCTGGTTACTAGGGCAACAGAGCCTTACTGGAAGTGGTGTTCTAGGTTGTAAATTAGAATGGAATGTGCGAGCAAAAAGCCCTTTAAGTTTATGTCTCATTACTTCTTGTTGGTATTTTTACCTTAATTTTAATTTTTATCACAGCAAACTTGATTACAATGTTTTGTTTGTTCTAGGTGTGCAAGATGTGGTTCTTTCACACATATACATATATCTATTCTTCTTCAGATCCTTTTCCCATGTAGGTTATGACACAATGTTGAGTAGTCTTCCCTTGGTATTGGGTAGGTCTTTGGTGATTATATATTTCACATGTGTTTGTATCTCTCTGTTAACCTCAATATGGTAATGTATCCAATCCTCACACCTTTCCATTTGGTGAACCACAATTTTTTTAATGAATCTATGATAGTGTTTGTCTGTGGAAATATCTTTGTTTATATCATTTTTTAGGTAACCCCTATATGTGATATGATAGGATATGTGTCTTTCGCTTTCTCACTTACTCCAAGTTGCATGATTACTTCTAGACTCATCTATGGTGCTGCAAATGGCATTGTTTCATTTTTTCACTAGCTCATAGTCCATCTGTACAGGTAGCAGTTCTTCTTGGTCCACCCATCTGTCGATCGGCTTTTTGGTTACTTCCATATCTTGGCTATTGTAATAGTATGCAATGCAGATTTGCGTGGCTGTGTCCTTCCATTTCTGTCTTCTTAGTTTATAGGTCCGGGAATACGTCTGCTGGATCATATGGTAGCTCAGTGTTTACCTTTAAAAGGCACCTCTGTTCTGTTCTCCTTAGTGGCTCTTTCCAGGTTATGTCCCACTTAAAGTGGAGGGCATGTATTTCTTCCCAGCACCTTCAGGATTTATTCTTTGTAGTTTTTGCTGATGATTATTCTGAGTGGTGTGAGCTGATACCTCTTTGTGGTTGAATTTGCATGTGTCGCATAATGCGTTGAAATTGAGCTTTAAGATATATCCTTTTTATTTTTCCAGCTGTGATTAGAGCTTATTTCTTCAAAGTGTTTTCTTAAAGTATGTGTCACCATTTGAAATATTTTGGCCATTATCTCCCTCAAGACATTTTGAGGGCAGGTTTCATTTACAGCCCTGCAGTACTTGTTCACATGAAGTGACCATTAGCTCAGGCTTTAAACCTACTTTTGCAGGTAACGGCCAGAGAGTGGCAGCCTTTCTTCGTTTCCCATGCTGGTAGTAGGGAAACAGACCTACCGGCCAGTGGTGTTCTTCGGTTATAAATTAGAGTGCAATGTGCCCAGATAAACCCACAAATGTTGATGTCTCCTTGCTTTTGTTTGTTTTTAAATTTAATTTATATTTATTATTAGAGTAATATTCCATTGTGTACATGGACCACTTCTTCTTGGTGCATTCCTCGGTTGATGGACATTTTCATTGCTTCCAAGTGCTGGCTATGGTAAATCTTGCTGGTGTACAGGTTTGCCAGCCTGTGTCTTTTTGATTCTCATTTTCTCAGGTGATAGGCCAAGCAGTGGTTGTGATTGATTGACTGGTAGCTCAATGTTTCCCTTTTCAAATCACCTACATTGTGTTTTCATTAGTGGCTCTTTACATGCTCCCCCTTTCAACCGAGGGTACGCATTTCTCCACACTCCCTTCACCGTTTATTTTTTGCAGCATTATTCCTAATGGCCATTCTGACTGCTGTGATCTGATAGGTTTTTGTAATATGGGTATGCATGTCATTAAAATTTTTAAAATTAACCATATTCCTATGCCTTTTTCTTTTCTCTTAAAAGAAAAAACCGTGAGTACAATATACCTCTTGAAATTGTCTTCTTCGAAGGTTGCCCTCTTCTGAAGTTTTTGGTCGATTTTTGACCCCAGAAATTTTCTGGAAGGCAGGTGCCATTTACAGAAATGCAAGTTGGTGAAAATTTAGTCACCTTTTGCAGTGGGTTCAAAGCTGCTGTTGTGGGAAACGGCCACAAGGAGGTAGCATTTCTCCATTCCCCAATCTGGGTACTAGGGCAGCAGAGCCTTTCTGGAAGTCATTGTCCTAGGTTGTAAATTAGAATGGAATTTGCCAGGAGAAATCCCCATAAGTTTATGTCTCATTACTTCTTCTTGGTTTTAAAATTTTTTTAATCTGGGTAAAGTTTAGAATATTGTTTGTCCTAGGTGTACACAATCTGGTTCATTTATACATTATGTATGTCTATTAATGTACAGATCCTCTTCCCATGTAAAATATTACAGTGTTCTGTCGACCTCCCTTGCTATATGTTCGGTCTTTTTGATACATGTATATACTATGTATTTGTATATGTATAGTAACACTAATCTTCATTTCTCAATTTCCCCCCTCCTTTCCTTTTCGATGAGCATAGTTTGTTTTCTAAGCCTGTGAGTGTCTTTCTCTTTGGAAATATGTTCATCTGTGTCAGTTATTACATAATGCCATAAGTGATAATATAGGATATAGGTCTTTTGCTTTCCGACCTACTTCATGTTTTGTGATTATCTCCAGGCTCATCTATGGTGCCTCAAAGAGCAGTGCTTCAATGTTTTCCATAGCTAATATTCCATTGTGTACATGGACCACTTCTTCTGGGTGCATTCCTCTGTTGATGGACATTTTCGTTGCTTCCAAGTGTTGCCTTTGGTAAATATTGCTGGAGTACAGGTTTGCCAGCCTGTGATTTTTGATTTTCATTTTCTCAGGTGGTAGACCCAGCAGTGGGTATGATTGATTGACTGGTATGGTAGCTCAACGTTTACCTTTCCAAGGCACCTCAATTGTGCTTTCATTAGTGGCTCTTACCACATCCCCCTTAGAATCGACGGTACACATTTCTCCACAATCACATCAGCATATATTGTTTGCAGCATTTTTGTTGAGGGCCGTTCTGACTGGTGTGAGCTGATAGTTTTTTGTAATTTGGGTTTACATGTCTGTAAAAATACTTACAATTCATCATTTTTCCACGCCTTTTTCTTTTCTGTTAAAAGAAAAAAGGAAAAAAGTGTGAGTATAATATACCTCTTCAAATTTTCTTTTTGGAAGGTTGCACTCTGGAATTTTTTGGACGATTTTCCACCTCAGTATTTTTTGGAGGGCCGGTGTCATTTACAGACCTGCAATGGGTGAATATTTAGTGACCTTTTGCAGTGGGTTTTAAGCTGCTGTTGTGGGAAACGGCCACAAGGATGCAGCATTTCTCCATTCCCAAATCTGGGTACTAGGGCAGCAGAGCCATTCTGGAAGTTGTTTGCCTAGGTTTTAAATTTGGATGGAATGTGCCAGGAAAACCCCCCATAAGTTTATGTCTCATTACTCCTAGTTTGTTGTTTTAATTTTTTCAATTGGCGTAATGGTTAGAATGTTGCTTATCCAAGGTGTACACACTCTGGTTCATCTACATATTCTATATACCTATTTATGTAGAGATCGTCTTCCCGTGTAAATTATTACAGAGTGTTCCGTAAACCTTCCTTGCTATTTGGTCAGTCTTTTTGATATATGTATATAATATGTATTTGTATACATATGGTAACGCTAATCTTCATTTATCCATTCCCCCACCTTTCCTTTTAGATAAGCATAGTTTTTTTAATAAGTCTGTGATTGACTTTCTCTGTGGAAATATGTTCATTTGTGTCAGTTATTAGATAACGCCTATAAGTGATATCGTAGGATATAGGATTTTGCTTTCCGACTTACCTCATGTTCTGTGATTATCTCCAAGATCATCTATGGTGCCTCAAAGAGCAGTGTTTCATTGTTTTCCATGGCTAGTATTCATTGTGTACATGGACCACTTCTTCTTTATCCTTTCATCTGTTGGTGGACATTTTGGTTGCTTCACTGCCTTGTCTATTGTGAATCAGGCTGCAGTGCAGCTTTTGCAGCCCGGGTCTTCTTCATTCTGGTCTTCTCAAGTGAGAGGCCCATTGTTGCACCTGCTGGATTGAATGGTACCTCAATTTTTCCTTTTAAACGCAGCTCCTTTCTGTTCTCATTATTAGCGTTTAACCCTTTTACATCTCACCAGCAGCTAGAGGGTACACAGTTCTCTAAAACCTCTTAGGCATTTATTGCTTGTAGTCTTTTTTCCAATGGTCAGTCGACTGGTGTGAGTTGAAAACTTTTTGTAGATTAGATTGCATGAGTCTAATACTTCCTGAGGCTGAGCTTTTATCCATTTTCCTTTCTTTAAAAAGAGAGTGAGTAAAACATACCTCTTCATACTATCTTCTTGCAAATTTTGCCTGTTTTGAAATTTTTATCCATTCCCTACCTCAGCACAATTTTGAGGGCAGGCGTCCTTTACAGCCCTGAGTCCTTGTGAATGGTAAATGACCATTAGCTGTGGGTTAAAAGCTGCTCTTGCGGGAAACGGCCACATGGCGGCAGCATTTCTCCTTTACCAAATCTGGTTACTAGGGCAACAGAGCCTTACTGGAAGTGGTGTTCTAGGTTGTAAATTAGAATGGAATGTTCGAGGAAAAAGCCCTTTAAGTTTATGTCTCATTACTTCTTGTTGGTATTTTTAACTTAATTTAATTTTTATCACAGCAAACTTGACTACAATGTTTTGTTTGTTCTAGGTGTGCAAGATGTGGTTCTTTCACACATATATATATATCTATTCTTCTTCGGATCCTTTTCCCATGTAGGTTATGACACAATGTTGAGTAATCTTCCCTTGGTATTGCGTAGGTATTTGGGGATTGTATATTTCACATGTGTTTGTATGTCTCTGTTAACCTCAATATGGTAATGTATCCAATCCTCACACCTTTCCATTTGGTGAACCATAAGTTTTTTTAATGAATCTATGATAGTGTTTGTCTGTGGAAATATCTTTGTTTGTATCATTTTTTAGGTAACCCTTATATGTGATACGATAGGATATGTGTCTTTCGCTTTCTCACTTACTCCAAGTTGCGTGATTACTTCTAGACTCATCTATGGTGCTGCAAATGGCATTGTTTCATTTTTTCACTAGCTCATATTCCATCTGTACAGGTAGCAGTTCTTCTTTGTCCACCCATCTGTCGATGGGCTTTTTGGTTACTTCCATATCTTGCCTATTGTAATAGTATGCAATGCAGATTTGCGAGGCTGTGTCCTTCCAATTCTGTCTTCTTAGTTTATAGGTCCAGGAATAGGTCTGCTGTATCATATGGTAGCTCAGTGTTTACCTTTTAAAGGCACCTCTGTTCTGTTCTCCTTAGTGGCTCTTTCCAGGTTACGTCCCACTTAAAGTGGAGGGCATGTATTTCTTCCCAGCACCTTCAGGATTTATTCTTTGTAGTTTTTGCTGATGATTTTTCTGAGTGGTGTGAGCTGATACCTCTTTGTGGTTGAATTTGCATGTGTCTCATAATGCGTTGAAATTGAGCTTTAAGACATGTCCTTTTTATTTTTCCAGCTGTGATTAGAGCTTATTTCTTCAAAGTGTTTTCTTAAAGTATGTGTCACCATTTGAAATATTTTGGCCATTATCTCCCTCAAGACATTTTGAGGGCAGGTTTCATTTACAGCCCTGCAGTACTTGTTCTTATGAAGTGACCATTAGCTCAGGCTTTAAACCTGCTTTTGCAGGTAACGGCCAGAGAGCGGCAGCCTTTCTACGTTTCCCATGCTGGTACTAGGGAAACAGACCTACCGGCCAGTGGTGTTCTTCGGTTATAAATGAGAGTGCAATGTGCCCGGATAAACCCACAAATGTTGATGTCTCCTTGCTTTTGTTTGTTTTTAAATTTAATTTATATTTATTATTAGAGTAATATTCCATTGTGTACGTGGACCACTTCTTCTTGGTGCATTCCTCGGTTGATGGACATTTTCATTGCTTCCAAGTGCTGGCTATGGTAAATCTTGCTGGCGTACAGGTTTGCCAGCCTGTGACTTTTTGATTCTCATTTTCTCAGGTGGTAGGCCAAGCAGTGGTTGTGATTGATTGACTGGTAGCTCAACGTTTCCCTTTTAAAGCAACTACATTGTGTTTTCATTAGTGGCTCTTTACATGCCCCCCCTTACAACCGAGGGTACGTATTTCTCCACACTCCCTTCACCGTTTATTTTTTGCAGCATTATTCCTAATGGCCATTCTGACTGCTGTGAGCTGATAGGTTTTTGTAATATGGGTATGCATGTCATTAAAATTTTTAAAATTCATCATATTCCTATGCCTTTATCTTTTCTCTTGAAAGAAAAAACCGTGAGTACAATATAGCTCTTGAAATTGTCTTCTTTGCAGGTTGCCCTCTTCTGAAGTTTTTGGTCTATTTTTGACCCCAGAAATTTTCTGGAAGGCAGGTGCCATTTACAGAAATGCAAGTTGGTGAAAATTTAGTCACCTTTTGCAGTGGGTTCAAAGCTGCTGTTGTGGGAAACGGCCACAAGGAGGTAGCATTTCTCCATTCCCCAATCTGGGTACTAGGGCAGCAGAGCCTTTCTGGAAGTCATTGTCCTAGGTTGTAAATTAGAATGGAATTTGCCAGGAGAAATCCCCATAAGTTTATGTCTCATTACTTCTTCTTGGTTTTAAAATTTTTTTAATCTGGGTAAAGTTTAGAATATTGTTTGTCCTAGGTGTACACAATCTGGTTCATTTATACATTATGTATGTCTATTAAAGTACAGATCCTCTTCCCATGTAAAATATTACAGTGTTCTGTCGACCTCCCTTGCTATATGTTCGGTCTTTTTGATACATGTATATACTATGTATTTGTATATGTATAGTAACACTAATCTTCATTTCTCAATTTCCCCCCTCCTTTCCTTTTCGATGAGCATAGTTTGTTTTCTAAGCCTGTGAGTGTCTTTCTCTTTGGAAATATGTTCATCTGTGTCAGTTATTACATAATGCCATAAGTGATAATATAGGATATAGGTCTTTTGCTTTCCGACCTACTTCATGTTTTGTGATTATCTCCAGGCTCATCTATGGTGCCTCAAAGAGCAGTGCTTCAATGTTTTCCATAGCTAATATTCCATTGTGTACATGGACCACTTCTTCTGGGTGCATTCCTCTGTTGATGGACATTTTCGTTGCTTCCAAGTGTTGCCTATGGTAAATATTGCTGGAGTGCAGGATTGCCAGCCTGTGATTTTTGATTTTCATTTTCTCAGGTGATAGACCCAGCAGTGGGTATGATTGATTGACTGGTATGGTAGCTCAACGTTTACCTTTTCAACGCACCTCAATAGTGCTTTCATTAGTGGCTCTTACCACGTCCCCCTTAGAATCGAGGGTACGCATTTCTCCACAATCACGTCAGCATTTAAGGCTTGCACCATTTTTGTTGATGGCCGTTCTGACTGGTGTGAGCTGGTAAGTTTTTGTAATTTGGGTTTACATGTCTGTAAAAATTCCTACAATTCATCATTTTTCCACGCCTTTTTCTTTCCTGTTAAAAGAAAAAAGGAAAAAAGTGTGAGTATAATATACCTCTTCAAATTTTCTTTTTGGAAGGTTGCACTCTGGAATTTTTTGGACGATTTTCCACCTCAGTATTTTTTGGAGGGCCGGTGTCATTTACAGACCTGCAATGGGTGAATATTTAGTGACCTTTTGCAGTGGGTTTTAAGCTGCTGTTGTGGGAAACGGCCACAAGGATGCAGCATTTCTCCATTCCCAAATCTGGGTACTAGGGCAGCAGAGCCATTCTGGAAGTTGTTTGCCTAGGTTTTAAATTTGGATGGAATGTGCCAGGAAAACCCCCCATAAGTTTATGTCTCATTACTCCTAGTTCGTTGTTTTAATTTTTTCAATTGGGGTTATGGTTAGAATGTTGCTCGTCAAAGGTATACATACTCTGGTTCATCTACCTATTCTATATAACTATTTATTTAGAGGTCCTCTTCCCGTGTAAATTATTACAGAGTGTTCCGTAATTCTTCCTTGCTATATGGTCGGTCTTTTTGATATATGTATATAATATGTATTTGTATACATATGGTAACGGTAATCTTCATTTATCCATTCCCCCCACCTTTCCTTTTAGATAAGCATAGTTTTTCTTTAATAAGTCTGTGATTGACTTTCTCTGTGGAAATATTTTCATTTGTGTCAGTTATTAGATAACGCCTATAAGTGATATCGTAGGATATAGGACTTTTGCTTTCCGACTTACCTCATGTTCTGTGATTATCTCCAAGATCATCTATGGTGCCTCAAAGAGCAGTGTTTCATTGTTTTGCATGGCTAGTATTCATTGTGTACATGGACCACTTCTTCTTTATCCTTTCATCTGTTGATGGACATTTTGGTTGCTTCACTGCCTTGTCTATTATGAATAAGGCTGCAGTGCAGCTTTTGCAGCCCGGGTCTTCTTCATTCTGGTCTTCTCAGGTGAGAGGCCCATTGGTGCGCCTGCTGGATTGAATGGTACCTCAATTTTTCCTTTTAAACGCAGCTCCTTTCTGTTCTCATTATTAGCGTTTAACCCTCTTACATCTCCCCAGCAGCTAGAGGGTACAGAGTTCTGTAAAATCTCTTCAGCATTTATTGTTTGTAGACTTTTTGCCAATGGTCAGTCGACTGGTGTGAGTTGAAAAGTTTTTGTAGATTAGATTACATGAGTCTAATACTTCCTGAGGCTGAGCTTTTATCCATTTTCCTTTCTTTAAAAAGAGAGTGAGTAAAACTTACCTCTTCATACTACCTTCGTGAACATTTTGCCTGTTTTGAATTCTTTTATCCATTCCCTACATCAGCACAATTTTGAGGGCAGGTGTCCTTTACAGCCCTGAGTCCTTGTGAATGGTAAGTGACCATTAGCTGTGGGTTAATAGCTGCTCTTGCGGGAATCGGCCACAAGGCGGCAGCATTTCTCCTTTACCAAATCTGGTTACTAGGGCAACAGAGCCTTACTGGAAGTGGTGTTCTAGGTTGTAAATTAGAATGGAATGTGCGAGCAAAAAGCCCTTTAAGTTTATGTCTCATTACTTCTTGTTGGTATTTTTACCTTAATTTTAATTTTTATCACAGCAAACTTGATTACAATGTTTTGTTTGTTCTAGGTGTGCAAGATGTGGTTCTTTCACACATATACATATATCTATTCTTCTTCAGATCCTTTTCCCATGTAGGTTATGACACAATGTTGAGTAGTCTTCCCTTGGTATTGGGTAGGTCTTTGGTGATTATATATTTCACATGTGTTTGTATCTCTCTGTTAACCTCAATATGGTAATGTATCCAATCCTCACACCTTTCCATTTGGTGAACCACAATTTTTTTAATGAATCTATGATAGTGTTTGTCTGTGGAAATATCTTTGTTTATATCATTTTTTAGGTAACCCCTATATGTGATATGATAGGATATGTGTCTTTCGCTTTCTCACTTACTCCAAGTTGCGTGATTACTTCTAGACTCATCTATGGTGCTGCAAATGGCATTGTTTCATTTTTTCACTAGCTCATAGTCCATCTGTACAGGTAGCAGTTCTTCTTGGTCCACCCATCTGTCGATCGGCTTTTTGGTTACTTCCATATCTTGGCTATTGTAATAGTATGCAATGCAGATTTGCGTGGCTGTGTCCTTCCATTTCTGTCTTCTTAGTTTATAGGTCCGGGAATACGTCTGCTGGATCATATGGTAGCTCAGTGTTTACCTTTAAAAGGCACCTCTGTTCTGTTCTCCTTAGTGGCTCTTTCCAGGTTATGTCCCACTTAAAGTGGAGGGCATGTATTTCTTCCCAGCACCTTCAGGATTTATTCTTTGTAGTTTTTGCTGATGATTATTCTGAGTGGTGTGAGCTGATACCTCTTTGTGGTTGAATTTGCATGTGTCGCATAATGCGTTGAAATTGAGCTTTAAGATATATCCTTTTTATTTTTCCAGCTGTGATTAGAGCTTATTTCTTCAAAGTGTTTTCTTAAAGTATGTGTCACCATTTGAAATATTTTGGCCATTATCTCCCTCAAGACATTTTGAGGGCAGGTTTCATTTACAGCCCTGCAGTACTTGTTCACATGAAGTGACCATTAGCTCAGGCTTTAAACCTACTTTTGCAGGTAACGGCCAGAGAGTGGCAGCCTTTCTTCGTTTCCCATGCTGGTAGTAGGGAAACAGACCTACCGGCCAGTGGTGTTCTTCGGTTATAAATTAGAGTGCAATGTGCCCAGATAAACCCACAAATGTTGATGTCTCCTTGCTTTTGTTTGTTTTTAAATTTAATTTATATTTATTATTAGAGTAATATTCCATTGTGTACATGGACCACTTCTTCTTGGTGCATTCCTCGGTTGATGGACATTTTCATTGCTTCCAAGTGCTGGCTATGGTAAATCTTGCTGGTGTACAGGTTTGCCAGCCTGTGTCTTTTTGATTCTCATTTTCTCAGGTGATAGGCCAAGCAGTGGTTGTGATTGATTGACTGGTAGCTCAATGTTTCCCTTTTCAAATCACCTACATTGTGTTTTCATTAGTGGCTCTTTACATGCTCCCCCTTTCAACCGAGGGTACGCATTTCTCCACACTCCCTTCACCGTTTATTTTTTGCAGCATTATTCCTAATGGCCATTCTGACTGCTGTGATCTGATAGGTTTTTGTAATATGGGTATGCATGTCATTAAAATTTTTAAAATTAACCATATTCCTATGCCTTTTTCTTTTCTCTTAAAAGAAAAAACCGTGAGTACAATATACCTCTTGAAATTGTCTTCTTCGAAGGTTGCCCTCTTCTGAAGTTTTTGGTCGATTTTTGACCCCAGAAATTTTCTGGAAGGCAGGTGCCATTTACAGAAATGCAAGTTGGTGAAAATTTAGTCACCTTTTGCAGTGGGTTCAAAGCTGCTGTTGTGGGAAACGGCCACAAGGAGGTAGCATTTCTCCATTCCCCAATCTGGGTACTAGGGCAGCAGAGCCTTTCTGGAAGTCATTGTCCTAGGTTGTAAATTAGAATGGAATTTGCCAGGAGAAATCCCCATAAGTTTATGTCTCATTACTTCTTCTTGGTTTTAAAATTTTTTTAATCTGGGTAAAGTTTAGAATATTGTTTGTCCTAGGTGTACACAATCTGGTTCATTTATACATTATGTATGTCTATTAATGTACAGATCCTCTTCCCATGTAAAATATTACAGTGTTCTGTCGACCTCCCTTGCTATATGTTCGGTCTTTTTGATACATGTATATACTATGTATTTGTATATGTATAGTAACACTAATCTTCATTTCTCAATTTCCCCCCTCCTTTCCTTTTCGATGAGCATAGTTTGTTTTCTAAGCCTGTGAGTGTCTTTCTCTTTGGAAATATGTTCATCTGTGTCAGTTATTACATAATGCCATAAGTGATAATATAGGATATAGGTCTTTTGCTTTCCGACCTACTTCATGTTTTGTGATTATCTCCAGGCTCATCTATGGTGCCTCAAAGAGCAGTGCTTCAATGTTTTCCATAGCTAATATTCCATTGTGTACATGGACCACTTCTTCTGGGTGCATTCCTCTGTTGATGGACATTTTCGTTGCTTCCAAGTGTTGCCTTTGGTAAATATTGCTGGAGTACAGGTTTGCCAGCCTGTGATTTTTGATTTTCATTTTCTCAGGTGGTAGACCCAGCAGTGGGTATGATTGATTGACTGGTATGGTAGCTCAACGTTTACCTTTCCAAGGCACCTCAATTGTGCTTTCATTAGTGGCTCTTACCACATCCCCCTTAGAATCGACGGTACACATTTCTCCACAATCACATCAGCATATATTGTTTGCAGCATTTTTGTTGAGGGCCGTTCTGACTGGTGTGAGCTGATAGTTTTTTGTAATTTGGGTTTACATGTCTGTAAAAATACTTACAATTCATCATTTTTCCACGCCTTTTTCTTTTCTGTTAAAAGAAAAAAGGAAAAAAGTGTGAGTATAATATACCTCTTCAAATTTTCTTTTTGGAAGGTTGCACTCTGGAATTTTTTGGACGATTTTCCACCTCAGTATTTTTTGGAGGGCCGGTGTCATTTACAGACCTGCAATGGGTGAATATTTAGTGACCTTTTGCAGTGGGTTTTAAGCTGCTGTTGTGGGAAACGGCCACAAGGATGCAGCATTTCTCCATTCCCAAATCTGGGTACTAGGGCAGCAGAGCCATTCTGGAAGTTGTTTGCCTAGGTTTTAAATTTGGATGGAATGTGCCAGGAAAACCCCCCATAAGTTTATGTCTCATTACTCCTAGTTTGTTGTTTTAATTTTTTCAATTGGCGTAATGGTTAGAATGTTGCTTATCCAAGGTGTACACACTCTGGTTCATCTACATATTCTATATACCTATTTATGTAGAGATCGTCTTCCCGTGTAAATTATTACAGAGTGTTCCGTAAACCTTCCTTGCTATTTGGTCAGTCTTTTTGATATATGTATATAATATGTATTTGTATACATATGGTAACGCTAATCTTCATTTATCCATTCCCCCACCTTTCCTTTTAGATAAGCATAGTTTTTTTAATAAGTCTGTGATTGACTTTCTCTGTGGAAATATGTTCATTTGTGTCAGTTATTAGATAACGCCTATAAGTGATATCGTAGGATATAGGATTTTGCTTTCCGACTTACCTCATGTTCTGTGATTATCTCCAAGATCATCTATGGTGCCTCAAAGAGCAGTGTTTCATTGTTTTCCATGGCTAGTATTCATTGTGTACATGGACCACTTCTTCTTTATCCTTTCATCTGTTGGTGGACATTTTGGTTGCTTCACTGCCTTGTCTATTGTGAATCAGGCTGCAGTGCAGCTTTTGCAGCCCGGGTCTTCTTCATTCTGGTCTTCTCAAGTGAGAGGCCCATTGTTGCACCTGCTGGATTGAATGGTACCTCAATTTTTCCTTTTAAACGCAGCTCCTTTCTGTTCTCATTATTAGCGTTTAACCCTTTTACATCTCACCAGCAGCTAGAGGGTACACAGTTCTCTAAAACCTCTTAGGCATTTATTGCTTGTAGTCTTTTTTCCAATGGTCAGTCGACTGGTGTGAGTTGAAAACTTTTTGTAGATTAGATTGCATGAGTCTAATACTTCCTGAGGCTGAGCTTTTATCCATTTTCCTTTCTTTAAAAAGAGAGTGAGTAAAACATACCTCTTCATACTATCTTCTTGCAAATTTTGCCTGTTTTGAAATTTTTATCCATTCCCTACCTCAGCACAATTTTGAGGGCAGGCGTCCTTTACAGCCCTGAGTCCTTGTGAATGGTAAATGACCATTAGCTGTGGGTTAAAAGCTGCTCTTGCGGGAAACGGCCACATGGCGGCAGCATTTCTCCTTTACCAAATCTGGTTACTAGGGCAACAGAGCCTTACTGGAAGTGGTGTTCTAGGTTGTAAATTAGAATGGAATGTTCGAGGAAAAAGCCCTTTAAGTTTATGTCTCATTACTTCTTGTTGGTATTTTTAACTTAATTTAATTTTTATCACAGCAAACTTGACTACAATGTTTTGTTTGTTCTAGGTGTGCAAGATGTGGTTCTTTCACACATATATATATATCTATTCTTCTTCGGATCCTTTTCCCATGTAGGTTATGACACAATGTTGAGTAATCTTCCCTTGGTATTGCGTAGGTATTTGGGGATTGTATATTTCACATGTGTTTGTATGTCTCTGTTAACCTCAATATGGTAATGTATCCAATCCTCACACCTTTCCATTTGGTGAACCAAAAGTTTTTTTAATGAATCTATCATAGTGTTTGTCTGTGGAAATATCTTTGTTTGTATCATTTTTTAGGTAACCCCTATATGTGATACGATAGGATATGTGTCTTTCGCTTTCTCACTTACTCCAAGTTGCGTGATTACTTCTAGACTCATCTATGGTGCTGCAAATGGCATTGTTTCATTTTTTCACTAGCTCATATTCCATCTGTACAGGTAGCAGTTCTTCTTTGTCCACCCATCTGTCGATGGGCTTTTTGGTTACTTCCATATCTTGCCTATTTTAATAGTATGCAATGCAGATTTGCGAGGCTGTGTCCTTCCAATTCTGTCTTCTTAGTTTATAGGTCCAGGAATAGGTCTGCTGTATCATATGGTAGCTCAGTGTTTACCTTTTAAAGGCACCTCTGTTCTGTTCTCCTTAGTGGCTCTTTCCAGGTTACGTCCCACTTAAAGTGGAGGGCATGTATTTCTTCCCAGCACCTTCAGGATTTATTCTTTGTAGTTTTTGCTGATGATTTTTCTGAGTGGTGTGAGCTGATACCTCTTTGTGGTTGAATTTGCATGTGTCTCATAATGCGTTGAAATTGAGCTTTAAGACATGTCCTTTTTATTTTTCCAGCTGTGATTAGAGCTTATTTCTTCAAAGTGTTTTCTTAAAGTATGTGTCACCATTTGAAATATTTTGGCCATTATCTCCCTCAAGACATTTTGAGGGCAGGTTTCATTTACAGCCCTGCAGTACTTGTTCTTATGAAGTGACCATTAGCTCAGGCTTTAAACCTGCTTTTGCAGGTAACGGCCAGAGAGCGGCAGCCTTTCTACGTTTCCCATGCTGGTACTAGGGAAACAGACCTACCGGCCAGTGGTGTTCTTCGGTTATAAATGAGAGTGCAATGTGCCCGGATAAACCCACAAATGTTGATGTCTCCTTGCTTTTGTTTGTTTTTAAATTTAATTTATATTTATTATTAGAGTAATATTCCATTGTGTACGTGGACCACTTCTTCTTGGTGCATTCCTCGGTTGATGGACATTTTCATTGCTTCCAAGTGCTGGCTATGGTAAATCTTGCTGGCGTACAGGTTTGCCAGCCTGTGACTTTTTGATTCTCATTTTCTCAGGTGGTAGGCCAAGCAGTGGTTGTGATTGATTGACTCGTAGCTCAACGTTTCCCTTTTAAAGCAACTACATTGTGTTTTCATTAGTGGCTCTTTACATGCCCCCCCTTACAACCGAGGGTACGTATTTCTCCACACTCCCTTCACCGTTTATTTTTTGCAGCATTATTCCTAATGGCCATTCTGACTGCTGTGAGCTGATAGGTTTTTGTAATATGGGTATGCATGTCATTAAAATTTTTAAAATTCATCATATTCCTATGCCTTTATCTTTTCTCTTGAAAGAAAAAACCGTGAGTACAATATAGCTCTTGAAATTGTCTTCTTTGCAGGTTGCCCTCTTCTGAAGTTTTTGGTCTATTTTTGACCCCAGAAATTTTCTGGAAGGCAGGTGCCATTTACAGAAATGCAAGTTGGTGAAAATTTAGTCACCTTTTGCAGTGGGTTCAAAGCTGCTGTTGTGGGAAACGGCCACAAGGAGGTAGCATTTCTCCATTCCCCAATCTGGGTACTAGGGCAGCAGAGCCTTTCTGGAAGTCATTGTCCTAGGTTGTAAATTAGAATGGAATTTGCCAGGAGAAATCCCCATAAGTTTATGTCTCATTACTTCTTCTTGGTTTTAAAATTTTTTTAATCTGGGTAAAGTTTAGAATATTGTTTGTCCTAGGTGTACACAATCTGGTTCATTTACACATTATGTATGTCTATTACTGTACAGATCCTCTTCCCATGTAAAATATTACAGTGTTCTGTCGACCTCCCTTGCTATATGTTCGGTCTTTTTGATACATGTATATACTATGTATTTGTATATGTATAGTAACACTAATCTTCATTTCTCAATTTCCCCCCTCCTTTCCTTTTCGATGAGCATAGTTTGTTTTCTAAGCCTGTGAGTGTCTTTCTCTTTGGAAATATGTTCATCTGTGTCAGTTATTAGATAATGCCATAAGTGATAATATAGGATATAGGTCTTTTGCTTTCCCACCTACTTCATGTTTTGTGATTATCTCCAGGCTCATCTATGGTGCCTCAAAGAGCAGTGCTTCAATGTTTTCCATAGCTAATATTCCATTGTGTACATGGACCACTTCTTCTGGGTGCATTCCTCTGTTGATGGACATTTTCGTTGCTTCCAAGTGTTGCCTTTGGTAAATATTGCTGGAGTACAGGTTTGCCAGCCTGTGATTTTTGATTTTCATTTTCTCAGGTGGTAGACCCAGCAGTGGGTATGATTGATTGACTGGTATGGTAGCTCAACGTTTACCTTTCCAAGGCACCTCAATTGTGCTTTCATTAGTGGCTCTTACCACATCCCCCTTAGAATCGAGGGTACGCATTTCTCCACAATCACATCAGCATTTATTGTTTGCAGCATTTTTGTTGAGGGCCGTTCTGACTGGTGTGAGCTGATAGTTTTTTGTAATTTGGGTTTACATGTCTGTAAAAATTCCTACAATTCATCATTTTTCCACGCCTTTTTCTTTTCTGTTAAAAGAAAAAAGGAAAAAAGTGTGAGTATAATATACCTCTTCAAATTTTCTTTTTGGAAGGTTGCACTCTGGAATTTTTTGGTCGATTTTCCACCTCAGTATTTTTTGGAGGGCCGGTGTCATTTACAGACCTGCAATGGGTGAATATTTAGTGACCTTTTGCAGTGGGTTTTAAGCTGCTGTTGTGGGAAACGGCCACAAGGATGCAGCATTTCTCCATTCCCAAATCTGGGTACTAGGGCAGCAGAGCCATTCTGGAAGTTGTTTGCCTAGGTTTTAAATTTGGATGGAATGTGCCAGGAAAACCCCCCATAAGTTTATGTCTCATTACTCCTAGTTCGTTGTTTTAATTTTTTCAATTGGGGTTATGGTTAGAATGTTGCTCGTCAAAGGTATACATACTCTGGTTCCTCTACATATTCTATATAACTATTTATTTAGAGGTCCTCTTCCCGTGTAAATTATTACAGAGTGTTCCGTAATTCTTCCTTGCTATATGGTCGGTCTTTTTGATATATGTATATAATATGTATTTGTATACATATGGTAACGGTAATCTTCATTTATCCATTCCCCCCACCTTTCCTTTTAGATAAGCATAGTTTTTCTTTAATAAGTCTGTGATTGACTTTCTCTGTGGAAATATTTTCATTTGTGTCAGTTATTAGATAACGCCTATAAGTGATATCGTAGGATATAGGACTTTTGCTTTCCGACTTACCTCATGTTCTGTGATTATCTCCAAGATCATCTATGGTGCCTCAAAGAGCAGTGTTTCATTGTTTTGCATGGCTAGTATTCATTGTGTACATGGACCACTTCTTCTTTATCCTTTCATCTGTTGATGGACATTTTGGTTGCTTCACTGCCTTGTCTATTATGAATAAGGCTGCAGTGCAGCTTTTGCAGCCCGGGTCTTCTTCATTCTGGTCTTCTCAGGTGAGAGGCCCATTGGTGCGCCTGCTGGATTGAATGGTACCTCAATTTTTCCTTTTAAACGCAGCTCCTTTCTGTTCTCATTATTAGCGTTTAACCCTCTTACATCTCCCCAGCAGCTAGAGGGTACAGAGTTCTGTAAAATCTCTTCAGCATTTATTGTTTGTAGACTTTTTGCCAATGGTCAGTCGACTGGTGTGAGTTGAAAAGTTTTTGTAGATTAGATTACATGAGTCTAATACTTCCTGAGGCTGAGCTTTTATCCATTTTCCTTTCTTTAAAAAGAGAGTGAGTAAAACTTACCTCTTCATACTACCTTCGTGAACATTTTGCCTGTTTTGAATTCTTTTATCCATTCCCTACATCAGCACAATTTTGAGGGCAGGTGTCCTTTACAGCCCTGAGTCCTTGTGAATGGTAAGTGACCATTAGCTGTGAGTTAATAGCTGCTCTTGCGGGAATCGGCCACAAGGCGGCAGCATTTCTCCTTTACCAAATCTGGTTACTAGGGCAACAGAGCCTTACTGGAAGTGGTGTTCTAGGTTGTAAATTAGAATGGAATGTGCGAGCAAAAAGCCCTTTAAGTTTATGTCTCATTACTTCTTGTTGGTATTTTTACCTTAATTTTAATTTTTATCACAGCAAACTTGATTACAATGTTTTGTTTGTTCTAGGTGTGCAAGATGTGGTTCTTTCACACATATACATATATCTATTCTTCTTCAGATCCTTTTCCCATGTAGGTTATGACACAATGTTGAGTAGTCTTCCCTTGGTATTGGGTAGGTCTTTGGTGATTATATATTTCACATGTGTTTGTATCTCTCTGTTAACCTCAATATGGTAATGTATCCAATCCTCACACCTTTCCATTTGGTGAACCACAATTTTTTTAATGAATCTATGATAGTGTTTGTCTGTGGAAATATCTTTGTTTATATCATTTTTTAGGTAACCCCTATATGTGATATGATAGGATATGTGTCTTTCGCTTTCTCACTTACTCCAAGTTGCGTGATTACTTCTAGACTCATCTATGGTGCTGCAAATGGCATTGTTTCATTTTTTCACTAGCTCATAGTCCATCTGTACAGGTAGCAGTTCTTCTTGGTCCCCCCATCTGTCGATCGGCTTTTTGGTTACTTCCATATCTTGGCTATTGTAATAGTATGCAATGCAGATTTGCGTGGCTGTGTCCTTCCATTTCTGTCTTCTTAGTTTATAGGTCCGGGAATACGTCTGCTGGATCATATGGTAGCTCAGTGTTTACCTTTAAAAGGCACCTCTGTTCTGTTCTCCTTAGTGGCTCTTTCCAGGTTATGTCCCACTTAAAGTGGAGGGCATGTATTTCTTCCCAGCACCTTCAGGATTTATTCTTTGTAGTTTTTGCTGATGATTATTCTGAGTGGTGTGAGCTGATACCTCTTTGTGGTTGAATTTGCATGTGTCGCATAATGCGTTGAAATTGAGCTTTAAGATATATCCTTTTTATTTTTCCAGCTGTGATTAGAGCTTATTTCTTCAAAGTGTTTTCTTAAAGTATGTGTCACCATTTGAAATATTTTGGCCATTATCTCCCTCAAGACATTTTGAGGGCAGGTTTCATTTACAGCCCTGCAGTACTTGTTCACATGAAGTGACCATTAGCTCAGGCTTTAAACCTACTTTTGCAGGTAACGGCCAGAGAGTGGCAGCCTTTCTTCGTTTCCCATGCTGGTAGTAGGGAAACAGACCTACCGGCCAGTGGTGTTCTTCGGTTATAAATTAGAGTGCAATGTGCCCAGATAAACCCACAAATGTTGATGTCTCCTTGCTTTTGTTTGTTTTTAAATTTAATTTATATTTATTATTAGAGTAATATTCCATTGTGTACATGGACCACTTCTTCTTGGTGCATTCCTCGGTTGATGGACATTTTCATTGCTTCCAAGTGCTGGCTATGGTAAATCTTGCTGGTGTACAGGTTTGCCAGCCTGTGTCTTTTTGATTCTCATTTTCTCAGGTGATAGGCCAAGCAGTGGTTGTGATTGATTGACTGGTAGCTCAATGTTTCCCTTTTCAAATCACCTACATTGTGTTTTCATTAGTGGCTCTTTACATGCTCCCCCTTTCAACCGAGGGTACGCATTTCTCCACACTCCCTTCACCGTTTATTTTTTGCAGCATTATTCCTAATGGCCATTCTGACTGCTGTGATCTGATAGGTTTTTGTAATATGGGTATGCATGTCATTAAAATTTTTAAAATTAACCATATTCCTATGCCTTTTTCTTTTCTCTTAAAAGAAAAAACCGTGAGTACAATATACCTCTTGAAATTGTCTTCTTCGAAGGTTGCCCTCTTCTGAAGTTTTTGGTCGATTTTTGACCCCAGAAATTTTCTGGAAGGCAGGTGCCATTTACAGAAATGCAAGTTGGTGAAAATTTAGTCACCTTTTGCAGTGGGTTCAAAGCTGCTGTTGTGGGAAACGGCCACAAGGAGGTAGCATTTCTCCATTCCCCAATCTGGGTACTAGGGCAGCAGAGCCTTTCTGGAAGTCATTGTCCTAGGTTGTAAATTAGAATGGAATTTGCCAGGAGAAATCCCCATAAGTTTATGTCTCATTACTTCTTCTTGGTTTTAAAATTTTTTTAATCTGGGTAAAGTTTAGAATATTGTTTGTCCTAGGTGTACACAATCTGGTTCATTTATACATTATGTATGTCTATTAATGTACAGATCCTCTTCCCATGTAAAATATTACAGTGTTCTGTCGACCTCCCTTGCTATATGTTCGGTCTTTTTGATACATGTATATACTATGTATTTGTATATGTATAGTAACACTAATCTTCATTTCTCAATTTCCCCCCTCCTTTCCTTTTCGATGAGCATAGTTTGTTTTCTAAGCCTGTGAGTGTCTTTCTCTTTGGAAATATGTTCATCTGTGTCAGTTATTACATAATGCCATAAGTGATAATATAGGATATAGGTCTTTTGCTTTCCGACCTACTTCATGTTTTGTGATTATCTCCAGGCTCATCTATGGTGCCTCAAAGAGCAGTGCTTCAATGTTTTCCATAGCTAATATTCCATTGTGTACATGGACCACTTCTTCTGGGTGCATTCCTCTGTTGATGGACATTTTCGTTGCTTCCAAGTGTTGCCTTTGGTAAATATTGCTGGAGTACAGGTTTGCCAGCCTGTGATTTTTGATTTTCATTTTCTCAGGTGGTAGACCCAGCAGTGGGTATGATTGATTGACTGGTATGGTAGCTCAACGTTTACCTTTCCAAGGCACCTCAATTGTGCTTTCATTAGTGGCTCTTACCACATCCCCCTTAGAATCGACGGTACACATTTCTCCACAATCACATCAGCATATATTGTTTGCAGCATTTTTGTTGAGGGCCGTTCTGACTGGTGTGAGCTGATAGTTTTTTGTAATTTGGGTTTACATGTCTGTAAAAATACTTACAATTCATCATTTTTCCACGCCTTTTTCTTTTCTGTTAAAAGAAAAAAGGAAAAAAGTGTGAGTATAATATACCTCTTCAAATTTTCTTTTTGGAAGGTTGCACTCTGGAATTTTTTGGACGATTTTCCACCTCAGTATTTTTTGGAGGGCCGGTGTCATTTACAGACCTGCAATGGGTGAATATTTAGTGACCTTTTGCAGTGGGTTTTAAGCTGCTGTTGTGGGAAACGGCCACAAGGATGCAGCATTTCTCCATTCCCAAATCTGGGTACTAGGGCAGCAGAGCCATTCTGGAAGTTGTTTGCCTAGGTTTTAAATTTGGATGGAATGTGCCAGGAAAACCCCCCATAAGTTTATGTCTCATTACTCCTAGTTTGTTGTTTTAATTTTTTCAATTGGCGTAATGGTTAGAATGTTGCTTATCCAAGGTGTACACACTCTGGTTCATCTACATATTCTATATACCTATTTATGTAGAGATCGTCTTCCCGTGTAAATTATTACAGAGTGTTCCGTAAACCTTCCTTGCTATTTGGTCAGTCTTTTTGATATATGTATATAATATGTATTTGTATACATATGGTAACGCTAATCTTCATTTATCCATTCCCCCACCTTTCCTTTTAGATAAGCATAGTTTTTTTTAATAAGTCTGTGATTGACTTTCTCTGTGGAAATATGTTCATTTGTGTCAGTTATTAGATAACGCCTATAAGTGATATCGTAGGATATAGGATTTTGCTTTCCGACTTACCTCATGTTCTGTGATTATCTCCAAGATCATCTATGGTGCCTCAAAGAGCAGTGTTTCATTGTTTTCCATGGCTAGTATTCATTGTGTACATGGACCACTTCTTCTTTATCCTTTCATCTGTTGGTGGACATTTTGGTTGCTTCACTGCCTTGTCTATTGTGAATCAGGCTGCAGTGCAGCTTTTGCAGCCCGGGTCTTCTTCATTCTGGTCTTCTCAAGTGAGAGGCCCATTGTTGCACCTGCTGGATTGAATGGTACCTCAATTTTTCCTTTTAAACGCAGCTCCTTTCTGTTCTCATTATTAGCGTTTAACCCTTTTACATCTCACCAGCAGCTAGAGGGTACACAGTTCTCTAAAACCTCTTAGGCATTTATTGCTTGTAGTCTTTTTTCCAATGGTCAGTCGACTGGTGTGAGTTGAAAACTTTTTGTAGATTAGATTGCATGAGTCTAATACTTCCTGAGGCTGAGCTTTTATCCATTTTCCTTTCTTTAAAAAGAGAGTGAGTAAAACATACCTCTTCATACTATCTTCTTGCAAATTTTGCCTGTTTTGAAATTTTTATCCATTCCCTACCTCAGCACAATTTTGAGGGCAGGCGTCCTTTACAGCCCTGAGTCCTTGTGAATGGTAAATGACCATTAGCTGTGGGTTAAAAGCTGCTCTTGCGGGAAACGGCCACATGGCGGCAGCATTTCTCCTTTACCAAATCTGGTTACTAGGGCAACAGAGCCTTACTGGAAGTGGTGTTCTAGGTTGTAAATTAGAATGGAATGTTCGAGGAAAAAGCCCTTTAAGTTTATGTCTCATTACTTCTTGTTGGTATTTTTAACTTAATTTAATTTTTATCACAGCAAACTTGACTACAATGTTTTGTTTGTTCTAGGTGTGCAAGATGTGGTTCTTTCACACATATATATATATCTATTCTTCTTCGGATCCTTTTCCCATGTAGGTTATGACACAATGTTGAGTAATCTTCCCTTGGTATTGCGTAGGTATTTGGGGATTGTATATTTCACATGTGTTTGTATGTCTCTGTTAACCTCAATATGGTAATGTATCCAATCCTCACACCTTTCCATTTGGTGAACCATAAGTTTTTTTAATGAATCTATGATAGTGTTTGTCTGTGGAAATATCTTTGTTTGTATCATTTTTTAGGTAACCCCTATATGTGATACGATAGGATATGTGTCTTTCGCTTTCTCACTTACTCCAAGTTGCGTGATTACTTCTAGACTCATCTATGGTGCTGCAAATGGCATTGTTTCATTTTTTCACTAGCTCATATTCCATCTGTACAGGTAGCAGTTCTTCTTTGTCCACCCATCTGTCGATGGGCTTTTTGGTTACTTCCATATCTTGCCTATTTTAATAGTATGCAATGCAGATTTGCGAGGCTGTGTCCTTCCAATTCTGTCTTCTTAGTTTATAGGTCCAGGAATAGGTCTGCTGTATCATATGGTAGCTCAGTGTTTACCTTTTAAAGGCACCTCTGTTCTGTTCTCCTTAGTGGCTCTTTCCAGGTTACGTCCCACTTAAAGTGGAGGGCATGTATTTCTTCCCAGCACCTTCAGGATTTATTCTTTGTAGTTTTTGCTGATGATTTTTCTGAGTGGTGTGAGCTGATACCTCTTTGTGGTTGAATTTGCATGTGTCTCATAATGCGTTGAAATTGAGCTTTAAGACATGTCCTTTTTATTTTTCCAGCTGTGATTAGAGCTTATTTCTTCAAAGTGTTTTCTTAAAGTATGTGTCACCATTTGAAATATTTTGGCCATTATCTCCCTCAAGACATTTTGAGGGCAGGTTTCATTTACAGCCCTGCAGTACTTGTTCTTATGAAGTGACCATTAGCTCAGGCTTTAAACCTGCTTTTGCAGGTAACGGCCAGAGAGCGGCAGCCTTTCTACGTTTCCCATGCTGGTACTAGGGAAACAGACCTACCGGCCAGTGGTGTTCTTCGGTTATAAATGAGAGTGCAATGTGCCCGGATAAACCCACAAATGTTGATGTCTCCTTGCTTTTGTTTGTTTTTAAATTTAATTTATATTTATTATTAGAGTAATATTCCATTGTGTACGTGGACCACTTCTTCTTGGTGCATTCCTCGGTTGATGGACATTTTCATTGCTTCCAAGTGCTGGCTATGGTAAATCTTGCTGGCGTACAGGTTTGCCAGCCTGTGACTTTTTGATTCTCATTTTCTCAGGTGGTAGGCCAAGCAGTGGTTGTGATTGATTGACTGGTAGCTCAACGTTTCCCTTTTAAAGCAACTACATTGTGTTTTCATTAGTGGCTCTTTACATGCCCCCCCTTACAACCGAGGGTACGTATTTCTCCACACTCCCTTCACTGTTTATTTTTTGCAGCATTATTCCTAATGGCCATTCTGACTGCTGTGAGCTGATAGGTTTTTGTAATATGGGTATGCATGTCATTAAAATTTTTAAAATTCATCATATTCCTATGCCTTTATCTTTTCTCTTGAAAGAAAAAACCGTGAGTACAATATAGCTCTTGAAATTGTCTTCTTTGCAGGTTGCCCTCTTCTGAAGTTTTTGGTCTATTTTTGACCCCAGAAATTTTCTGGAAGGCAGGTGCCATTTACAGAAATGCAAGTTGGTGAAAATTTAGTCACCTTTTGCAGTGGGTTCAAAGCTGCTGTTGTGGGAAACGGCCACAAGGAGGTAGCATTTCTCCATTCCCCAATCTGGGTACTAGGGCAGCAGAGCCTTTCTGGAAGTCATTGTCCTAGGTTGTAAATTAGAATGGAATTTGCCAGGAGAAATCCCCATAAGTTTATGTCTCATTACTTCTTCTTGGTTTTAAAATTTTTTTAATCTGGGTAAAGTTTAGAATATTGTTTGTCCTAGGTGTACACAATCTGGTTCATTTATACATTATGTATGTCTATTAATGTACAGATCCTCTTCCCATGTAAAATATTACAGTGTTCTGTCGACCTCCCTTGCTATATGTTCGGTCTTTTTGATACATGTATATACTATGTATTTGTATATGTATAGTAACACTAATCTTCATTTCTCAATTTCCCCCCTCCTTTCCTTTTCGATGAGCATAGTTTGTTTTCTAAGCCTGTGAGTGTCTTTCTCTTTGGAAATATGTTCATCTGTGTCAGTTATTACATAATGCCATAAGTGATAATATAGGATATAGGTCTTTTGCTTTCCGACCTACTTCATGTTTTGTGATTATCTCCAGGCTCATCTATGGTGCCTCAAAGAGCAGTGCTTCAATGTTTTCCATAGCTAATATTCCATTGTGTACATGGACCACTTCTTCTGGGTGCATTCCTCTGTTGATGGACATTTTCGTTGCTTCCAAGTGTTGCCTATGGTAAATATTGCTGGAGTGCAGGATTGCCAGCCTGTGATTTTTGATTTTCATTTTCTCAGGTGATAGACCCAGCAGTGGGTATGATTGATTGACTGGTATGGTAGCTCAACGTTTACCTTTTCAACGCACCTCAATAGTGCTTTCATTAGTGGCTCTTACCACGTCCCCCTTAGAATCGAGGGTACGCATTTCTCCACAATCACGTCAGCATTTAAGGCTTGCACCATTTTTGTTGATGGCCGTTCTGACTGGTGTGAGCTGGTAAGTTTTTGTAATTTGGGTTTACATGTCTGTAAAAATTCCTACAATTCATCATTTTTCCACGCCTTTTTCTTTCCTGTTAAAAGAAAAAAGGAAAAAAGTGTGAGTATAATATACCTCTTCAAATTTTATTTTTGGAAGGTTGCACTCTGGAATTTTTTGGACGATTTTCCACCTCAGTATTTTTTGGAGGGCCGGTGTCATTTACAGACCTGCAATGGGTGAATATTTAGTGACCTTTTGCAGTGGGTTTTAAGCTGCTGTTGTGGGAAACGGCCACAAGGATGCAGCATTTCTCCATTCCCAAATCTGGGTACTAGGGCAGCAGAGCCATTCTGGAAGTTGTTTGCCTAGGTTTTAAATTTGGATGGAATGTGCCAGGAAAACCCCCCATAAGTTTATGTCTCATTACTCCTAATTCGTTGTTTTAATTTTTTCAATTGGGGTTATGGTTAGAATGTTGCTCGTCAAAGGTATACATACTCTGGTTCATCTACCTATTCTATATAACTATTTATTTAGAGGTCCTCTTCCCGTGTAAATTATTACAGAGTGTTCCGTAATTCTTCCTTGCTATATGGTCGGTCTTTTTGATATATGTATATAATATGTATTTGTATACATATGGTAACGGTAATCTTCATTTATCCATTCCCCCCACCTTTCCTTTTAGATAAGCATAGTTTTTCTTTAATAAGTCTGTGATTGACTTTCTCTGTGGAAATATTTTCATTTGTGTCAGTTATTAGATAACGCCTATAAGTGATATCGTAGGATATAGGACTTTTGCTTTCCGACTTACCTCATGTTCTGTGATTATCTCCAAGATCATCTATGGTGCCTCAAAGAGCAGTGTTTCATTGTTTTGCATGGCTAGTATTCATTGTGTACATGGACCACTTCTTCTTTATCCTTTCATCTGTTGATGGACATTTTGGTTGCTTCACTGCCTTGTCTATTATGAATAAGGCTGCAGTGCAGCTTTTGCAGCCCGGGTCTTCTTCATTCTGGTCTTCTCAGGTGAGAGGCCCATTGGTGCGCCTGCTGGATTGAATGGTACCTCAATTTTTCCTTTTAAACGCAGCTCCTTTCTGTTCTCATTATTAGCGTTTAACCCTCTTACATCTCCCCAGCAGCTAGAGGGTACAGAGTTCTGTAAAATCTCTTCAGCATTTATTGTTTGTAGACTTTTTGCCAATGGTCAGTCGACTGGTGTGAGTTGAAAAGTTTTTGTAGATTAGATTACATGAGTCTAATACTTCCTGAGGCTGAGCTTTTATCCATTTTCCTTTCTTTAAAAAGAGAGTGAGTAAAACTTACCTCTTCATACTACCTTCGTGAACATTTTGCCTGTTTTGAATTCTTTTATCCATTCCCTACATCAGCACAATTTTGAGGGCAGGTGTCCTTTACAGCCCTGAGTCCTTGTGAATGGTAAGTGACCATTAGCTGTGGGTTAATAGCTGCTCTTGCGGGAATCGGCCACAAGGCGGCAGCATTTCTCCTTTACCAAATCTGGTTACTAGGGCAACAGAGCCTTACTGGAAGTGGTGTTCTAGGTTGTAAATTAGAATGGAATGTGCGAGCAAAAAGCCCTTTAAGTTTATGTCTCATTACTTCTTGTTGGTATTTTTACCTTAATTTTAATTTTTATCACAGCAAACTTGATTACAATGTTTTGTTTGTTCTAGGTGTGCAAGATGTGGTTCTTTCACACATATACATATATCTATTCTTCTTCAGATCCTTTTCCCATGTAGGTTATGACACAATGTTGAGTAGTCTTCCCTTGGTATTGGGTAGGTCTTTGGTGATTATATATTTCACATGTGTTTGTATCTCTCTGTTAACCTCAATATGGTAATGTATCCAATCCTCACACCTTTCCATTTGGTGAACCACAATTTTTTTAATGAATCTATGATAGTGTTTGTCTGTGGAAATATCTTTGTTTATATCATTTTTTAGGTAACCCCTATATGTGATATGATAGGATATGTGTCTTTCGCTTTCTCACTTACTCCAAGTTGCGTGATTACTTCTAGACTCATCTATGGTGCTGCAAATGGCATTGTTTCATTTTTTCACTAGCTCATAGTCCATCTGTACAGGTAGCAGTTCTTCTTGGTCCACCCATCTGTCGATCGGCTTTTTGGTTACTTCCATATCTTGGCTATTGTAATAGTATGCAATGCAGATTTGCGTGGCTGTGTCCTTCCATTTCTGTCTTCTTAGTTTATAGGTCCGGGAATACGTCTGCTGGATCATATGGTAGCTCAGTGTTTACCTTTAAAAGGCACCTCTGTTCTGTTCTCCTTAGTGGCTCTTTCCAGGTTATGTCCCACTTAAAGTGGAGGGCATGTATTTCTTCCCAGCACCTTCAGGATTTATTCTTTGTAGTTTTTGCTGATGATTATTCTGAGTGGTGTGAGCTGATACCTCTTTGTGGTTGAATTTGCATGTGTCGCATAATGCGTTGAAATTGAGCTTTAAGATATATCCTTTTTATTTTTCCAGCTGTGATTAGAGCTTATTTCTTCAAAGTGTTTTCTTAAAGTATGTGTCACCATTTGAAATATTTTGGCCATTATCTCCCTCAAGACATTTTGAGGGCAGGTTTCATTTACAGCCCTGCAGTACTTGTTCACATGAAGTGACCATTAGCTCAGGCTTTAAACCTACTTTTGCAGGTAACGGCCAGAGAGTGGCAGCCTTTCTTCGTTTCCCATGCTGGTAGTAGGGAAACAGACCTACCGGCCAGTGGTGTTCTTCGGTTATAAATTAGAGTGCAATGTGCCCAGATAAACCCACAAATGTTGATGTCTCCTTGCTTTTGTTTGTTTTTAAATTTAATTTATATTTATTATTAGAGTAATATTCCATTGTGTACATGGACCACTTCTTCTTGGTGCATTCCTCGGTTGATGGACATTTTCATTGCTTCCAAGTGCTGGCTATGGTAAATCTTGCTGGTGTACAGGTTTGCCAGCCTGTGTCTTTTTGATTCTCATTTTCTCAGGTGATAGGCCAAGCAGTGGTTGTGATTGATTGACTGGTAGCTCAATGTTTCCCTTTTCAAATCACCTACATTGTGTTTTCATTAGTGGCTCTTTACATGCTCCCCCTTTCAACCGAGGGTACGCATTTCTCCACACTCCCTTCACCGTTTATTTTTTGCAGCATTATTCCTAATGGCCATTCTGACTGCTGTGATCTGATAGGTTTTTGTAATATGGGTATGCATGTCATTAAAATTTTTAAAATTAACCATATTCCTATGCCTTTTTCTTTTCTCTTAAAAGAAAAAACCGTGAGTACAATATACCTCTTGAAATTGTCTTCTTCGAAGGTTGCCCTCTTCTGAAGTTTTTGGTCGATTTTTGACCCCAGAAATTTTCTGGAAGGCAGGTGCCATTTACAGAAATGCAAGTTGGTGAAAATTTAGTCACCTTTTGCAGTGGGTTCAAAGCTGCTGTTGTGGGAAACGGCCACAAGGAGGTAGCATTTCTCCATTCCCCAATCTGGGTACTAGGGCAGCAGAGCCTTTCTGGAAGTCATTGTCCTAGGTTGTAAATTAGAATGGAATTTGCCAGGAGAAATCCCCATAAGTTTATGTCTCATTACTTCTTCTTGGTTTTAAAATTTTTTTAATCTGGGTAAAGTTTAGAATATTGTTTGTCCTAGGTGTACACCATCTGGTTCATTTATACATTATGTATGTCTATTAATGTACAGATCCTCTTCCCATGTAAAATATTACAGTGTTCTGTCGACCTCCCTTGCTATATGTTCGGTCTTTTTGATACATGTATATACTATGTATTTGTATATGTATAGTAACACTAATCTTCATTTCTCAATTTCCCCCCTCCTTTCCTTTTCGATGAGCATAGTTTGTTTTCTAAGCCTGTGAGTGTCTTTCTCTTTGGAAATATGTTCATCTGTGTCAGTTATTACATAATGCCATAAGTGATAATATAGGATATAGGTCTTTTGCTTTCCGACCTACTTCATGTTTTGTGATTATCTCCAGGCTCATCTATGGTGCCTCAAAGAGCAGTGCTTCAATGTTTTCCATAGCTAATATTCCATTGTGTACATGGACCACTTCTTCTGGGTGCATTCCTCTGTTGATGGACATTTTCGTTGCTTCCAAGTGTTGCCTTTGGTAAATATTGCTGGAGTACAGGTTTGCCAGCCTGTGATTTTTGATTTTCATTTTCTCAGGTGGTAGACCCAGCAGTGGGTATGATTGATTGACTGGTATGGTAGCTCAACGTTTACCTTTCCAAGGCACCTCAATTGTGCTTTCATTAGTGGCTCTTACCACATCCCCCTTAGAATCGACGGTACACATTTCTCCACAATCACATCAGCATATATTGTTTGCAGCATTTTTGTTGAGGGCCGTTCTGACTGGTGTGAGCTGATAGTTTTTTGTAATTTGGGTTTACATGTCTGTAAAAATACTTACAATTCATCATTTTTCCACGCCTTTTTCTTTTCTGTTAAAAGAAAAAAGGAAAAAAGTGTGAGTATAATATACCTCTTCAAATTTTCTTTTTGGAAGGTTGCACTCTGGAATTTTTTGGACGATTTTCCACCTCAGTATTTTTTGGAGGGCCGGTGTCATTTACAGACCTGCAATGGGTGAATATTTAGTGACCTTTTGCAGTGGGTTTTAAGCTGCTGTTGTGGGAAACGGCCACAAGGATGCAGCATTTCTCCATTCCCAAATCTGGGTACTAGGGCAGCAGAGCCATTCTGGAAGTTGTTTGCCTAGGTTTTAAATTTGGATGGAATGTGCCAGGAAAACCCCCCATAAGTTTATGTCTCATTACTCCTAGTTTGTTGTTTTAATTTTTTCAATTGGCGTAATGGTTAGAATGTTGCTTATCCAAGGTGTACACACTCTGGTTCATCTACATATTCTATATACCTATTTATGTAGAGATCGTTTTCCCGTGTAAATTATTACAGAGTGTTCCGTAAACCTTCCTTGCTATTTGGTCAGTCTTTTTGATATATGTATATAATATGTATTTGTATACATATGGTAACGCTAATCTTCATTTATCCATTCCCCCACCTTTCCTTTTAGATAAGCATAGTTTTTTTAATAAGTCTGTGATTGACTTTCTCTGTGGAAATATGTTCATTTGTGTCAGTTATTAGATAACGCCTATAAGTGATATCGTAGGATATAGGATTTTGCTTTCCGACTTACCTCATGTTCTGTGATTATCTCCAAGATCATCTATGGTGCCTCAAAGAGCAGTGTTTCATTGTTTTCCATGGCTAGTATTCATTGTGTACATGGACCACTTCTTCTTTATCCTTTCATCTGTTGGTGGACATTTTGGTTGCTTCACTGCCTTGTCTATTGTGAATCAGGCTGCAGTGCAGCTTTTGCAGCCCGGGTCTTCTTCATTCTGGTCTTCTCAAGTGAGAGGCCCATTGTTGCACCTGCTGGATTGAATGGTACCTCAATTTTTCCTTTTAAACGCAGCTCCTTTCTGTTCTCATTATTAGCGTTTAACCCTTTTACATCTCACCAGCAGCTAGAGGGTACACAGTTCTCTAAAACCTCTTAGGCATTTATTGCTTGTAGTCTTTTTTCCAATGGTCAGTCGACTGGTGTGAGTTGAAAACTTTTTGTAGATTAGATTGCATGAGTCTAATACTTCCTGAGGCTGAGCTTTTATCCATTTTCCTTTCTTTAAAAAGAGAGTGAGTAAAACATACCTCTTCATACTATCTTCTTGCAAATTTTGCCTGTTTTGAAATTTTTATCCATTCCCTACCTCAGCACAATTTTGAGGGCAGGCGTCCTTTACAGCCCTGAGTCCTTGTGAATGGTAAATGACCATTAGCTGTGGGTTAAAAGCTGCTCTTGCGGGAAACGGCCACATGGCGGCAGCATTTCTCCTTTACCAAATCTGGTTACTAGGGCAACAGAGCCTTACTGGAAGTGGTGTTCTAGGTTGTAAATTAGAATGGAATGTTCGAGGAAAAAGCCCTTTAAGTTTATGTCTCATTACTTCTTGTTGGTATTTTTAACTTAATTTAATTTTTATCACAGCAAACTTGACTACAATGTTTTGTTTGTTCTAGGTGTGCAAGATGTGGTTCTTTCACACATATATATATATATTCTTCTTCGGATCCTTTTCCCATGTAGGTTATGACACAATGTTGAGTAATCTTCCCTTGGTATTGCGTAGGTATTTGGGGATTGTATATTTCACATGTGTTTGTATGTCTCTGTTAACCTCAATATGGTAATGTATCCAATCCTCACACCTTTCCATTTGGTGAACCATAAGTTTTTTTAATGAATCTATGATAGTGTTTGTCTGTGGAAATATCTTTGTTTGTATCATTTTTTAGGTAACCCCTATATGTGATACGATAGGATATGTGTCTTTCGCTTTCTCACTTACTCCAAGTTGCGTGATTACTTCTAGACTCATCTATGGTGCTGCAAATGGCATTGTTTCATTTTTTCACTAGCTCATATTCCATCTGTACAGGTAGCAGTTCTTCTTTGTCCACCCATCTGTCGATGGGCTTTTTGGTTACTTCCATATCTTGCCTATTGTAATAGTATGCAATGCAGATTTGCGAGGCTGTGTCCTTCCAATTCTGTCTTCTTAGTTTATAGGTCCAGGAATAGGTCTGCTGTATCATATGGTAGCTCAGTGTTTACCTTTTAAAGGCACCTCTGTTCTGTTCTCCTTAGTGGCTCTTTCCAGGTTACGTCCCACTTAAAGTGGAGGGCATGTATTTCTTCCCAGCACCTTCAGGATTTATTCTTTGTAGTTTTTGCTGATGATTTTTCTGAGTGGTGTGAGCTGATACCTCTTTGTGGTTGAATTTGCATGTGTCTCATAATGCGTTGAAATTGAGCTTTAAGACATGTCCTTTTTATTTTTCCAGCTGTGATTAGAGCTTATTTCTTCAAAGTGTTTTCTTAAAGTATGTGTCACCATTTGAAATATTTTGGCCATTATCTCCCTCAAGACATTTTGAGGGCAGGTTTCATTTACAGCCCTGCAGTACTTGTTCTTATGAAGTGACCATTAGCTCAGGCTTTAAACCTGCTTTTGCAGGTAACGGCCAGAGAGCGGCAGCCTTTCTACGTTTCCCATGGTGGTACTAGGGAAACAGACCTACCGGCCAGTGGTGTTCTTCGGTTATAAATGAGAGTTCAATGTGCCCAGATAAACCCACAAATGTTGATGTCTCCTTGCTTTTGTTTGTTTTTAAATTTAATTTATATTTATTATTAGAGTAATATTCCATTGTGTACGTGGACCACTTCTTCTTGGTGCATTCCTCGGTTGATGGACATTTTCATTGCTTCCAAGTGCTGGCTATGGTAAATCTTGCTGGCGTACAGGATTGCCAGCCTGTGACTTTTTGATTCTCATTTTCTCAGGTGGTAGGCCAAGCAGTGGTTGTGATTGATTGACTGGTAGCTCAACGTTTCCCTTTTCAAAGCACCTACATTGTGTTTTCATTAGTGGCTCTTTACATGCCCCCCCTTACAACCGAGGGTACGTATTTCTCCACACTCCCTTCACCGTTTATTTTTTGCAGCATTATTCCTAATGGCCATTCTGACTGCTGTGAGCTGATAGGTTTTTGTAATATGGGTATGCATGTCATTAAAATTTTTAAAATTAACCATATTCCTATGCCTTTTTCTTTTCTCTTAAAAGAAAAAACCGTGAGTACAATATACCTCTTGAAATTGTCTTCTTCGAAGGTTGCCCTCTTCTGAAGTTTTTGGTCGATTTTTGACCCCAGAAATTTTCTGGAAGGCAGGTGCCATTTACAGAAATGCAAGTTGGTGAAAATTTAGTCACCTTTTGCAGTGGGTTCAAAGCTGCTGTTGTGGGAAACGGCCACAAGGAGGTAGCATTTCTCCATTCCCCAATCTGGGTACTAGGGCAGCAGAGCCTTTCTGGAAGTCATTGTCCTAGGTTGTAAATTAGAATGGAATTTGCCAGGAGAAATCCCCATAAGTTTATGTCTCATTACCTCTTCTTGGTTTTAAAATTTTTTTAATCTGGGTAAAGTTTAGAATATTGTTTGTCCTAGGTGTACACAATCTGGTTCATTTATACATTATGTATGTCTATTAATGTACAGATCCTCTTCCCATGTAAAATATTACAGTGTTCTGTCGACCTCCCTTGCTATATGTTCGGTCTTTTTGATACATGTATATACTATGTATTTGTATATGTATAGTAACACTAATCTTCATTTCTCAATTTCCCCCCTCCTTTCCTTTTCGATGAGCATAGTTTGTTTTCTAAGCCTGTGAGTGTCTTTCTCTTTGGAAATATGTTCATCTGTGTCAGTTATTACATAATGCCATAAGTGATAATATAGGATATAGGTCTTTTGCTTTCCGACCTACTTCATGTTTTGTGATTATCTCCAGGCTCATCTATGGTGCCTCAAAGAGCAGTGCTTCAATGTTTTCCATAGCTAATATTCCATTGTGTACATGGACCACTTCTTCTTGGTGCATTCCTCTGTTGATGGACATTTTCGTTGCTTCCAAGTGTTGCCTATGGTAAATATTGCTGGAGTGCAGGTTTGCCAGCCTGTGATTTTTGATTTTCATTTTCTCAGGTGGTAGACCCAGCAGTGGGTATGATTGATTGAGTGGTATGGTAGCTCAACGTTTACCTTTCCAAGGCACCTCAATTGTGCTTTCATTAGTGGCTCTTACCACGTCCCCCTTAGAATCGAGGGTACACATTTCTCCACAATCACATCAGCATTTATTGTTTGCAGCATTTTTGTTGATGGCCATTCTGTCTGGTGTGAGCTGATAGGTTTTTGTAATTTGGGTTTACATGTCTGTAAAAATTCCTACAATTCATCATTTCTCCACACCTTTTTCTTTTCTGTTAAAAGAAAAAAGCAAAAATGTGTGAGTATAATATACCTCTTCAAATTTTCTTTTTGGAAGGTTGCACTCTAGAATTTTTTGGTCGATTTTCGGCCTCAGGATTTTTTGGAGGGCGGGTGTCATTTACAGAACTGCAATTGGTGAATATTTAGTGACCTTTTGCAGTGGGTTTAAAGCTGCTGTTGTGGGAAACGGCCACAAGGATGCAGCACTTCTCCATTCCCAAATCTGGGTACTAGGGCAGCAGAACCATTCTGGAAGTCGTTTGTATAGGTTGTAAATTTAAATGGAATGTGGCAGGAAAACCCCCCATAAGTTTATGTCTGATTACTCCTAGTTTGTTGTTTTAATTTTTTCAATTGGCGTAATGGTTAGAATGTTGCTTATCCAAGGTGTACACACTCTGGTTCATCTACATATTCTATATACCTATTTATGTAGAGATCCTCTTCCCGTGTAAATTATTACAGAGTGTTCCGTAAACCTTCCTTGCTATTTGGTCAGTCTTTTTGATATATGTATATAATATGTATTTGTATACATATGGTAACGCTAATCTTCATTTATCCATTCCCCCACCTTTCCTTTTAGATAAGCATAGTTTTTTTAATAAGTCTGTGATTGACTTTCTCTGTGGAAATATGTTCATTTGTGTCAGTTATTAGATAACGCCTATAAGTGATATCGTAGGATATAGGACTTTTGCTTTCCGACTTACCTCATGTTCTGTGATTATCTCCAAGATCATCTATGGTGCCTCAAAGAGCAGTGTTTCATTGTTTTCCATGGCTAGTATTCATTGTGTACATGGACCACTTCTTCTTTATCCTTTCATCTGTTGATGGACATTTTGGTTGCTTCACTGCCTTGTCTATTGTGAATCAGGCTGCAGTGCAGCTTTTGCAGCCCGGGTCTTCTTCATTCTGGTCTTCTCAGGTGAGAGGCCCATTGGTGCGCCTGCTGGATTGAATGGTACCTCAATTTTTCCTTTTAAACGCAGCTCCTTTCTGTTCTCATTATTAGCGTTTAAACCTCTTACATCTCACCAGCAGCTAGAGGGTACACAATTCTCTAAAACCTCTTCAGCATTTATTGTTTGTAGACTTTTTGCCAATGGTCAGTCGACTGGTGTGAGTTGAAAAGTTTTTGTAGATTAGATTGCATGAGTCTAATACTTCCTGAGGCTGAGCTTTTATCCATTTTTCTTTCTTTAAAAAGAGAGTGAGTAAAACTTACCTTTTCATACTATCTTCGTGAACATTTTGCCTGTTTTGAATTCTTTTATCCATTCCCTACCTCAGCACAATTTTGAGGGCAGGCGTCCTTTACAGCCCTGAGTCCTTGTGAATGGTAAATGACCATTAGCTGTGGGTTAAAAGCTGCTCTTGCGGGAAACGGCCACATGGCGGCAGCATTTCTCCTTTACCAATTCTGGTTACTAGGGCAACAGAGCCTTACTGGAAGTGGTGTTCTAGGTTGTAAATTAGAATGGAATGTTCGAGGAAAAAGCCCTTTAAGTTTATGTCTCATTACTTCTTGTTGGTATTTTTAACTTAATTTAATTTTTATCACAGCAAACTTGATTACAATGTTTTGTTTGTTCTAGGTGTGCAAGATGTGGTTCTTTCACACATATATATATATCTATTCTTCTTCGGATCCTTTTCCCATGTAGGTTATGACACAATGTTGAGTAATCTTCCCTTGGTATTGCGTAGGTATTTGGGGATTATATATTTCACATGTGTTTGTATGTCTCTGTTAACCTCAATATGGTAATGTATCCAATCCTCACACCTTTCCATTTGGTGAACCATAAGTTTTTTAATGAATCTATGATAGTGTTTGTCTGTGGAAATATCTTTGTTTGTATCATTTTTTAGGTAACCCCTATATGTGATACGATAGGATATGTGTCTTTCGCTTTCTCACTTACTCCAAGTTGCGTGATTACTTCTAGACTCATCTATGGTGCTGCAAATGGCATTGTTTCATTTTTTCACTAGCTCATATTCCATCTGTACAGGTAGCAGTTCTTCTTTGTCCACCCATCTGTCGATGGGCTTTTTGGTTACTTCCATATCTTGCCTATTGTAATAGTATGCAATGCAGATTTGCGAGGCTGTGTCCTTCCAATTCTGTCTTCTTAGTTTATAGGTCCAGGAATAGGTCTGCTGTATCATATGGTAGCTCAGTGTTTACCTTTTAAAGGCACCTCTGTTCTGTTCTCCTTAGTGGCTCTTTCCAGGTTACGTCCCACTTAAAGTGGAGGGCATGTATTTCTTCCCAGCACCTTCAGGATTTATTCTTTGTAGTTTTTGCTGATGATTTTTCTGAGTGGTGTGAGCTGATACCTCTTTGTGGTTGAATTTGCATGTGTCTCATAATGCGTTGAAACTGAGCTTTAAGACATGTCCTTTTTATTTTTCCAGCTGTGATTAGAGCTTATTTCTTCAAAGTGTTTTCTTAAAGTATGTGTCACCATTTGAAATATTTTGGCCATTATCTCCCTCAAGACATTTTGAGGGCAGGTTTCATTTACAGCCCTGCAGTACTTGTTCTTATGAAGTGACCATTAGCTCAGGCTTTAAACCTGCTTTTGCAGGTAACGGCCAGAGAGCGGCAGCCTTTCTACGTTTCCCATGGTGGTACTAAGGAAACAGACCTACCGGCCAGTGGTGTTCTTCGGTTATAAATGAGAGTGCAATGTGCCCGGATAAACCCACAAATGTTGATGTCTCCTTGCTTTTGTTTGTTTTTAAATTTAATTTATATTTATTATTAGAGTAATATTCCATTGTGTACGTGGACCACTTCTTCTTGGTGCATTCCTCGGTTGATGGACATTTTCATTGCTTCCAAGTGCTGGCTATGGTAAATCTTGCTGGCGTACAGGTTTGCCAGCCTGTGACTTTTTGATTCTCATTTTCTCAGGTGGTAGGCCAAGCAGTGGTTGTGATTGATTGACTGGTAGCTCAACGTTTCCCTTTTCAAAGCACCTACATTGTGTTTTCATTAGTGGCTCTTTACATGCCCCCCCTTACAACCGAGGGTACGTATTTCTCCACACTCCCTTCACCGTTTATTTTTTGCAGCATTATTCCTAATGGCCATTCTGACTGCTGTGAGCTGATAGGTTTTTGTAATATGGGTATGCATGTCATTAAAATTTTTAAAATTCTTCATATTCCTATGCCTTTATCTTTTCTCTTAAAAGAAAAAACCGTGAGTACAATATAGCTCTTGAAATTGTCTTCTTCGCAGGTTGCCCTCTTCTGAAGTTTTTGGTCGATTTTTGACCCCAAAAATTTTCTGGAAGGCAGGTGCCATTTACAGAAATGCAAGTTGGTGAAAAATTAGTCACCTTTTGCAGTGGGTTCAAAGCTGCTGTTGTGGGAAACGGCCACAAGGAGGTAGCATTTCTCCATTCCCCAATCTGGGTACTAGGGCAGCAGAGCCTTTCTGGAAGTCATTGTCCTAGGTTGTAAATTAGAATGGAATTTGCCAGGAGAAATCCCCATAAGTTTATGTCTCATTACTTCTTCTTGGTTTTAAAATTTTTTTAATCTGGGTAAAGTTTAGAATATTGTTTGTCCTAGGTGTACACAATCTGGTTCATTTATACATTATGTATGTCTATTAATGTACAGATCCTCTTCCCATGTAAAATATTACAGTGTTCTGTCGACCTCCCTTGCTATATGTTCGGTCTTTTTGATACATGTATATACTATGTATTTGTATATGTATAGTAACACTAATCTTCATTTCTCAATTTCCCCCCTCCTTTCCTTTTCGATGAGCATAGTTTGTTTTCTAAGCCTGTGAGTGTCTTTCTCTTTGGAAATATGTTCATCTGTGTCAGTTATTGCATAATGCCATAAGTGATAATATAGGATATAGGTCTTTTGCTTTCCGACCTACTTCATGTTTTGTGATTATCTCCAGGCTCATCTATGGTGCCTCAAAGAGCAGTGCTTCAATGTTTTCCATAGCTAATATTCCATTGTGTACATGGACCACTTCTTCTGGGTGCATTCCTCTGTTGATGGACATTTTCGTTGCTTCCAAGTGTTGCCTATGGTAAATATTGCTGGAGTGCAGGATTGCCAGCCTGTGATTTTTGATTTTCATTTTCTCAGGTGATAGACCCAGCAGTGGGTATGATTGATTGACTGGTATGGTAGCTCAACGTTTACCTTTTCAAGGCACCTCAATAGTGCTTTCATTAGTGGCTCTTACCACGTCCCCCTTAGAATCGAGGGTACGCATTTCTCCACAATCACGTCAGCATTTAAGGCTTGCACCATTTTTGTTGATGGCCATTCTGACTGGTGTGAGCTGGTAAGTTTTTGTAATTTGGGTTTACATGTCTGTAAAAATTCCTACAATTCATCATTTTTCCACGCCTTTTTCTTTTCTGTTAAAAGAAAAAAGGAAAAAAGTGTGAGTATAATATACCTCTTCAAATTTTCTTTTTGGAAGGTTGCACTCTGGAATTTTTTGGACGATTTTCCACCTCAGTATTTTTGGAGGGCCGGTGTCATTTACAGACCTGCAATGGGTGAATATTTAGTGACCTTTTGCAGTGGGTTTTAAGCTGCTGTTGTGGGAAACGGCCACAAGGATGCAGCATTTCTCCATTCCCAAATCTGTGTACAAGGGCAGCAGAGCCATTCTGGAAGTTGTTTGCCTAGGTTTTAAATTTGGATGGAATGTGCCAGGAAAACCCCCCATAAGTTTATGTCTCATTACTCCTAGTTCGTTGTTTTAATTTTTTCAATTGGGGTTATGGTTAGAATGTTGCTCGTCAAAGGTATACATACTCTGGTTCATCTACCTATTCTATATAACTATTTATTTAGAGGTCCTCTTCCCGTGTAAATTATTACAGAGTGTTCCGTAATTCTTCCTTGCTATATGGTCGGTCTTTTTGATATATGTATATAATATGTATTTGTATACATATGGTAACGGTAATCTTCATTTATCCATTCCCCCCACCTTTCCTTTTAGATAAGCATAGTTTTTCTTTAATAAGTCTGTGATTGACTTTCTCTGTGGAAATATTTTCATTTGTGTCAGTTATTAGATAACGCCTATAAGTGATATCGTAGGATATAGGACTTTTGCTTTCCGACTTACCTCATGTTCTGTGATTATCTCCAAGATCATCTGTGGTGCCTCAAAGAGCAGTGTTTCATTGTTTTGCATGGCTAGTATTCATTGTGTACATGGACCACTTCTTCTTTATCCTTTCATCTGTTGATGGACATTTTGGTTGCTTCACTGCCTTGTCTATTATGAATAAGGCTGCAGTGCAGCTTTTGCAGCCCGGGTCTTCTTCATTCTGGTCTTCTCAGGTGAGAGGCCCATTGGTGCGCCTGCTGGATTGAATGGTACCTCAATTTTTCCTTTTAAACGCAGCTCCTTTCTGTTCTCATTATTAGCGTTTAACCCTCTTACATCTCCCCAGCAGCTAGAGGGTACAGAGTTCTGTAAAATCTCTTCAGCATTTATTGTTTGTAGACTTTTTGCCAATGGTCAGTCGACTGGTGTGAGTTGAAAAGTTTTTGTAGATTAGATTACATGAGTCTAATACTTCCTGAGGCTGAGCTTTTATCCATTTTCCTTTCTTTAAAAGAGAGTGAGTAAAACTTACCTCTTCATACTACCTTCGTGAACATTTTGCCTGTTTTGAATTCTTTTATCCATTCCCTACATCAGCACAATTTTGAGGGCAGGTGTCCTTTACAGCCCTGAGTCCTTGTGAATGGTAAGTGACCATTAGCTGTGGGTTAATAGCTGCTCTTGCGGGAATCGGCCACAAGGCGGCAGCATTTCTCCTTTACCAAATCTGGTTACTAGGGCAACAGAGCCTTACTGGAAGTGGTGTTCTAGGTTGTAAATTAGAATGGAATGTGCGAGCAAAAAGCCCTTTAAGTTTATGTCTCATTACTTCTTGTTGGTATTTTTACCTTAATTTTAATTTTTATCACAGCAAACTTGATTACAATGTTTTGTTTGTTCTAGGTGTGCAAGATGTGGTTCTTTCACACATATACATATATCTATTCTTCTTCGGATCCTTTTCCCATGTAGGTTATGACACAATGTTGAGTAGTCTTCCCTTGGTATTGGGTAGGTCTTTGGTGATTATATATTTCACATGTGTTTGTATCTCTCTGTTAACCTCAATATGGTAATGTATCCAATCCTCACACCTTTCCATTTGGTGAACCATAATTTTTTTAATGAATCTATGATAGTGTTTGTCTGTGGAAATATCTTTGTTTATATCATTTTTTAGGTAACCCCTATATGTGATATGATAGGATATGTGTCTTTCGCTTTCTCACTTACTCCAAGTTGCGTGATTACTTCTAGACTCATCTATGGTGCTGCAAATGGCATTGTTTCATTTTTTCACTAGCTCATAGTCCATCTGTACAGGTAGCAGTTCTTCTTGGTCCACCCATCTGTCGATCGGCTTTTTGGTTACTTCCATATCTTGGCTATTGTAATAGTATGCAATGCAGATTTGCGTGGCTGTGTCCTTCCAATTCTGTCTTCTTAGTTTATAGGTCCGGGAATACGTCTGCTGGATCATATGGTAGCTCAGTGTTTACCTTTAAAAGGCACCTCTGTTCTGTTCTCCTTAGTGGCTCTTTCCAGGTTACGTCCCACTTAAAGTGGAGGGCATGTATTTCTTCCCAGCACCTTCAGGATTTATTCTTTGTAGTTTTTGCTGATGATTATTCTGAGTGGTGTGAGCTGATACCTCTTTGTGGTTGAATTTGCATGTGTCTCATAATGCGTTGAAATTGAGCTTTAAGATATATCCTTTTTATTTTTCCAGCTGTGATTAGAGCTTATTTCTTCAAAGTGTTTTCTTAAAGTATGTGTCACCATTTGAAATATTTTGGCCATTATCTCCCTCAAGACATTTTGAGGGCAGGTTTCATTTACAGCCCTGCAGTACTTGTTCACATGAAGTGACCATTAGCTCAGGCTTTAAACCTACTTTTGCAGGTAACGGCCAGAGAGTGGCAGCCTTTCTTCGTTTCCCATGCTGGTAGTAGGGAAACAGACCTACCGGCCAGTGGTGTTCTTCGGTTATAAATTAGAGTGCAATGTGCCCAGATAAACCCACAAATGTTGATGTCTCCTTGCTTTTGTTTGTTTTTAAATTTAATTTATATTTATTATTAGAGTAATATTCCATTGTGTACGTGGACCACTTCTTCTTGGTGCATTCCTCGGTTGATGGACATTTTCATTGCTTCCAAGTGCTGGCTATGGTAAATCTTGCTGGTGTACAGGTTTGCCAGCCTGTGACTTTTTGATTCTCATTTTCTCAGGTGATAGGCCAAGCAGTGGTTGTGATTGATTGACTGGTAGCTCAATGTTTCCCTTTTCAAAGCACCTACATTGTGTTTTCATTAGTGGCTCTTTACATGCCCCCCCTTACAACCGAGGGTACGCATTTCTCCACACTCCCTTCACCGTTTATTTTTTGCAGCATTATTCCTAATGGCCATTCTGACTGCTGTGAGCTGATAGGTTTTTGTAATATGGGTATGCATGTCATTAAAATTTTTAAAATTCACCATATTCCTATTCCTTTTTCTTTTCTCTTAAAAGAAAAAACCGTGAGTACAATATAGCTCTTGAAATTGTCTTCTTAGGAAGGTTTCCCTCTTCTGAAGTTTTTGGTCGATTTTTGACCCCAGAAATTTTCTGGAAGGCAGGTGCCATTTACAGAAATGCAAGTTGGTGAAAATTTAGTCACCTTTTGCAGTGGGTTCAAAGCTGCTGTTGTGGGAAACGGCCACAAGGAGGTAGCATTTCTCCATTCCCCAATCTGGGTACTAGGGCAGCAGAGCCTTTCTGGAAGTCATTGTCCTAGGTTGTAAATTAGAATGGAATTTGCCAGGAGAAATCCCCATAAGTTTATGTCTCATTACTTCTTCTTGGTTTTAAAATTTTTTTAATCTGGGTAAAGTTTAGAATATTGTTTGTCCTAGGTGTACACAATCTGGTTCATTTACACATTATGTATGTCTATTAATGTACAGATCCTCTTCCCATGTAAAATATTACAGTGTTCTGTCGACCTCCCTTGCTATATGTTCGGTCTTTTTGATACATGTATATACTATGTATTTGTATATGTATAGTAACACTAATCTTCATTTCTCAATTTCCCCCCTCCTTTCCTTTTCGATGAGCATAGTTTGTTTTCTAAGCCTGTGAGTGTCTTTCTCTTTGGAAATATGTTCATCTGTGTCAGTTATTACATAATGCCATAAGTGATAATATAGGATATAGGTCTTTTGCTTTCCGACCTACTTCATGTTTTGTGATTATCTCCAGGCTCATCTATGGTGCCTCAAAGAGCAGTGCTTCAATGTTTTCCATAGCTAATATTCCATTGTGTACATGGACCACTTCTTCTTGGTGCATTCCTCTGTTGATGGACATTTTAGTTGCTTCCAAGTGTTGCCTATGGTAAATATTGCTGGAGTGCAGGTTTGCCAGCCTGTGATTTTTGATTTTCATTTTCTCAGGTGATAGACCCAGCAGTGGGTATGATTGATTGACTGGTATGGTAGCTCAACGTTTACCTTTTCAAGGCACCTCAATTGTGCTTTCATTAGTGGCTCTTACCACGTCCCCCTTAGAATCGAGGGTACGCATTTCTCCACAATCACGTCAGCATTTAAGGCTTGCACCATTTTTGTTGATGGCCGTTCTGACTGGTGTGAGCTGGTAAGTTTTTGTAATTTGGGTTTACATGTCTGTAAAAATTCCTACAATTCATCATTTTTCCACGCCTTTTTCTTTTCTGTTAAAAGAAAAAAGGAAAAAAGTGTGAGTATAATATACCTCTTCAAATTTTCTTTTTGGAAGGTTGCACTCTGGAATTTTTTGGACGATTTTCCACCTCAGTATTTTTGGAGGGCCGGTGTCATTTACAGAACTGCAATTGGTGAATATTTAGTGACCTTTTGCAGTGGGTTTAAAGCTGCTGTTGTGGGAAACTTCCACAAGGATGCAGCATTTCTCCATTCCCAAATCTGGGTACTAGGGCAGCAGAACCATTCTGGAAGTCGTTTGTATAGGTTGTAAATTTAAATGGAATGTGGCAGGAAAACCCCCCATAAGTTTATGTCTCATTACTCCTAGTTTGTTGTTTTAATTTTTTCAATTGGCGTAATGGTTAGAATGTTGCTTATCCAAGGTGTACACACTCTGGTTCATCTACATATTCTATATACCTATTTATGTAGAGATCCTCTTCCCGTGTAAATTATTACAGAGTGTTCCGTAAACCTTCCTTGCTATTTGGTCAGTCTTTTTGATATATGTATATAATATGTATTTGTATACATATGGTAACGCTAATCTTCATTTATCCATTCCCCCACCTTTCCTTTTAGATAAGCATAGTTTCTTTAATAAGTCTGTGATTGACTTTCTCTGTGGAAATATGTTCATTTGTGTCAGTTATTAGATAACGCCTATAAGTGATATCGTAGGATATAGGACTTTTGCTTTCCGACTTACCTCATGTTCTGTGATTATCTCCAAGATCATCTATGGTGCCTCAAAGAGCAGTGTTTCATTGTTTTCCATGGCTAGTATTCATTGTGTACATGGACCACTTCTTCTTTATCCTTTCATCTGTTGATGGACATTTTGGTTGCTTCACTGCCTTGTCTATTGTGAATCAGGCTGCAGTGCAGCTTTTGCAGCCCGGGTCTTCTTCATTCTGGTCTTCTCAGGTGAGAGGCCCATTGGTGCGCCTGCTGGATTGAATGGTACCTCAATTTTTCCTTTTAAACGCAGCTCCTTTCTGTTCTCATTATTAGCGTTTAACCCTCTTACATCTCCCCAGCAGCTAGAGGGTACAGAGTTCTGTAAAATCTCTTCAGCATTTATTGTTTGTAGACTTTTTGCCAATGGTCAGTCGACTGGTGTGAGTTGAAAAGTTTTTGTAGATTAGATTACATGAGTCTAATACTTCCTGAGGCTGAGCTTTTATCCATTTTCCTTTCTTTAAAAGAGAGTGAGTAAAACTTACCTCTTCATACTACCTTCGTGAACATTTTGCCTGTTTTGAATTCTTTTATCCATTCCCTACATCAGCACAATTTTGAGGGCAGGTGTCCTTTACAGCCCTGAGTCTTTGTGAATGGTAAGTGACCATTAGCTGTGGGTTAATAGCTGCTCTTGCGGGAATCGGCCACAAGGTGGCAGCATTTCTCCTTTACCAAATCTGGTTACTAGGGCAACAGAGCCTTACTGGAAGTGGTGTTCTAGGTTGTAAATTAGAATGGAATGTGCGAGCAAAAAGCCCTTTAAGTTTATGTCTCATTACTTCTTGTTGGTATTTTTACCTTAATTTTAATTTTTATCACAGCAAACTTGATTACAATGTTTTGTTTGTTCTAGGTGTGCAAGATGTGGTTCTTTCACACATATACATATATCTATTCTTCTTCGGATCCTTTTCCCATGTAGGTTATGACACAATGTTGAGTAGTCTTCCCTTGGTATTGGGTAGGTCTTTGGTGATTATATATTTCACATGTGTTTGTATCTCTCTGTTAACCTCAATATGGTAATGTATCCAATCCTCACACCTTTCCATTTGGTGAACCATAATTTTTTTAATGAATCTATGATAGTGTTTGTCTGTGGAAATATCTTTGTTTATATCATTTTTTAGGTAACCCCTATATGTGATATGATAGGATATGTGTCTTTCGCTTTCTCACTTACTCCAAGTTGCGTGATTACTTCTAGACTCATCTATGGTGCTGCAAATGGCATTGTTTCATTTTTTCACTAGCTCATAGTCCATCTGTACAGGTAGCAGTTCTTCTTGGTCCACCCATCTGTCGATCGGCTTTTTGGTTACTTCCATATCTTGGCTATTGTAATAGTATGCAATGCAGATTTGCGTGGCTGTGTCCTTCCAATTCTGTCTTCTTAGTTTATAGGTCCGGGAATACGTCTGCTGGATCATATGGTAGCTCAGTGTTTACCTTTAAAAGGCACCTCTGTTCTGTTCTCCTTAGTGGCTCTTTCCAGGTTACGTCCCACTTAAAGTGGAGGGCATGTATTTCTTCCCAGCACCTTCAGGATTTATTCTTTGTAGTTTTTGCTGATGATTATTCTGAGTGGTGTGAGCTGATACCTCTTTGTGGTTGAATTTGCATGTGTCTCATAATGCGTTGAAATTGAGCTTTAAGATATATCCTTTTTATTTTTCCAGCTGTGATTAGAGCTTATTTCTTCAAAGTGTTTTCTTAAAGTATGTGTCACCATTTGAAATATTTCGGCCATTATCTCCCTCAAGACATTTTGAGGGCAGGTTTCATTTACAGCCCTGCAGTACTTGTTCACATGAAGTGACCATTAGCTCAGGCTTTAAACCTACTTTTGCAGGTAACGGCCAGAGAGTGGCAGCCTTTCTTCGTTTTCCATGCTGGTAGTAGGGAAACAGAACTACCGGCCAGTGGTGTTCTTCGGTTATAAATTAGAGTGCAATGTGCCCAGATAAACCCACAAATGTTGATGTCTCCTTGCTTTTGTTTGTTTTTAAATTTAATTTATATTTATTATTAGAGTAATATTCCATTGTGTACATGGACCACTTCTTCTTGGTGCATTCCTCGGTTGATGGACATTTTCATTGCTTCCAAGTGCTGGCTATGGTAAATCATGCTGGTGTACAGGTTTGCCAGCCGGTGTCTTTTTGATTCTCATTTTCTCAGGTGATAGGCCAAGCAGTGGTTGTGATTGATTGACTGGTAGCTCAATGTTTCCCTTTTCAAATCACCTACATTGTGTTTTCATTAGTGGCTCTTTACATGCCCCCCCTTTCAACCGAGGGTACGCATTTCTCCACACTCCCTTCACCGTTTATTTTTTGCAGCATTATTCCTAATGGCCATTCTGACTGCTGTGAGCTGATAGGTTTTTGTAATATGGGTATGCATGTCATTAAAATTTTTAAAATTAACCATATTCCTATGCCTTTTTCTTTTCTCTTAAAAGAAAAAACCGTGAGTACAATATACCTCTTGAAATTGTCTTCTTCGAAGGTTGCCCTCTTCTGAAGTTTTTGGTCGATTTTTGACCCCAGAAATTTTCTGGAAGGCAGGTGCCATTTACAGAAATGCAAGTTGGTGAAAATTTAGTCACCTTTTGCAGTGGGTTCAAAGCTGCTGTTGTGGGAAACGGCCACAAGGAGGTAGCATTTCTCCATTCCCCAATCTGGGTAGTAGGGCAGCAGAGCCTTTCTGGAAGTCATTGTCCTAGGTTGTAAATTAGAATGGAATTTGCCAGGAGAAATCCCCATAAGTTTATGTCTCATTACTTCTTCTTGGTTTTAAAATTTTTTTAATCTGGGTAAAGTTTAGAATATTGTTTGTCCTAGGTGTACACAATCTGGTTCATTTATACATTATGTATGTCTATTAATGTACAGATCCTCTTCCCATGTAAAATATTACAGTGTTCTGTCGACCTCCCTTGCTATATGTTCGGTCTTTTTGATACATGTATATACTATGTATTTGTATATGTATAGTAACACTAATCTTCATTTCTCAATTTCCCCCCTCCTTTCCTTTTCGATGAGCATAGTTTGTTTTCTAAGCCTGTGAGTGTCTTTCTCTTTGGAAATATGTTCATCTGTGTCAGTTATTACATAATGCCATAAGTGATAATATAGGATATAGCTCTTTTGCTTTCCGACCTACTTCATGTTTTGTGATTATCTCCAGGCTCATCTATGGTGCCTCAAAGAGCAGTGCTTCAATGTTTTCCATAGCTAATATTCCATTGTGTACATGGACCACTTCTTCTGGGTGCATTCCTCTGTTGATGGACATTTTCGTTGCTTCCAAGTGTTGCCTATGGTAAATATTGCTGGAGTGCAGGTTTGCCAACCTGTGATTTTTGATTTTCATTTTCTCAGGTGGTAGACCCAGCAGTGGGTATGATTGATTGACTGGTATGGTAGCTCAACGTTTACCTTTCCAAGGCACCTCAATTGTGCTTTCATTAGTGGCTCTTACCACGTCCCCCTTAGAATCGAGGGTACGCATTTCTCCACAATCACATCAGCATTTATTGTTTGCAGCATTTTTGTTGATGGCCATTCTGTCTGGTGTGAGCTGATAGGTTTTTGTAATTTGGGTTTACATGTCTGTAAAAATTCCTACAATTCATCATTTCTCCACACCTTTTTCTTTTCTGTTAAAAGAAAAAAGCAAAAATGTGTGAGTATAATATACCTCTTCAAATTTTCTTTTTGGAAGGTTGCACTCTAGAATTTTTTGGTCGATTTTCGGCCTCAGGATTTTTTGGAGGGCGGGTGTCATTTACAGAACTGCAATTGGTGAATATTTAGTGACCTTTTGCAGTGGGTTTAAAGCTGCTGTTGTGGGAAACGGCCACAAGGATGCAGCATTTCTCCATTCCCAAATCTGGGTACTAGGGCAGCAGAACCATTCTGGAAGTCGTTTGTATAGGTTGTAAATTTAAATGGAATGTGGCAGGAAAACCCCCCATAAGTTTATATCTCATTACTCCTAGTTTGTTGTTTTAATTTTTTCAATTGGCGTAATGGTTAGAATGTTGCTTATCCAAGGTGTACACACTCTGGTTCATCTACATATTCTATATACCTATTTATGTAGAGATCCTCTTCCCGTGTAAATTATTACAGAGTGTTCCGTAAACCTTCCTTGCTATTTGGTCAGTCTTTTTGATATATGTATATAATATGTATTTGTATACATATGGTAACGCTAATCTTCATTTATCCATTCCCCCACCTTTCCTTTTAGATAAGCATAGTTTTTTTAATAAGTCTGTGATTGACTTTCTCTGTGGAAATATGTTCATTTGTGTCAGTTATTAGATAACGCCTATAAGTGATATCGTAGGATATAGGACTTTTGCTTTCCGACTTACCTCATGTTCTGTGATTATCTCCAAGATCATCTATGGTGCCTCAAAGAGCAGTGTTTCATTGTTTTCCATGGCTAGTATTCATTGTGTACATGGACCACTTCTTCTTTATCCTTTCATCTGTTGATGGACATTTTGGTTGCTTCACTGCCTTGTCTATTGTGAATCAGGCTGCAGTGCAGCTTTTGCAGCCCGGGTCTTCTTCATTCTGGTCTTCTCAGGTGAGAGGCCCATTGGTGCGCCTGCTGGATTGAATGGTACCTCAATTTTTCCTTTTAAATGCAGCTCCTTTCTGTTCTCATTATTAGCGTTTAACCCTCTTACATCTCCCCAGCAGCTAGAGGGTACAGAGTTCTGTAAAATCTCTTCAGCATTTATTGTTTGTAGACTTTTTGCCAATGGTCAGTCGACTGGTGTGAGTTGAAAAGTTTTTGTAGATTAGATTACATGAGTCTAATACTTCCTGAGGCTGAGCTTTTATCCATTTTCCTTTCTTTAAAAGAGAGTGAGTAAAACTTACCTCTTCATACTACCTTCGTGAACATTTTGCCTGTTTTGAATTCTTTTATCCATTCCCTACATCAGCACAATTTTGAGGGCAGGTGTCCTTTACAGCCCTGAGTCTTTGTGAATGGTAAGTGACCATTAGCTGTGGGTTAATAGCTGCTCTTGCGGGAATCGGCCACAAGGTGGCAGCATTTCTCCTTTACCAAATCTGGTTACTAGGGCAACAGAGCCTTACTGGAAGTGGTGTTCTAGGTTGTAAATTAGAATGGAATGTGCGAGCAAAAAGCCCTTTAAGTTTATGTCTCATTACTTCTTGTTGGTATTTTTACCTTAATTTTAATTTTTATCACAGCAAACTTGATTACAATGTTTTGTTTGTTCTAGGTGTGCAAGATGTGGTTCTTTCACACATATACATATATCTATTCTTCTTCGGATCCTTTTCCCATGTAGGTTATGACACAATGTTGAGTAGTCTTCCCTTGGTATTGGGTAGGTCTTTGGTGATTATATATTTCACATGTGTTTGTATCTCTCTGTTAACCTCAATATGGTAATGTATCCAATCCTCACACCTTTCCATTTGGTGAACCATAATTTTTTTAATGAATCTATGATAGTGTTTGTCTGTGGAAATATCTTTGTTTATATCATTTTTTAGGTAACCCCTATATGTGATATGATAGGATATGTGTCTTTCGCTTTCTCACTTACTCCAAGTTGCGTGATTACTTCTAGACTCATCTATGGTGCTGCAAATGGCATTGTTTCATTTTTTCACTAGCTCATAGTCCATCTGTACAGGTAGCAGTTCTTCTTGGTCCACCCATCTGTCGATCGGCTTTTTGGTTACTTCCATATCTTGGCTATTGTAATAGTATGCAATGCAGATTTGCGTGGCTGTGTCCTTCCAATTCTGTCTTCTTAGTTTATAGGTCCGGGAATACGTCTGCTGGATCATATGGTAGCTCAGTGTTTACCTTTAAAAGGCACCTCTGTTCTGTTCTCCTTAGTGGCTCTTTCCAGGTTACGTCCCACTTAAAGTGGAGGGCATGTATTTCTTCCCAGCACCTTCAGGATTTATTCTTTGTAGTTTTTGCTGATGATTATTCTGAGTGGTGTGAGCTGATACCTCTTTGTGGTTGAATTTGCATGTGTCTCATAATGCGTTGAAATTGAGCTTTAAGATATATCCTTTTTATTTTTCCAGCTGTGATTAGAGCTTATTTCTTCAAAGTGTTTTCTTAAAGTATGTGTCACCATTTGAAATATTTTGGCCATTATCTCCCTCAAGACATTTTGAGGGCAGGTTTCATTTACAGCCCTGCAGTACTTGTTCACATGAAGTGACCATTAGCTCAGGCTTTAAACCTACTTTTGCAGGTAACGGCCAGAGAGTGGCAGCCTTTCTTCGTTTTCCATGCTGGTAGTAGGGAAACAGACCTACCGGCCAGTGGTGTTCTTCGGTTATAAATTAGAGTGCAATGTGCCCAGATAAACCCACAAATGTTGATGTCTCCTTGCTTTTGTTTGTTTTTAAATTTAATTTATATTTATTATTAGAGTAATATTCCATTGTGTACATGGACCACTTCTTCTTGGTGCATTCCTCGGTTGATGGACATTTTCATTGCTTCCAAGTGCTGGCTATGGTAAATCATGCTGGTGTACAGGTTTGCCAGCCTGTGTCTTTTTGATTCTCATTTTCTCAGGTGATAGGCCAAGCAGTGGTTGTGATTGATTGACTGGTAGCTCAATGTTTCCCTTTTCAAATCACCTACATTGTGTTTTCATTAGTGGCTCTTTACATGCCCCCCCTTTCAACCGAGGGTACGCATTTCTCCACACTCCCTTCACCGTTTATTTTTTGCAGCATTATTCCTAATGGCCATTCTGACTGCTGTGAGCTGATAGGATTTTGTAATATGGGTATGCATGTCATTAAAATTTTTAAAATTAACCATATTCCTATGCCTTTTTCTTTTCTCTTAAAAGAAAAAACCGTGAGTACAATATACCTCTTGAAATTGTCTTCTTCGAAGGTTGCTCTCTTCTGAAGTTTTTGGTCGATTTTTGACCCCAGAAATTTTCTGGAAGGCAGGTGCCATTTACAGAAATGCAAGTTGGTGAAAATTTAGTCACCTTTTGCAGTGGGTTCAAAGCTGCTGTTGTGGGAAACGGCCACAAGGAGGTAGCATTTCTCCATTCCCCAATCTGGGTAGTAGGGCAGCAGAGCCTTTCTGGAAGTCATTGTCCTAGGTTGTAAATTAGAATGGAATTTGCCAGGAGAAATCCCCATAAGTTTATGTCTCATTACTTCTTCTTGGTTTTAAAATTTTTTTAATCTGGGTAAAGTTTAGAATATTGTTTGTCCTAGGTGTACACAATCTGGTTCATTTATACATTATGTATGTCTATTAATGTACAGATCCTCTTCCCATGTAAAATATTACAGTGTTCTGTCGACCTCCCTTGCTATATGTTCGGTCTTTTTGATACATGTATATACTATGTATTTGTATATGTATAGTAACACTAATCTTCATTTCTCAATTTCCCCCCTCCTTTCCTTTTCGATGAGCATAGTTTGTTTTCTAAGCCTGTGAGTGTCTTTCTCTTTGGAAATATGTTCATCTGTGTCAGTTATTACATAATGCCATAAGTGATAATATAGGATATAGCTCTTTTGCTTTCCGACCTACTTCATGTTTTGTGATTATCTCCAGGCTCATCTATGGTGCCTCAAAGAGCAGTGCTTCAATGTTTTCCATAGCTAATATTCCATTGTGTACATGGACCACTTCTTCTGGGTGCATTCCTCTGTTGATGGACATTTTCGTTGCTTCCAAGTGTTGCCTATGGTAAATATTGCTGGAGTGCAGGTTTGCCAACCTGTGATTTTTGATTTTCATTTTCTCAGGTGGTAGACCCAGCAGTGGGTATGATTGATTGACTGGTATGGTAGCTCAACGTTTACCTTTCCAAGGCACCTCAATTGTGCTTTCATTAGTGGCTCTTACCACGTCCCCCTTAGAATCGAGGGTACGCATTTCTCCACAATCACATCAGCATTTATTGTTTGCAGCATTTTTGTTGATGGCCATTCTGTCTGGTGTGAGCTGATAGGTTTTTGTAATTTGGGTTTACATGTCTGTAAAAATTCCTACAATTCATCATTTCTCCACACCTTTTTCTTTTCTGTTAAAAGAAAAAAGCAAAAATGTGTGAGTATAATATACCTCTTCAAATTTTCTTTTTGGAAGGTTGCACTCTAGAATTTTTTGGTCGATTTTCGGCCTCAGGATTTTTTGGAGGGCGGGTGTCATTTACAGAACTGCAATTGGTGAATATTTAGTGACCTTTTGCAGTGGGTTTAAAGCTGCTGTTGTGGGAAACGGCCACAAGGATGCAGCATTTCTCCATTCCCAAATCTGGGTACTAGGGCAGCAGAACCATTCTGGAAGTCGTTTGTATAGGTTGTAAATTTAAATGGAATGTGGCAGGAAAACCCCCCATAAGTTTATGTCTCATTACTCCTAGTTTGTTGTTTTAATTTTTTCAATTGGCGTAATGGTTAGAATGTTGCTTATCCAAGGTGTACACACTCTGATTCATCTACATATTCTATATACCTATTTATGTAGAGATCCTCTTCCCGTGTAAATTATTACAGAGTGTTCCGTAAACCTTCCTTGCTATTTGGTCAGTCTTTTTGATATATGTATATAATATGTATTTGTATACATATGGTAACGCTAATCTTCATTTATCCATTCCCCCACCTTTCCTTTTAGATAAGCATAGTTTTTTTAATAAGTCTGTGATTGACTTTCTCTGTGGAAATATGTTCATTTGTGTCAGTTATTAGATAACGCCTATAAGTGATATCGTAGGATATAGGACTTTTGCTTTCCGACTTACCTCATGTTCTGTGATTATCTCCAAGATCATCTATGGTGCCTCAAAGAGCAGTGTTTCATTGTTTTCCATGGCTAGTATTCATTGTGTACATGGACCACTTCTTCTTTATCCTTTCATCTGTTGATGGACATTTTGGTTGCTTCACTGCCTTGTCTATTGTGAATCAGGCTGCAGTGCAGCTTTTGCAGCCCGGGTCTTCTTCATTCTGGTCTTCTCAGGTGAGAGGCCCATTGGTGCGCCTGCTGGATTGAATGGTACCTCAATTTTTCCTTTTAAACGCAGCTCCTTTCTGTTCTCATTATTAGCGTTTAAACCTCTTACATCTCACCAGCAGCTAGAGGGTACACAATTCTCTAAAACCTCTTCAGCATTTATTGTTTGTAGACTTTTTGCCAATGGTCAGTCGACTGGTGTGAGTTGAAAAGTTTTTGTAGATTAGATTGCATGAGTCTAATACTTCCTGAGGCTGAGCTTTTATCCATTTTTCTTTCTTTAAAAATAGAGTGAGTAAAACTTAGCTTTTCATACTATCTTCGTGAACATTTTGCCTGTTTTGAATTCTTTTATCCATTCCCTACCTCAGCACAATTTTGAGGGCAGGCGTCCTTTACAGCCCTGAGTCCTTGTGAATGGTAAATGACCATTAGCTGTGGGTTAAAAGCTGCTCTTGTGGGAAACGGCGACATGGCGGCAGCATTTCTCCTTTACCAAATCTGGTTACTAGGGCAACAGAGCCTTACTGGAAGTGGTGTTCTAGGTTGTAAATTAGAATGGAATGTTCGAGGAAAAAGCCCTTTAAGTTTATGTCTCATTACTTCTTGTTGGTATTTTTAACTTAATTTAATTTTTATCACAGCAAACTTGATTACAATGTTTTGTTTGTTCTAGGTGTGCAAGATGTGGTTCTTTCACACATATATATATATCTATTCTTCTTCGGATCCTTTTCCCATGTAGGTTATGACACAATGTTGAGTAATCTTCCCTTGGTATTGCGTAGGTATTTGGGGATTATATATTTCACATGTGTTTGTATGTCTCTGTTAACCTCAATATGGTAATGTATCCAATCCTCACACCTTTCCATTTGGTGAACCATAAGTTTTTTAAAGAATCTATGATAGTGTTTGTCTGTGGAAATATCTTTGTTGGTATCATTTTTTAGGTAACCCCTATATGTGATACGATAGGATATGTGTCTTTCGCTTTCTCACTTACTCCAAGTTGCGTGATTACTTCTAGACTCATCTATGGTGCTGCAAATGGCATTGTTTCATTTTTTCACTAGCTCATATTCCATCTGTACAGGTAGCAGTTCTTCTTTGTCCACCCATCTGTCGATGGGCTTTTTGGTTACTTCCATATCTTGCCTATTGTAATAGTATGCAATGCAGATTTGCGAGGCTGTGTCCTTCCAATTCTGTCTTCTTAGTTTATAGGTCCAGGAATAGGTCTGCTGTATCATATGGTAGCTCAGTGTTTACCTTTTAAAGGCACCTCTGTTCTGTTCTCCTTAGTGGCTCTTTCCAGGTTACGTCCCACTTAAAGTGGAGGGCATGTATTTCTTCCCAGCACCTTCAGGATTTATTCTTTGTAGTTTTTGCTGATGATTTTTCTGAGTGGTGTGAGCTGATACCTCTTTGTGGTTGAATTTGCATGTGTCTCATAATGCGTTGAAACTGAGCTTTAAGACATGTCCTTTTTATTTTTCCAGCTGTGATTAGAGCTTATTTCTTCAAAGTGTTTTCTTAAAGTATGTGTCACCATTTGAAATATTTTGGCCATTATCTCCCTCAAGACATTTTGAGGGCAGGTTTCATTTACAGCCCTGCAGTACTTGTTCTTATGAAGTGACCATTAGCTCAGGCTTTAAACCTGCTTTTGCAGGTAACGGCCAGAGAGCGGCAGCCTTTCTACGTTTCCCATGCTGGTACTAGGGAAACAGACCTACCGGCCAGTGGTGTTCTTCGGTTATAAATGAGAGTGCAATGTGCCCGGATAAACCCACAAATGTTGATGTCTCCTTGCTTTTGTTTGTTTTTAAATTTAATTTATATTTATTATTAGAGTAATATTCCATTGTGTACGTGGACCACTTCTTCTTGGTGCATTCCTCGGTTGATGGACATTTTCATTGCTTCCAAGTGCTGGCTATGGTAAATCTTGCTGGCGTACAGGTTTGCCAGCCTGTGACTTTTTGATTCTCATTTTCTCAGGTGGTAGGCCAAGCAGTGGTTGTGATTGATTGACTGGTAGCTCAACGTTTCCCTTTTCAAAGCACCTACATTGTGTTTTCATTAGTGGCTCTTTACATGCCCCCCCTTACAACCGAGGGTACGTATTTCTCCACACTCCCTTCACCGTTTATTTTTTGCAGCATTATTCCTAATGGCCATTCTGACTGCTGTGAGCTGATAGGTTTTTGTAATATGGGTATGCATGTCATTAAAATTTTTAAAATTCATCATATTCCTATGCCTTTATCTTTTCTCTTAAAAGAAAAAACCGTGAGTACAATATACCTCTTGAAATTGTCTTCTTCGAAGGTTGCCCTCTTCTGAAGTTTTTGGTCGATTTTTGACCCCAGAAATTTTCTGGAAGGCAGGTGCCATTTACAGAAATGCAAGTTGGTGAAAATTTAGTCACCTTTTGCAGTGGGTTCAAAGCTGCTGTTGTGGGAAACGGCCACAAGGAGGTAGCATTTCTCCATTCCCCAATCTGGGTACTAGGGCAGCAGAGCCTTTCTGGAAGTCATTGTCCTAGGTTGTAAATTAGAATGGAATTTGCCAGGAGAAATCCCCATAAGTTTATGTCTCATTACTTCTTCTTGGTTTTAAAATTTTTTTAATCTGGGTAAAGTTTAGAATATTGTTTGTCCTAGGTGTACACAATCTGGTTCATTTATACATTATGTATGTCTATTAATGTACATATCCTCTTCCCATGTAAAATATTACAGTGTTCTGTCGACCTCCCTTGCTATATGTTCGGTCTTTTTGATACATGTATATACTATGTATTTGTATATGTATAGTAACACTAATCTTCATTTCTCAATTTCCCCCCTCCTTTCCTTTTCGATGAGCATAGTTTGTTTTCTAAGCCTGTGAGTGTCTTTCTCTTTGGAAATATGTTCATCTGTGTCAGTTATTACATAATGCCATAAGTGATAATATAGGATATAGGTCTTTTGCTTTCCGACCTACTTCATGTTTTGTGATTAACTCCAGGCTCATCTATGGTGCCTCAAAGAGCAGTGCTTCAATGTTTTCCATAGCTAATATTCCATTGTGTACATGGACCACTTCTTCTGGGTGCATTCCTCTGTTGATGGACATTTTCGCTGCTTCCAAGTGTTGCCTATGGTAAATATTGCTGGAGTGCAGGATTGCCAGCCTGTGATTTTTGATTTTCATTTTCTCAGGTGATAGACCCAGCAGTGGGTATGATTGATTGACTGGTATGGTAGCTCAACGTTTACCTTTTCAAGGCACCTCAATAGTGCTTTCATTAGTGGCTCTTACCACGTCCCCCTTAGAATCGAGGGTACGCATTTCTCCACAATCACGTCAGCATTTAAGGCTTGCACCATTTTTGTTGATGGCCCTTCTGACTGGTGTGAGCTGGTAAGTTTTTGTAATTTGGGTTTACATGTATGTAAAAATTCCTACAATTCATCATTTTTCCATGCCTTTTTCTTTTCTGTTAAAAGAAAAAAGAAAAAAAGTGTGAGTATAATATACCTCTTCAAATTTTCTTTTTGGAAGGGTGCACTCTGGAATTTTTTGGTCGATTTTCGACCTCAGGATTTTTTGGAGGGCCGGTGTCATTTACAGACCTGCAATTGGTGAATATTTTGTGACCTTTTGCAGTGGTATTAAAGCTGCTGTTGTGGGAAACGGCCACAAGGATGCAGCATTTCTCCATTCCCAAATCTGGGTACTAGGGCAGCAGAGCCGTTCTGGAAGTTTTTTGCCTAGGTTGTAAATTTGGATGGAATGTGCCAGGAAAACCCCCCATAAGATTTTGTCTCATTACTCCTAGTTCGTTGTTTTAATTTTTTCAATTTGGTTTATGGTTAGAATGTTTCTCGTCCAAGGTGTACACACTCTGGTTCATCTACATATTCTATATACCTATTTATGTAGAGATCCTCTTCCCTTGTAAATTATTACAGAGTGTTCCGTAAACCTTCCTCGCTATTTGGTCAGTCTTTTTGATATAAGTATATAATATGTATTTCTATACATATGGTAACGCTAATCTTCATTTATCCATTCCCCCCACCTTTCCTTTTAGATAAGCATAGTTTTTTTTAATAAGTCTGTGATTGACTTTCTCTGTGGAAATATGTTCATTTGAGTCAGTTATTAGATAACGCCTATAAGTGATATCATAGGATATAGGACTTTTGCTTTCCGACTTACCTCATATTCTGTGATTATCTCCAAGATCATCTATGTTGCCTCAAAGAGCAGTGTTTCATTGTTTTCCATGGCTAGTATTCATTGTGTACATGGACCACTTCTTCTTTATCCTTTCATCTGTTGATGGACATTTTGGTTGCTTCACTGCCTTGTCTATTGTGAATCAGGCTGCAGTGCAGCTTTTGCAGCCCGGGTCTTCTTCATTCTGGTCTTCTCAGGTGAGAGACCCATTGGTGCGCCTGCTGGATTGAATGGTACCTCAATTTTTCCTTTTGAACGCAGCTCCTTTCTGTTCTCATTATTAGCGTTTAACCCTCTTACATCTCACCAGCAGCTACAGGGTACACAGTTCTCTAAAACCTCTTAGGCATTTATTCTTTGTAGTCTTTTTTCCAATGGTCAGCCGACTGGTGTGAGTTGAAAACTTTTTGTAGATTAGATTGCATGAGTCTAATACTTCCTGAGGCTGAGCTTTTATCCATTTTCCTTTCTTTAAAAAGAGAGTGAGTAAAACATACCTCTTCATACTATCTTCTTGCAAATTTTGCCTGTTTTGAAATTTTTATCCATTCCCTACCTCAGCACAATTTTGAGGGCAGGTGTCCTTTACAGCCCTGAGTCCTTGTGAATGGTAAGTGACCATTAGCTGTGGGTTAAAAGCTGCTCTGGCAGGAATTGGCCACAAGGCGGCAGCATTTCTCCTTTACCAAATCTGGTTACTAGGGCAACAGAGCCTTACTGGAAGTGGTGTTCTAGGTTGTAAATTAGAATGGAATGTGCGAGGAAAAAGCTCTTTAAGTTTATGTCTCATTACTTCTTGTTGGTATTTTTAACTTAATTTTAATTATTTATCACAGCAAACTTGATTACAATGTTTTGTTTGTTCTAGGTGTGCAAGATGTGGTTCTTTCACACATATACATATATCTATTCTTCTTCGGATCCTTTTCCCATGTAGGTTATGACACAATGTTGAGTAGTCTTCCCTTGGTATTGGGTAGGTCTTTGGTGATTATATATTTCACATGTGTTTGTATCTCTCTGTTAACCTCAATATGGTAATGTATCCAATCCTCACACCTTTCCATTTGGTCAACCATAAGTTTTTTTAATGTATCTATGATAATGTTTGTCTGTGGAAATATCTTTGTTTGTATCATTCTTTAGGTAACCCCTATATGTGATATGATAGGATATGTGTCTTTCGCTTTCTCACTTACTCCAAGTTGCGTGATTACTTCTAGACTCATCTATGGTGCTGCAAATGGCATTGTTTCATTTTTTTCACTAGCTCATATTCCATCTGTACAGGTAGCAGTTGTTCTTTGTCCACCCATCTGTCGATGGGCTTTTTGGTTACTTCCATATCTTGGCTATTGTATTAGTATGCAATGCAGATTTGCGTGGCTGTGTCCTTCCAATTCTGTCTTCTTAGTTTATAGGTCCAGGAATAGGTCTGCTGGATCATATGGTAGCTCTGTGTTTACCTTTTAAAGGCACCTCTGTTCTGTTCTCCTTAGTGGCTCTTTCCAGATAACGTCCCACTTAAAGTAGAGGGCATGTATTTCTTCCCAGCACCTTCTGGATTTATTCTTTGTAGTTTTTGCTGATGATTATTCTGAGTGGTGTGAGCTGATACCTCTTTGTGGTTGAATTTGCATGTGTCTCATAATGCGTTGAAATTGAGCTTTAAGACATGTCCTTTTTATTTTTCGAGCTGTGATTAGAGCTTATTTCTTCAAAGTGTTTTCTTAAAGTATGTGTCACCATTTGAAATATTTTGGCCATTATCTCCCTCAAGACATTTTGAGGGCAGGTTTCATTTACAGCCCTGCAGTACTTGTTCTTATGAAGTGACCATTAACTCAGGCTTTAATCCTGCTTTTGCAGGTAACGGCCAGAGAGCGGCAGCCTTTCTACGTTTCCCATGCTGGTACTAGGGAAACAGACCTACCGGCCAGTGGTGTTCTTTGGTTATAAATTAGAGTGCAATGTTCCTGGATAAACCCACAAATGTTGATGTCTCTTTGCTTTTGTTTGTTTTTAAATTTAATTTATATTTATTATTAGAGTAATATTCCATTGTGTACGTGGACCACTACTTCTTGGTGCATTCCTCGGTTGATGGACATTTTCATTGCTTCCAAGTGCTGGCTATGGTAAATCTTGCTGGCGTACAGGTTTGCCAGCCTGTGACTTTTTGATTCTCATTTTCTCAGGTGATAGGCCAAGCAGTGGTTGTGATTGATTGACTGGTAGCTCAATGTTTCCCTTTTCAAAGCACCTACATTGTGTTTTCATTAATGGCTCTTTACATGCCCCCCCTTACAACCGAGGGTACGCATTTCTCCACACTCCCTTCACCGTTTATTTTTTGCAGCATTATTCCTAATGGCCATTCTGACTGCTGTGAGCTGATAGGTTTTTGTAATATGGGTATGCATGTCATTAAAATTTTTAAAATTCACCATATTCCTATTCCTTTTTCTTTTCTCTTAAAAGAAAAAACTTTGAGTACAATATAGCTCTTGAAATTGCCTTCTTCGAAGGTTGCCCTCTTCTGAAGTTTTTGGTCGATTTTTGACCCCAGAAATTTTCTGGAAGGCAGGTGCCATTTACAGAAATGCAAGTTGGTGAAAATTTAGTCACCTTTTGCAGTGGGTTCAAAGCTGCTGTTGTGGGAAACGGCCATAAGGAGGTAGCATTTCTCCATTCCCCAATCTGGGTACTAGGGCAGCAGAGCCTTTCTGGAAGTCATTGTCCTAGGTTGTAAATTAGAATGGAATTTGCCAGGAGAAATCCCCATAAGTTTATGTCTCATTACTTCTTCTTGGTTTTAAAATTTTTTTAATCTGGGTAAAGTTTAGAATATTGTTTGTCCTAGGTGTACACAATCTGGTTCATTTACACATTATGTATATCTATTACTGTACAGATCCTCTTCCCATGTAAAATATTACAGTGTTCTGTCGACCTCCCTTGCTATATGTTCGGTCTTTTTGATACATGTATATACTATGTATTTGTATATGTATAGTAACACTAATCTTCATTTCTCAATTTCCCCCCTCCTTTCCTTTTCGATGAGCATAGTTTGTTTTCTAAGCCTGTGAGTGTCTTTCTCTTTGGAAATATGTTCATCTGTGTCAGTTATTAGATAATGCCATAAGTGATAATATAGGATATAGGTCTTTTGCTTTCCGACCTACTTCATGTTTTGTGATTATCTCCAGGCTCATCTATGGTGCCTCAAAGAGCAGTGCTTCAATGTTTTCCATAGCTAATATTCCATTGTGTACATGGACCACTTCTTCTGGGTGCATTCCTCTGTTGATGGACATTTTCGTTGCTTCCCAGTGTTGCCTATGGTAAATATTGCTGGAGTGCAGGATTGCCAGCCTGTGATTTTTGATTTTCATTTTCTCAGGTGATAGACCCAGCAGTGGGTATGATTGATTGACTGGTATGGTAGCTCAACGTTTACCTTTTCAAGGCACCTCAATAGTGCTTTCATTAGTGGCTCTTACCACGTCCCCCTTAGAATAGAGGGTACGCATTTCTCCACAATCACGTCAGCATTTAAGGCTTGCACCATTTTTGTTGATGGCCCTTCTGACTGGTGTGAGCTGGTAAGTTTTTGTAATTTGGGTTTACATGTATGTAAAAATTCCTACAATTCATCATTTTTCCATGCCTTTTTCTTTTCTGTTAAAAGAAAAAAGAAAAAAAGTGTGAGTATAATATACCTCTTCAAATTTTCTTTTTGGAAGGGTGCACTCTGGAATTTTTTGGTCGATTTTCGACCTCAGGATTTTTGGAGGGACGGTGTCATTTACAGACCTGCAATTGGTGAATATTTTGTGACCTTTTGCAGTGGTATTAAAGCTGCTGTTGTGGGAAACGGCCACAAGGATGCAGCATTTCTCCATTCCCAAATCTGGGTACTAGGGCAGCAGAGCCGTTCTGGAAGTTTTTTGCCTAGGTTGTAAATTTGGATGGAATGTGCCAGGAAAACCCCCCATAAGATTTTGTCTCATTACTCCTAGTTCGTTGTTTTAATTTTTTCAATTTGGTTTATGGTTAGAATGTTTCTAGTCCAAGGTGTACACACTCTGGTTCATCTACATATTCTATATACCTATTTATGTAGAGATCCTCTTCCCTTGTAAATTATTACAGAGTGTTCCGTAAACCTTCCTTGCTATTTGGTCAGTCTTTTTGATATAAGTATATAATATGTATTTCTATACATATGGTAACGCTAATCTTCATTTATCCATTCCCCCCACCTTTCCTTTTAGATAAGCATAGTTTTTTTTAATAAGTCTGTGATTGACTTTCTCTGTGGAAATATGTTCATTTGAGTCAGTTATTAGATAACGCCTATAAGTGATATCATAGGATATAGGACTTTTGCTTTCCGACTTACCTCATGTTCTGTGATTATCTCCAAGATCATCTATGTTGCCTCAAAGAGCAGTGTTTCATTGTTTTACAATGGCTAGTATTCATTGTGTACATGGACCACTTCTTCTTTATCCTTTCATCTGTTGATGGACATTTTGGTTGCTTCACTGCCTTGTCTATTGTGAATCAGGCTGCAGTGCAGCTTTTGCAGCCCGGGTCTTCTTCATTCTGGTCTTCTCAGGTGAGAGACCCATTGGTGCGCCTGCTGGATTGAATGGTACCTCAATTTTTCCTTTTGAACGCAGCTCCTTTCTGTTCTCATTATTAGCGTTTAACCCTCTTACATCTCACCAGCAGCTACAGGGTACACAGTTCTCTAAAACCTCTTAGGCATTTATTCTTTGTAGTCTTTTTTCCAATGGTCAGCCGACTGGTGTGAGTTGAAAACTTTTTGTAGATTAGATTGCATGAGTCTAATACTTCCTGAGGCTGAGCTTTTATCCATTTTCCTTTCTTTAAAAAGAGAGTGAGTAAAACATACCTCTTCATACTATCTTCTTGCAAATTTTGCCTGTTTTGAAATTTTTATCCATTCCCTACCTCAGCACAATTTTGAGGGCAGGTGTCCTTTACAGCCCTGAGTCCTTGTGAATGGTAAGTGACCATTAGCTGTGGGTTAAAAGCTGCTCTGGCAGGAATTGGCCACAAGGCGGCAGCATTTCTCCTTTACCAAATCTGGTTACTAGGGCAACAGAGCCTTACTGGAAGTGGTGTTCTAGGTTGTAAATTAGAATGGAATGTGCGAGGAAAAAGCTCTTTAAGTTTATGTCTCATTACTTCTTGTTGGTATTTTTAACTTAATTTTAATTATTTATCACAGCAAACTTGATTACAATGTTTTGTTTGTTCTAGGTGTGCAAGATGTGGTTCTTTCACACATATACATATATCTATTCTTCTTCGGATCCTTTTCCCATGTAGGTTATGACACAATGTTGAGTAGTCTTCTCTTGGTATTGCATAGGTCTTTGGTGATTATATATTTCACATGTGTTTGTATCTCTCTGTTAACCTCAATATGGTAATGTATCCAATCCTCACACCTTTCCATTTGGTCAACCATAAGTTTTTTTAATGTATCTATGATAATGTTTGTCTGTGGAAATATCTTTGTTTGTATCATTCTTTAGGTAACCCCTATATGTGATATGATAGGATATGTGTCTTTCGCTTTCTCACTTACTCCAAGTTGCGTGATTACTTCTAGACTCATCTATGGTGCTGCAAATGGCATTGTTTCATTTTTTTCACTAGCTCATATTCCATCTGTACAGGTAGCAGTTGTTCTTTGTCCACCCATCTGTCGATGGGCTTTTTGGTTACTTCCATATCTTGGCTATTGTATTAGTATGCAATGCAGATTTGCGTGGCTGTGTCCTTCCAATTCTGTCTTCTTAGTTTATAGGTCCAGGAATAGGTCTGCTGGATCATATGGTAGCTCTGTGTTTACCTTTTAAAGGCACCTCTGTTCTGTTCTCCTTAGTGGCTCTTTCCAGATAACGTCCCACTTAAAGTAGAGGGCATGTATTTCTTCCCAGCACCTTCTGGATTTATTCTTTGTAGTTTTTGCTGATGATTATTCTGAGTGGTGTGAGCTGATACCTCTTTGTGGTTGAATTTGCATGTGTCTCATAATGCGTTGAAATTGAGCTTTAAGACATGTCCTTTTTATTTTTCGAGCTGTGATTAGAGCTTATTTCTTCAAAGTGTTTTCTTAAAGTATGTGTCACCATTTGAAATATTTTGGCCATTATCTCCCTCAAGACATTTTGAGGGCAGGTTTCATTTACAGCCCTGCAGTACTTGTTCTTATGAAGTGACCATTAGCTCAGGCTTTAATCCTGCTTTTGCAGGTAACGGCCAGAGAGCGGCAGCCTTTCTACGTTTCCCATGCTGGTACTAGGGAAACAGACCTACCGGCCAGTGGTGTTCTTTGGTTATAAATTAGAGTGCAATGTTCCCGGATAAACCCACAAATGTTGATGTCTCTTTGCTTTTGTTTGTTTTTAAATTTAATTTATATTTATTATTAGAGTAATATTCCATTGTGTACGTGGACCACTACTTCTTGGTGCATTCCTCGGTTGATGGACATTTTCATTGCTTCCAAGTGCTGGCTATGGTAAATCTTGCTGGCGTACAGGTTTGCCAGCCTGTGACTTTTTGATTCTCATTTTCTCAGGTGATAGGCCAAGCAGTGGTTGTGATTGATTGACTGGTAGCTCAATGTTTCCCTTTTCAAAGCACCTACATTGTGTTTTCATTAGTGGCTCTTTACATGCCCCCCCTTACAACCGAGGGTACGCATTTCTCCACACTCCCTTCACTGTTTATTTTTTGCAGCATTATTCCTAATGGCCATTCTGACTGCTGTGAGCTGATAGGTTTTTGTAATATGGGTATGCATGTCATTAAAATTTTTAAAATTCACCATATTCCTATTCCTTTTTCTTTTCTCTTAAAAGAAAAAAACTTTGAGTACAATATAGCTCTTGAAATTGCCTTCTTCGAAGGTTGCCCTCTTCTGAAGTTTTTGGTCGATTTTTGACCCCAGAAATTTTCTGGAAGGCAGGTGCCATTTACAGAAATGCAAGTTGGTGAAAATTTAGTCACCTTTTGCAGTGGGTTCAAAGCTGCTGTTGTGGGAAACGGCCATAAGGAGGTAGCATTTCTCCATTCCCCAATCTGGGTACTAGGGCAGCAGAGCCTTTCTGGAAGTCATTGTCCTAGGTTGTAAATTAGAATGGAATTTGCCAGGAGAAATCCCCATAAGTTTATGTCTCATTACTTCTTCTTGGTTTTAAAATTTTTTTAATCTGGGTAAAGTTTAGAATATTGTTTGTCCTAGGTGTACACAATCTGGTTCATTTACACATTATGTATGTCTATTACTGTACAGATCCTCTTCCCATGTAAAATATTACAGTGTTCTGTCGACCTCCCTTGCTATATGTTCGGTCTTTTTGATACATGTATATACTATGTATTTGTATATGTATAGTAACACTAATCTTCATTTCTCAATTTCCCCCCTCCTTTCCTTTTCGATGAGCATAGTTTGTTTTCTAAGCCTGTGAGTGTCTTTCTCTTTGGAAATATGTTCATCTGTGTCAGTTATTAGATAATGCCATAAGTGATAATATAGGATATAGGTCTTTTGCTTTCCGACCTACTTCATGTTTTGTGATTATCTCCAGGCTCATCTATGGTGCCTCAAAGAGCAGTGCTTCAATGTTTTCCATAGCTAATATTCCATTGTGTACATGGACCACTTCTTCTGGGTGCATTCCTCTGTTGATGGACATTTTCGTTGCTTCCAAGTGTTGCCTTTGGTAAATATTGCTGGAGTACAGGTTTGCCAGCCTGTGATTTTTGATTTTCATTTTCTCAGGTGGTAGACCCAGCAGTGGGTATGATTGATTGACTGGTATGGTAGCTCAACGTTTACCTTTCCAAGGCACCTCAATTGTGCTTTCATTAGTGGCTCTTACCACATCCCCCTTAGAATCGAGGGTACGCATTTCTCCACAATCACATCAGCATTTATTGTTTGCAGCATTTTTGTTGAGGGCCGTTCTGACTGGTGTGAGCTGATAGTTTTTTGTAATTTGGGTTTACATGTCTGTAAAAATTCCTACAATTCATCATTTTTCCACGCCTTTTTCTTTTCTGTTAAAAGAAAAAAGGAAAAAAGTGTGAGTATAATATACCTCTTCAAATTTTCTTTTTGGAAGGTTGCACTCTGGAATTTTTTGGTCGATTTTCCACCTCAGTATTTTTTGGAGGGCCGGTGTCATTTACAGACCTGCAATGGGTGAATATTTAGTGACCTTCTGCAGTGGGTTTTAAGCTGCTGTTGTGGGAAACGGCCACAAGGATGCAGAATTTCTCCATTCCCAAATCTGGGTACTAGGGCAGCAGAGCCATTCTGGAAGTTGTTTGCCTAGGTTTTAAATTTGGATGGAATGTGCCAGGAAAACCCCCCATAAGTTTATGTCTCATTACTCCTAGTTCGTTGTTTTAATTTTTTCAATTGGGGTTATGGTTAGAATGTTGCTCGTCAAAGGTATACATACTCTGGTTCATCTACATATTCTATATAACTATTTATTTAGAGGTCCTCTTCCCGTGTAAATTATTACAGAGTGTTCCGTAATTCTTCCTTGCTATATGGTCGGTCTTTTTGATATATGTATATAATATGTATTTGTATACATATGGTAACGGTAATCTTCATTTATCCATTCCCCCCACCTTTCCTTTTAGATAAGCATAGTTTTTCTTTAATAAGTCTGTGATTGACTTTCTCTGTGGAAATATTTTCATTTGTGTCCGTTATTAGATAACGCCTATAAGTGATATCGTAGGATATAGGACTTTTGCTTTCCGACTTACCTCATGTTCTGTGATTATCTGCAAGATCATCTATGGTGCCTCAAAGAGCAGTGTTTCATTGTTTTGCATGGCTAGTATTCACTGTGTACATGGACCACTTCTTCTTTATCCTTTCATCTGTTGATGGACATTTTGGTTGCTTCACTGCCTTGTCTATTGTGAATCAGGCTGCAGTGCAGCTTTTGCAGCCCGGGTCTTCTTCATTCTGGTCTTCTCAGGTGAGAGACCCATTGGTGCGCCTGCTGGATTGAATGGTACCTCAATTTTTCCTTTTAAACGCAGCTCCTTTCTGTTCTCATTATTAGCGTTTAACCCTCTTACATCTCCCCAGCAGCTAGAGGGTACAGAGTTCTGTAAAATCTCTTCAGCATTTATTGTTTGTAGACTTTTTGCCAATGGTCAGTCGACTGGTGTGAGTTGAAAAGTTTTTGTAGATTAGATTACATGAGTCTAATACTTCCTGAGGCTGAGCTTTTATCCATTTTCCTTTCTTTAAAAAGAGAGTGAGTAAAACATACCTCTTCATACTATCTTCTTGCAAATTTTGCCTGTTTTGAAATTTTTATCCATTCCCTACCTCAGCACAATTTTGAGGGCAGGTGTCCTTTACAGCCCTGAGTCCTTGTGAATGGTAAGTGACCATTAGCTGTGGGTTAAAAGCTGCTCTGGCAGGAATTGGCCACAAGGCGGCAGCATTTCTCCTTTACCAAATCTGGTTACTAGGGCAACAGAGCCTTACTGGAAGTGGTGTTCTAGGTTGTAAATTAGAATGGAATGTGCGAGGACAAAGCTCTTTAAGTTTATGTCTCATTACTTCTTGTTGGTATTTTTAACTTAATTTTAATTATTTATCACAGCAAACTTGATTACAATGTTTTGTTTGTTCTAGGTGTGCAAGATGTGGTTCTTTCACACATATACATATATCTATTCTTCTTCGGATCCTTTTCCCATGTAGGTTATGACACAATGTTGAGTAGTCTTCTCTTGGTATTGCATAGGTCTTTGGTGATTATATATTTCACATGTGTTTGTATCTCTCTGTTAACCTCAATATGGTAATGTATCCAATCCTCACACCTTTCCATTTGGTCAACCATAAGTTTTTTTAATGTATCTATGATAATGTTTGTCTGTGGAAATATCTTTGTTTGTATCATTCTTTAGGTAACCCCTATATGTGATATGATAGGATATGTGTCTTTCGCTTTCTCACTCCAAGTTGCGTGATTACTTCTAGACTCATCTATGGTGCTGCAAATGGCATTGTTTCATTTTTTTCACTAGCTCATATTCCATCTGTACAGGTAGCAGTTGTTCTTTGTCCACCCATCTGTCGATGGGCTTTTTGGTTACTTCCATATCTTGGCTATTGTATTAGTATGCAATGCAGATTTGCGTGGCTGTGTCCTTCCAATTCTGTCTTCTTAGTTTATAGGTCCAGGAATAGGTCTGCTGTATCATATGGTAGCTCAGTGTTTACCTTTTAAAGGCACCTCTGTTCTGTTCTCCTTAGTGGCTCTTTCCAGGTTACGTCCCACTTAAAGTGGAGGGCATGTATTTCTTCCCAGCACCTTCAGGATTTATTCTTTGTAGTTTTTGCTGATGATTTTTCTGAGTGGTGTGAGCTGATACCTCTTTGTGGTTGAATTTGCATGTGTCTCATAATGCGTTGAAACTGAGCTTTAAGACATGTCCTTTTTATTTTTCCAGCTGTGATTAGAGCTTATTTCTTCAAAGTGTTTTCTTAAAGTATGTGTCACCATTTGAAATATTTTGGCCATTATCTCCCTCAAGACATTTTGAGGGCAGGTTTCATTTACAGCCCTGCAGTACTTGTTCTTATGAAGTGACCATTAGCTCAGGCTTTAAACCTGCTTTTGCAGGTAACGGCCAGAGAGCGGCAGCCTTTCTACGTTTCCCATGGTGGTACTAGGGAAACAGACCTACCGGCCAGTGGTGTTCTTCGGTTATAAATGAGAGTGCAATGTGCCCGGATAAACCCACAAATGTTGATGTCTCCTTGCTTTTGTTTGTTTTTAAATTTAATTTATATTTATTATTAGAGTAATATTCCATTGTGTACGTGGACCACTTCTTCTTGGTGCATTCCTCGGTTGATGGACATTTTCATTGCTTCCAAGTGCTGGCTATGGTAAATCTTGCTGGCGTACAGGTTTGCCAGCCTGTGACTTTTTGATTCTCCTTTTCTCAGGTGGTAGGCCAAGCAGTGGTTGTGATTGATTGACTGGTAGCTCAACGTTTCCCTTTTCAAAGCACCTACATTGTGTTTTCATTAGTGGCTCTTTACATGCCCCCCCTTACAACCGAGGGTACGTATTTCTCCACACTCCCTTCACCGTTTATTTTTTGCAGCATTATTCCTAATGGCCATTCTGACTGCTGTGAGCTGATAGGTTTTTGTAATATGGGTATGCATGTCATTAAAATTTTTAAAATTCATCATATTCCTATGCCTTTATCTTTTCTCTTAAAAGAAAAAACCGTGAGTACAATATACCTCTTGAAATTGTCTTCTTCGAAGATTGCCCTCTTGTGAAGTTTTTGGTCGATTTTTGACCCCAGAAATTTTCTGGAAGGCAGGTGCCATTTACAGAAATGCAAGTTGGTGAAAATTTAGTCACCTTTTGCAGTGGGTTCAAAGCTGCTGTTGTGGGAAACGGCCACAAGGAGGTAGCATTTCTCCATTCCCCAATCTGGGTACTAGGGCAGCAGAGCCTTTCTGGAAGTCATTGTCCTAGGTTGTAAATTAGAATGGAATTTGCCAGGAGAAATCCCCATAAGTTTATGTCTCATTACTTCTTCTTGGTTTTAAAATTTTTTTAATCTGGGTAAAGTTTAGAATATTGTTTGTCCTAGGTGTACACAATCTGGTTCATTTATACATTATGTATGTCTATTAATGTACAGATCCTCTTCCCATGTAAAATATTACAGTGTTCTGTCGACCTCCCTTGCTATATGTTCGGTCTTTTTGATACATGTATATACTATGTATTTGTATATGTATAGTAACACTAATCTTCATTTCTCAATTTCCCCCCTCCTTTCCTTTTCGATGAGCATAGTTTGTTTTCTAAGCCTGTGAGTGTCTTTCTCTTTGGAAATATGTTCATCTGTGTCAGTTATTACATAATGCCATAAGTGATAATATAGGATATAGGTCTTTTGCTTTCCGACCTACTTCATGTTTTGTGATTAACTCCAGGCTCATCTATGGTGCCTCAAAGAGCAGTGCTTCAATGTTTTCCATAGCTAATATTCCATTGTGTACATGGACCACTTCTTCTTGGTGCATTCCTCTGTTGATGGACATTTTCGTTGCTTCCAAGTGTTGCCTATGGTAAATATTGCTGGAGTGCAGGATTGCCAGCCTGTGATTTTTGATTTTCATTTTCTCAGGTGATAGACCCAGCAGTGGGTATGATTGATTGACTGGTATGGTAGCTCAACGTTTACCTTTTCAAGGCACCTCAATAGTGCTTTCATTAGTGGCTCTTACCACGTCCCCCTTAGAATCGAGGGTACGCATTTCTCCACAATCACGTCAGCATTTAAGGCTTGCACCATTTTTGTTGATGGCCCTTCTGACTGGTGTGAGCTGGTAAGTTTTTGTAATTTGGGTTTACATGTATGTAAAAATTCCTACAGTTCATCATTTTTCCATGCCTTTTTCTTTTCTGTTAAAAGAAAAAAGAAAAAAAGTGTGAGTATAATATACCTCTTCAAATTTTCTTTTTGGAAGGGTGCACTCTGGAATTTTTTGGTCGATTTTCGACCTCAGGATTTTTTGGAGGGCCGGTGTCATTTACAGACCTGCAATTGGTGAATATTTTGTGACCTTTTGCAGTGGTATTAAAGCTGCTGTTGTGGGAAACGGCCACAAGGATGCAGCATTTCTCCATTCCCAAATCTGGGTACTAGGGCAGCAGAGCCGTTCTGGAAGTTTTTTGCCTAGGTTGTAAATTTGGATGGAATGTGCCAGGAAAACCCCCCATAAGATTTTGTCTCATTACTCCTAGTTCGTTGTTTTAATTTTTTCAATTTGGTTTATGGTTAGAATGTTTCTCGTCCAAGGTGTACACACTCTGGTTCATCTACATATTCTATATACCTATTTATGTAGAGATCCTCTTCCCTTGTAAATTATTACAGAGTGTTCCGTAAACCTTCCTCGCTATTTGGTCAGTCTTTTTGATATAAGTATATAATATGTATTTCTATACATATGGTAACGCTAATCTTCATTTATCCATTCCCCCCACCTTTCCTTTTAGATAAGCATAGTTTTTTTTAATAAGTCTGTGATTGACTTTCTCTGTGGAAATATGTTCATTTGAGTCAGTTATTAGATAACGCCTATAAGTGATATCATAGGATATAGGACTTTTGCTTTCCGACTTACCTCATATTCTGTGATTATCTCCAAGATCATCTATGTTGCCTCAAAGAGCAGTGTTTCATTGTTTTACAATGGCTAGTATTCATTGTGTACATGGACCACTTCTTCTTTATCCTTTCATCTGTTGATGGACATTTTGGTTGCTTCACTGCCTTGTCTATTGTGAATCAGGCTGCAGTGCAGCTTTTGCAGCCCGGGTCTTCTTCATTCTGGTCTTCTCAGGTGAGAGACCCATTGGTGCGCCTGCTGGATTGAATGGTACCTCAATTTTTCCTTTTGAACGCAGCTCCTTTCTGTTCTCATTATTAGCGTTTAACCCTCTTACATCTCACCAGCAGCTACAGGGTACACAGTTCTCTAAAACCTCTTAGGCATTTATTCTTTGTAGTCTTTTTTCCAATGGTCAGCCGACTGGTGTGAGTTGAAAACTTTTTGTAGATTAGATTGCATGAGTCTAATACTTCCTGAGGCTGAGCTTTTATCCATTTTCCTTTCTTTAAAAAGAGAGTGAGTAAAACATACCTCTTCATACTATCTTCTTGCAAATTTTGCCTGTTTTGAAATTTTTATCCATTCCCTACCTCAGCACAATTTTGAGGGCAGGTGTCCTTTACAGCCCTGAGTCCTTGTGAATGGTAAGTGACCATTAGCTGTGGGTTAAAAGCTGCTCTGGCAGGAATTGGCCACAAGGCGGCAGCATTTCTCCTTTACCAAATCTGGTTACTAGGGCAACAGAGCCTTACTGGAAGTGGTGTTCTAGGTTGTAAATTAGAATGGAATGTGCGAGGAAAAAGCTCTTTAAGTTTATGTCTCATTACTTCTTGTTGGTATTTTTAACTTAATTTTAATTATTTATCACAGCAAACTTGATTACAATGTTTTGTTTGTTCTAGGTGTGCAAGATGTGGTTCTTTCACACATATACATATATCTATTCTTCTTCGGATCCTTTTCCCATGTAGGTTATGACACAATGTTGAGTAGTCTTCTCTTGGTATTGCATAGGTCTTTGGTGATTATATATTTCACATGTGTTTGTATCTCTCTGTTAACCTCAATATGGTAATGTATCCAATCCTCACACCTTTCCATTTGGTCAACCATAAGTTTTTTTAATGTATCTATGATAATGTTTGTCTGTGGAAATATCTTTGTATCATTCTTTAGGTAACCCCTATATGTGATATGATAGGATATGTGTCTTTCGCTTTCTCACTTACTCCAAGTTGCATGATTACTTCTAGACTCATCTATGGTGCTGCAAATGGCATTGTTTCATTTTTTTCACTAGCTCATATTCCATCTGTACAGGTAGCAGTTGTTCTTTGTCCACCCATCTGTCGATGGGCTTTTTGGTTACTTCCATATCTTGGCTATTGTATTAGTATGCAATGCAGATTTGCGTGGCTGTGTCCTTCCAATTCTGTCTTCTTAGTTTATAGGTCCAGGAATAGGTCTGCTGGATCATATGGTAGCTCTGTGTTTACCTTTTAAAGGCACCTCTGTTCTGTTCTCCTTAGTGGCTCTTTCCAGATAACGTCCCACTTAAAGTAGAGGGCATGTATTTCTTCCCAGCACCTTCTGGATTTATTCTTTGTAGTTTTTGCTGATGATTATTCTGAGTGGTGTGAGCTGATACCTCTTTGTGGTTGAATTTGCATGTGTCTCATAATGCGTTGAAATTGAGCTTTAAGACATGTCCTTTTTATTTTTCGAGCTGTGATTAGAGCTTATTTCTTCAAAGTGTTTTCTTAAAGTATGTGTCACCATTTGAAATATTTTGGCCATTATCTCCCTCAAGACATTTTGAGGGCAGGTTTCATTTACAGCCCTGCAGTACTTGTTCTTATGAAGTGACCATTAGCTCAGGCTTTAATCCTGCTTTTGCAGGTAACGGCCAGAGAGCAGCAGCCTTTCTACGTTTCCCATGCTGGTACTAGGGAAACAGACCTACCGGCCAGTGGTGTTCTTTGGTTATAAATTAGAGTGCAATGTTCCCGGATAAACCCACAAATGTTGATGTCTCTTTGCTTTTGTTTGTTTTTAAATTTAATTTATATTTATTATTAGAGTAATATTCCATTGTGTACGTGGACCACTACTTCTTGGTGCATTCCTCGGTTGATGGACATTTTCATTGCTTCCAAGTGCTGGCTATGGTAAATCTTGCTGGCGTACAGGTTTGCCAGCCTGTGACTTTTTGATTCTCATTTTCTCAGGTGATAGGCCAAGCAGTGGTTGTGATTGATTGACTGGTAGCTCAATGTTTCCCTTTTCAAAGCACCTACATTGTGTTTTCATTAGTGGCTCTTTACATGCCCCCCCTTACAACCGAGGGTACGCATTTCTCCACACTCCCTTCACTGTTTATTTTTTGCAGCATTATTCCTAATGGCCATTCTGACTGCTGTGAGCTGATAGGTTTTTGTAATATGGGTATGCATGTCATTAAAATTTTTAAAATTCACCATATTCCTATTCCTTTTTCTTTTCTCTTAAAAGAAAAAACTTTGAGTACAATATAGCTCTTGAAATTGCCTTCTTCGAAGGTTGCCCTCTTCTGAAGTTTTTGGTCGATTTTTGACCCCAGAAATTTTCTGGAAGTCAGGTGCCATTTACAGAAATGCAAGTTGGTGAAAATTTAGTCACCTTTTGCAGTGGGTTCAAAGCTGCTGTTGTGGGAAACGGCCATAAGGAGGTAGCATTTCTCCATTCCCCAATCTGGGTACTAGGGCAGCAGAGCCTTTCTGGAAGTCATTGTCCTAGGTTGTAAATTAGAATGGAATTTGCCAGGAGAAATCCCCATAAGTTTATGTCTCATTACTTCTTCTTGGTTTTAAAATTTTTTTAATCTGGGTAAAGTTTAGAATATTGTTTGTACTAGGTGTACACAATCTGGTTCATTTACACATTATGTATGTCTATTACTGTACAGATCCTCTTCCCATGTAAAATATTACAGTGTTGTGTCGACCTCCCTTGCTATATGTTCGGTCTTTTTGATACATGTATATACTATGTATTTGTATATGTATAGTAACACTAATCTTCATTTCTCAATTTCCCCCCTCCATTCCTTTTCGATGAGCATAGTTTGTTTTCTAAGCCTGTGAGTGTCTTTCTCTTTGGAAATATGTTCATCTGTGTCAGTTATTAGATAATGCCATAAGTGATAATATAGGATATAGGTCTTTTGCTTTCCGACCTACTTCATGTTTTGTGATTATCTCCAGGCTCATCTATGGTGCCTCAAAGAGCAGTGCTTCAATGTTTTCCATAGCTAATATTCCATTGTGTACATGGACCACTTCTTCTTGGTGCATTCCTCTGTTGATGGACATTTTCGTTGCTTCCAAGTGTTGCCTTTGGTAAATATTGCTGGAGTACAGGTTTGCCAGCCTGTGATTTTTGATTTTCATTTTCTCAGGTGGTAGACCCAGGAGTGGGTATGATTGATTGACTGGTATGGTAGCTCAACGTTTACCTTTCCAAGGCACCTCAATTGTGCTTTCATTAGTGGCTCTTACCACATCCCCCTTAGAATCGAGGGTACGCATTTCTCCACAATCACATCAGCATTTATTGTTTGCAGCATTTTTGTTGAGGGCCGTTCTGACTGGTGTGAGCTGATAGTTTTTTGTAATTTGGGTTTACATGTCTGTAAAAATTCCTACAATTCATCATTTTTCCACGCCTTTTTCTTTTCTGTTAAAAGAAAAAAGGAAAAAAGTGTGAGTATAATATACCTCTTCAAATTTTCTTTTTGGAAGGTTGCACTCTGGAATTTTTTGGTCGATTTTCCACCTCAGTATTTTTTGGAGGGCCGGTGTCATTTACAGACCTGCAATGGGTGAATATTTAGTGACCTTTTGCAGTGGGTTTTAAGCTGCTGTTGTGGGAAACGGCCACAAGGATGCAGCATTTCTCCATTCCCAAATCTGGGTACTAGGGCAGCAGAGCCATTCTGGAAGTTGTTTGCCTAGGTTTTAAATTTGGATGGAATGTGCCAGGAAAACCCCCCATAAGTTTATGTCTCATTACTCCTAGTTCGTTGTTTTAATTTTTTCAATTGGGGTTATGGTTAGAATGTTGCTCGTCAAAGGTATACATACTCTGGTTCATCTACATATTCTATATAACTATTTATTTAGAGGTCCTCTTCCCGTGTAAATTATTACAGAGTGTTCCGTAATTCTTCCTTGCTATATGGTCGGTCTTTTTGATATATGTATATAATATGTATTTGTATACATATGGTAACGGTAATCTTCATTTATCCATTCCCCCCACCTTTCCTTTTAGATAAGCATAGTTTTTCTTTAATAAGTCTGTGATTGACTTTCTCTGTGGAAATATTTTCATTTGTGTCCGTTATTAGATAACGCCTATAAGTGATATCGTAGGATATAGGACTTTTGCTTTCCGACTTACCTCATGTTCTGTGATTATCTCCAAGATCATCTATGGTGCCTCAAAGAGCAGTGTTTCATTGTTTTCCATGGCTAGTATTCATTGTGTACATGGACCACTTCTTCTTTATCCTTTCATCTGTTGATGGACATTTTGGTTGCTTCACTGCCTTGTCTATTGTGAATCAGGCTGCAGTGCAGCTTTTGCAGCCCGGGTCTTCTTCATTCTGGTCTTCTCAGGTGAGAGACCCATTGGTGCGCCTGCTGGATTGAATGGTACCTCAATTTTTCCTTTTGAACGCAGCTCCTTTCTGTTCTCATTATTAGCGTTTAACCCTCTTACATCTCACCAGCAGCTACAGGGTACACAGTTCTCTAAAACCTCTTAGGCATTTATTCTTTGTAGTCTTTTTTCCAATGGTCAGCCGACTGGTGTGAGTTGAAAACTTTTTGTAGATTAGATTGCATGAGTCTAATACTTCCTGAGGCTGAGCTTTTATCCATTTTCCTTTCTTTAAAAAGAGAGTGAGTAAAACATACCTCTTCATACTATCTTCTTGCAAATTTTGCCTGTTTTGAAATTTTTATCCATTCCCTACCTCAGCACAATTTTGAGGGCAGGTGTCCTTTACAGCCCTGAGTCCTTGTGAATGGTAAGTGACCATTAGCTGTGGGTTAAAAGCTGCTCTGGCAGGAATTGGCCACAAGGCGGCAGCATTTCTCCTTTACCAAATCTGGTTACTAGGGCAACAGAGCCTTACTGGAAGTGGTGTTCTAGGTTGTAAATTAGAATGGAATGTGCGAGGAAAAAGCTCTTTAAGTTTATGTCTCATTACTTCTTGTTGGTATTTTTAACTTAATTTTAATTATTTATCACAGCAAACTTGATTACAATGTTTTGTTTGTTCTAGGTGTGCAAGATGTGGTTCTTTCACACATATACATATATCTATTCTTCTTCGGATCCTTTTCCCATGTAGGTTATGACACAATGTTGAGTAGTCTTCTCTTGGTATTGCATAGGTCTTTGGTGATTATATATTTCACATGTGTTTGTATCTCTCTGTTAACCTCAATATGGTAATGTATCCAATCCTCACACCTTTCCATTTGGTCAACCATAAGTTTTTTTAATGTATCTATGATAATGTTTGTCTGTGGAAATATCTTTGTTTGTATCATTCTTTAGGTAACCCCTATATGTGATATGATAGGATATGTGTCTTTCGCTTTCTCACTTACTCCAAGTTGCGTGATTACTTCTAGACTCATCTATGGTGCTGCAAATGGCATTGTTTCATTTTTTTCACTAGCTCATATTCCATCTGTACAGGTAGCAGTTGTTCTTTGTCCACCCATCTGTCGATGGGCTTTTTGGTTACTTCCATATCTTGGCTATTGTATTAGTATGCAATGCAGATTTGCGTGGCTGTGTCCTTCCAATTCTGTCTTCTTAGTTTATAGGTCCAGGAATAGGTCTGCTGGATCATATGGTAGCTCTGTGTTTACCTTTTAAAGGCACCTCTGTTCTGTTCTCCTTAGTGGCTCTTTCCAGATAACGTCCCACTTAAAGTAGAGGGCATGTATTTCTTCCCAGCACCTTCTGGATTTATTCTTTGTAGTTTTTGCTGATGATTATTCTGAGTGGTGTGAGCTGATACCTCTTTGTGGTTGAATTTGCATGTGTCTCATAATGCGTTGAAATTGAGCTTTAAGACATGTCCTTTTTATTTTTCGAGCTGTGATTAGAGCTTATTTCTTCAAAGTGTTTTCTTAAAGTATGTGTCACCATTTGAAATATTTTGGCCATTATCTCCCTCAAGACATTTTGAGGGCAGGTTTCATTTACAGCCCTGCAGTACTTGTTCTTATGAAGTGACCATTAGCTCAGGCTTTAATCCTGCTTTTGCAGGTAACGGCCAGAGAGCGGCAGCCTTTCTACGTTTCCCATGCTGGTACTAGGGAAACAGACCTACCGGCCAGTGGTGTTCTTTGGTTATAAATTAGAGTGCAATGTTCCCGGATAAACCCACAAATGTTGATGTCTCTTTGCTTTTGTTTGTTTTTAAATTTAATTTATATTTATTATTAGAGTAATATTCCATTGTGTACGTGGACCACTACTTCTTGGTGCATTCCTCGGTTGATGGACATTTTCATTGCTTCCAAGTGCTGGCTATGGTAAATCTTGCTGGCGTACAGGTTTGCCAGCCTGTGACTTTTTGATTCTCATTTTCTCAGGTGATAGGCCAAGCAGTGGTTGTGATTGATTGACTGGTAGCTCAATGTTTCCCTTTTCAAAGCACCTACATTGTGTTTTCATTAGTGGCTCTTTACATGCCCCCCCTTACAACCGAGGGTACGCATTTCTCCACACTCCCTTCACCGTTTATTTTTTGCAGCATTATTCCTAATGGCCATTCTGACTGCTGTGAGCTGATAGGTTTTTGTAATATGGGTATGCATGTCATTAAAATTTTTAAAATTCACCATATTCCTATTCCTTTTTCTTTTCTCTTAAAAGAAAAAACCGTGAGTACAATATACCTCTTGAAATTGCCTTCTTCGAAGGTTGCCCTCTTCTGAAGTTTTTGGTCGATTTTTGACCCCAGAAATTTTCTGGAAGGCAGGTGCCATTTACAGAAATGCAAGTTGGTGAAAATTTAGTCACCTTTTGCAGTGGGTTCAAAGCTGCTGTTGTGGGAAACGGCCACAAGGAGGTAGCATTTCTCCATTCCCCAATCTGGGTACTAGGGCAGCAGAGCCTTTCTGGAAGTCATTGTCCTAGGTTGTAAATTAGAATGGAATTTGCCAGGAGAAATCCCCATAAGTTTATGTCTCATTACTTCTTCTTGGTTTTAAAATTTTTTTAATCTGGGTAAAGTTTAGAATATTGTTTGTCCTAGGTGTACACAATCTGGTTCATTTATACATTATGTATGTCTATTAATGTACATATCCTCTTCCCATGTAAAATATTACAGTGTTCTGTCGACCTCCCTTGCTATATGTTCGGTCTTTTTGATACATGTATATACTATGTATTTGTATATGTATAGTAACACTAATCTTCATTTCTCAATTTCCCCCCTCCTTTCCTTTTCGATGAGCATAGTTTGTTTTCTAAGCCTGTGAGTGTCTTTCTCTTTGGAAATATGTTCATCTGTGTCAGTTATTACATAATGCCATAAGTGATAATATAGGATATAGGTCTTTTGCTTTCCGACCTACTTCATGTTTTGTGATTAACTCCAGGCTCATCTATGGTGCCTCAAAGAGCAGTGCTTCAATGTTTTCCATAGCTAATATTCCATTGTGTACATGGACCACTTCTTCTGGGTGCATTCCTCTGTTGATGGACATTTTCGCTGCTTCCAAGTGTTGCCTATGGTAAATATTGCTGGAGTGCAGGATTGCCAGCCTGTGATTTTTGATTTTCATTTTCTCAGGTGGTAGACCCAGCAGTGGGTATGATTGATTGACTGGTATGGTAGCTCAACGTTTACCTTTCCAAGGCACCTCAATTGTGCTTTCATTAGTGGCTCTTACCACATCCCCCTTAGAATCGAGGGTACGCATTTCTCCACAATCACATCAGCATTTATTGTTTGCAGCATTTTTGTTGAGGGCCGTTCTGACTGGTGTGAGCTGATAGTTTTTTGTAATTTGGGTTTACATGTCTGTAAAAATTCCTACAATTCATCATTTTTCCACGCCTTTTTCTTTTCTGTTAAAAGAAAAAAGGAAAAAAGTGTGAGTATAATATACCTCTTCAAATTTTCTTTTTGGAAGGTTGCACTCTGGAATTTTTTGGTCGATTTTCCACCTCAGTATTTTTTGGAGGGCCGGTGTCATTTACAGACCTGCAATGGGTGAATATTTAGTGACCTTTTGCAGTGGGTTTTAAGCTGCTGTTGTGGGAAACGGCCACAAGGATGCAGCATTTCTCCATTCCCAAATCTGGGTACTAGGGCAGCAGAGCCATTCTGGAAGTTGTTTGCCTAGGTTTTAAATTTGGATGGAATGTGCCAGGAAAACCCCCCATAAGTTTATGTCTCATTACTCCTAGTTCGTTGTTTTAATTTTTTCAATTGGGGTTATGGTTAGAATGTTGCTCGTCAAAGGTATACATACTCTGGTTCATCTACATATTCTATATAACTATTTATTTAGAGGTCCTCTTCCCGTGTAAATTATTACAGAGTGTTCCGTAATTCTTCCTTGCTATATGGTCGGTCTTTTTGATATATGTATATAATATGTATTTGTATACATATGGTAACGGTAATCTTCATTTATCCATTCCCCCCACCTTTCCTTTTAGATAAGCATAGTTTTTCTTTAATAAGTCTGTGATTGACTTTCTCTGTGGAAATATTTTCATTTGTGTCCGTTATTAGATAACGCCTATAAGTGATATCGTAGGATATAGGACTTTTGCTTTCCGACTTACCTCATGTTCTGTGATTATCTCCAAGATCATCTATGGTGCCTCAAAGAGCAGTGTTTCATTGTTTTGCATGGCTAGTATTCATTGTGTACATGGACCACTTCTTCTTTATCCTTTCATCTGTTGATGGACATTTTGGTTGCTTCACTGCCTTGTCTATTATGAATAAGGCTGCAGTGCAGCTTTTGCAGCCCGGGTCTTCTTCATTCTGGTCTTCTCAGGTGAGAGGCCCATTGGTGCGCCTGCTGGATTGAAAGGTACCTCAATTTTTCCTTTTAAACGCAGCTCCTTTCTGTTCTCATTATTAGCGTTTAACCCTCTTACATCTCCCCAGCAGCTAGAGGGTACAGAGTTCTGTAAAATCTCTTCAGCATTTATTGTTTGTAGACTTTTTGCCAATGGTCAGTCGACTGGTGTGAGTTGAAAAGTTTTTGTAGATTAGATTACATGAGTCTAATACTTCCTGAGGCTGAGCTTTTATCCATTTTCCTTTCTTTAAAAAGAGAGTGAGTAAAACTTACCTCTTCATACTACCTTCGTGAACATTTTGCCTGTTTTGAATTCTTTTATCCATTCCCTACATCAGCACAATTTTGAGGGCAGGTGTCCTTTACAGCCCTGAGTCCTTGTGAATGGTAAGTGACCATTAGCTGTGGGTTAATAGCTGCTCTTGCGGGAATCGGCCACAAGGCGGCAGCATTTCTCCTTTACCAAATCTGGTTACTAGGGCAACAGAGCCTTACTGGAAGTGGTGTTCTAGGTTGTAAATTAGAATGGAATGTGCGAGCAAAAAGCCCTTTAAGTTTATGTCTCATTACTTCTTGTTGGTATTTTTACCTTAATTTTAATTTTTATCACAGCAAACTTGATTACAATGTTTTGTTTGTTCTAGGTGTGCAAGATGTGGTTCTTTCACACATATACATATATCTATTCTTCTTCGGATCCTTTTCCCATGTAGGTTATGACACAATGTTGAGTAGTCTTCCCTTGGTATTGGGTAGGTCTTTGGTGATTATATATTTCACATGTGTTTGTATCTCTCTGTTAACCTCAATATGGTAATGTATCCAATCCTCACACCTTTCCATTTGGTGAACCATAAGTTTTTTAATGAATCTATGATAGTGTTTGTCTGTGGAAATATCTTTGTTGGTATCATTTTTTAGGTAACCCCTATATGTGATACGATAGGATATGTGTCTTTCGCTTTCTCACTTACTCCAAGTTGCGTGATTACTTCTAGACTCATCTATGGTGCTGCAAATGGCATTGTTTCATTTTTTCACTAGCTCATATTCCATCTGTACAGGTAGCAGTTCTTCTTTGTCCACCCATCTGTCGATGGGCTTTTTGGTTACTTCCATATCTTGCCTATTGTAATAGTATGCAATGCAGATTTGCGAGGCTGTGTCCTTCCAATTCTGTCTTCTTAGTTTATAGGTCCAGGAATAGGTCTGCTGTATCATATGGTAGCTCAGTGTTTACCTTTTAAAGGCACCTCTGTTCTGTTCTCCTTAGTGGCTCTTTCCAGGTTACGTCCCACTTAAAGTGGAGGGCATGTATTTCTTCCCAGCACCTTCAGGATTTATTCTTTGTAGTTTTTGCTGATGATTTTTCTGAGTGGTGTGAGCTGATACCTCTTTGTGGTTGAATTTGCATGTGTCTCATAATGCGTTGAAACTGAGCTTTAAGACATGTCCTTTTTATTTTTCCAGCTGTGATTAGAGCTTATTTCTTCAAAGTGTTTTCTTAAAGTATGTGTCACCATTTGAAATATTTTGGCCATTATCTCCCTCAAGACATTTTGAGGGCAGGTTTCATTTACAGCCCTGCAGTACTTGTTCTTATGAAGTGACCATTAGCTCAGGCTTTAAACCTGCTTTTGCAGGTAACGGCCAGAGAGCGGCAGCCTTTCTACGTTTCCCATGGTGGTACTAGGGAAACAGACCTACCGGCCAGTGGTGTTCTTCGGTTATAAATGAGAGTGCAATGTGCCCGGATAAACCCACAAATGTTGATGTCTCCTTGCTTTTGTTTGTTTTTAAATTTAATTTATATTTATTATTAGAGTAATATTCCATTGTGTACGTGGACCACTTCTTCTTGGTGCATTCCTCGGTTGATGGACATTTTCATTGCTTCCAAGTGCTGGCTATGGTAAATCTTGCTGGCGTACAGGTTTGCCAGCCTGTGACTTTTTGATTCTCATTTTCTCAGGTGGTAGGCCAAGCAGTGGTTGTGATTGATTGACTGGTAGCTCAACGTTTCCCTTTTCAAAGCACCTACATTGTGTTTTCATTAGTGGCTCTTTACATGCCCCCGCTTACAACCGAGGGTACGTATTTCTCCACACTCCCTTCACCGTTTATTTTTTGCAGCATTATTCCTAATGGCCATTCTGACTGCTGTGAGCTGATAGGTTTTTGTAATATGGGTATGCATGTCATTAAAATTTTTAAAATTCATCATATTCCTATGCCTTTATCTTTTCTCTTAAAAGAAAAAACCGTGAGTACAATATACCTCTTGAAATTGTCTTCTTCGAAGGTTGCCCTCTTCTGAAGTTTTTGGTCGATTTTTGACCCCAGAAATTTTCTGGAAGGCAGGTGCCATTTACAGAAATGCAAGTTGGTGAAAATTTAGTCACCTTTTGCAGTGGGTTCAAAGCTGCTGTTGTGGGAAACGGCCACAAGGAGGTAGCATTTCTCCATTCCCCAATCTGGGTACTAGGGCAGCAGAGCCTTTCTGGAAGTCATTGTCCTAGGTTGTAAATTAGAATGGAATTTGCCAGGAGAAATCCCCATAAGTTTATGTCTCATTACTTCTTCTTGGTTTTAAAATTTTTTTAATCTGGGTAAAGTTTAGAATATTGTTTGTCCTAGGTGTACACAATCTGGTTCATTTATACATTATGTATGTCTATTAATGTACAGATCCTCTTCCCATGTAAAATATTACAGTGTTCTGTCGACCTCCCTTGCTATATGTTCGGTCTTTTTGATACATGTATATACTATGTATTTGTATATGTATAGTAACACTAATCTTCATTTCTCAATTTCCCCCCTCCATTCCTTTTCGATGAGCATAGTTTGTTTTCTAAGCCTGTGAGTGTCTTTCTCTTTGGAAATATGTTCATCTGTGTCAGTTATTAGATAATGCCATAAGTGATAATATAGGATATAGGTCTTTTGCTTTCCGACCTACTTCATGTTTTGTGATTATCTCCAGGCTCATCTATGGTGCCTCAAAGAGCAGTGCTTCAATGTTTTCCATAGCTAATATTCCATTGTGTACATGGACCACTTCTTCTTGGTGCATTCCTCTGTTGATGGACATTTTCGTTGCTTCCAAGTGTTGCCTTTGGTAAATATTGCTGGAGTACAGGTTTGCCAGCCTGTGATTTTTGATTTTCATTTTCTCAGGTGGTAGACCCAGGAGTGGGTATGATTGATTGACTGGTATGGTAGCTCAACGTTTACCTTTCCAAGGCACCTCAATTGTGCTTTCATTAGTGGCTCTTACCACATCCCCCTTAGAATCGAGGGTACGCATTTCTCCACAATCACATCAGCATTTATTGTTTGCAGCATTTTTGTTGAGGGCCGTTCTGACTGGTGTGAGCTGATAGTTTTTTGTAATTTGGGTTTACATGTCTGTAAAAATTCCTACAATTCATCATTTTTCCACGCCTTTTTCTTTTCTGTTAAAAGAAAAAAGGAAAAAAGTGTGAGTATAATATACCTCTTCAAATTTTCTTTTTGGAAGGTTGCACTCTGGAATTTTTTGGTCGATTTTCCACCTCAGTATTTTTTGGAGGGCCGGTGTCATTTACAGACCTGCAATGGGTGAATATTTAGTGACCTTTTGCAGTGGGTTTTAAGCTGCTGTTGTGGGAAACGGCCACAAGGATGCAGCATTTCTCCATTCCCAAATCTGGGTACTAGGGCAGCAGAGCCATTCTGGAAGTTGTTTGCCTAGGTTTTAAATTTGGATGGAATGTGCCAGGAAAACCCCCCATAAGTTTATGTCTCATTACTCCTAGTTCGTTGTTTTAATTTTTTCAATTGGGGTTATGGTTAGAATGTTGCTCGTCAAAGGTATACATACTCTGGTTCATCTACATATTCTATATAACTATTTATTTAGAGGTCCTCTTCCCGTGTAAATTATTACAGAGTGTTCCGTAATTCTTCCTTGCTATATGGTCGGTCTTTTTGATATATGTATATAATATGTATTTGTATACATATGGTAACGGTAATCTTCATTTATCCATTCCCCCCACCTTTCCTTTTAGATAAGCATAGTTTTTCTTTAATAAGTCTGTGATTGACTTTCTCTGTGGAAATATTTTCATTTGTGTCCGTTATTAGATAACGCCTATAAGTGATATCGTAGGATATAGGACTTTTGCTTTCCGACTTACCTCATGTTCTGTGATTATCTCCAAGATCATCTATGGTGCCTCAAAGAGCAGTGTTTCATTGTTTTCCATGGCTAGTATTCATTGTGTACATGGACCACTTCTTCTTTATCCTTTCATCTGTTGATGGACATTTTGGTTGCTTCACTGCCTTGTCTATTGTGAATCAGGCTGCAGTGCAGCTTTTGCAGCCCGGGTCTTCTTCATTCTGGTCTTCTCAGGTGAGAGACCCATTGGTGCGCCTGCTGGATTGAATGGTACCTCAATTTTTCCTTTTGAACGCAGCTCCTTTCTGTTCTCATTATTAGCGTTTAACCCTCTTACATCTCACCAGCAGCTACAGGGTACACAGTTCTCTAAAACCTCTTAGGCATTTATTCTTTGTAGTCTTTTTTCCAATGGTCAGCCGACTGGTGTGAGTTGAAAACTTTTTGTAGATTAGATTGCATGAGTCTAATACTTCCTGAGGCTGAGCTTTTATCCATTTTCCTTTCTTTAAAAAGAGAGTGAGTAAAACATACCTCTTCATACTATCTTCTTGCAAATTTTGCCTGTTTTGAAATTTTTATCCATTCCCTACCTCAGCACAATTTTGAGGGCAGGTGTCCTTTACAGCCCTGAGTCCTTGTGAATGGTAAGTGACCATTAGCTGTGGGTTAAAAGCTGCTCTGGCAGGAATTGGCCACAAGGCGGCAGCATTTCTCCTTTACCAAATCTGGTTACTAGGGCAACAGAGCCTTACTGGAAGTGGTGTTCTAGGTTGTAAATTAGAATGGAATGTGCGAGGAAAAAGCTCTTTAAGTTTATGTCTCATTACTTCTTGTTGGTATTTTTAACTTAATTTTAATTATTTATCACAGCAAACTTGATTACAATGTTTTGTTTGTTCTAGGTGTGCAAGATGTGGTTCTTTCACACATATACATATATCTATTCTTCTTCGGATCCTTTTCCCATGTAGGTTATGACACAATGTTGAGTAGTCTTCTCTTGGTATTGCATAGGTCTTTGGTGATTATATATTTCACATGTGTTTGTATCTCTCTGTTAACCTCAATATGGTAATGTATCCAATCCTCACACCTTTCCATTTGGTCAACCATAAGTTTTTTTAATGTATCTATGATAATGTTTGTCTGTGGAAATATCTTTGTTTGTATCATTCTTTAGGTAACCCCTATATGTGATATGATAGGATATGTGTCTTTCGCTTTCTCACTTACTCCAAGTTGCGTGATTACTTCTAGACTCATCTATGGTGCTGCAAATGGCATTGTTTCATTTTTTTCACTAGCTCATATTCCATCTGTACAGGTAGCAGTTGTTCTTTGTCCACCCATCTGTCGATGGGCTTTTTGGTTACTTCCATATCTTGGCTATTGTATTAGTATGCAATGCAGATTTGCGTGGCTGTGTCCTTCCAATTCTGTCTTCTTAGTTTATAGGTCCAGGAATAGGTCTGCTGGATCATATGGTAGCTCTGTGTTTACCTTTTAAAGGCACCTCTGTTCTGTTCTCCTTAGTGGCTCTTTCCAGATAACGTCCCACTTAAAGTAGAGGGCATGTATTTCTTCCCAGCACCTTCTGGATTTATTCTTTGTAGTTTTTGCTGATGATTATTCTGAGTGGTGTGAGCTGATACCTCTTTGTGGTTGAATTTGCATGTGTCTCATAATGCGTTGAAATTGAGCTTTAAGACATGTCCTTTTTATTTTTCGAGCTGTGATTAGAGCTTATTTCTTCAAAGTGTTTTCTTAAAGTATGTGTCACCATTTGAAATATTTTGGCCATTATCTCCCTCAAGACATTTTGAGGGCAGGTTTCATTTACAGCCCTGCAGTACTTGTTCTTATGAAGTGACCATTAGCTCAGGCTTTAATCCTGCTTTTGCAGGTAACGGCCAGAGAGCGGCAGCCTTTCTACGTTTCCCATGCTGGTACTAGGGAAACAGACCTACCGGCCAGTGGTGTTCTTTGGTTATAAATTAGAGTGCAATGTTCCCGGATAAACCCACAAATGTTGATGTCTCTTTGCTTTTGTTTGTTTTTAAATTTAATTTATATTTATTATTAGAGTAATATTCCATTGTGTACGTGGACCACTACTTCTTGGTGCATTCCTCGGTTGATGGACATTTTCATTGCTTCCAAGTGCTGGCTATGGTAAATCTTGCTGGCGTACAGGTTTGCCAGCCTGTGACTTTTTGATTCTCATTTTCTCAGGTGATAGGCCAAGCAGTGGTTGTGATTGATTGACTGGTAGCTCAATGTTTCCCTTTTCAAAGCACCTACATTGTGTTTTCATTAGTGGCTCTTTACATGCCCCCCCTTACAACCGAGGGTACGCATTTCTCCACACTCCCTTCACCGTTTATTTTTTGCAGCATTATTCCTAATGGCCATTCTGACTGCTGTGAGCTGATAGGTTTTTGTAATATGGGTATGCATGTCATTAAAATTTTTAAAATTCACCATATTCCTATTCCTTTTTCTTTTCTCTTAAAAGAAAAAACCGTGAGTACAATATACCTCTTGAAATTGCCTTCTTCGAAGGTTGCCCTCTTCTGAAGTTTTTGGTCGATTTTTGACCCCAGAAATTTTCTGGAAGGCAGGTGCCATTTACAGAAATGCAAGTTGGTGAAAATTTAGTCACCTTTTGCAGTGGGTTCAAAGCTGCTGTTGTGGGAAACGGCCACAAGGAGGTAGCATTTCTCCATTCCCCAATCTGGGTACTAGGGCAGCAGAGCCTTTCTGGAAGTCATTGTCCTAGGTTGTAAATTAGAATGGAATTTGCCAGGAGAAATCCCCATAAGTTTATGTCTCATTACTTCTTCTTGGTTTTAAAATTTTTTTAATCTGGGTAAAGTTTAGAATATTGTTTGTCCTAGGTGTACACAATCTGGTTCATTTATACATTATGTATGTCTATTAATGTACATATCCTCTTCCCATGTAAAATATTACAGTGTTCTGTCGACCTCCCTTGCTATATGTTCGGTCTTTTTGATACATGTATATACTATGTATTTGTATATGTATAGTAACACTAATCTTCATTTCTCAATTTCCCCCCTCCTTTCCTTTTCGATGAGCATAGTTTGTTTTCTAAGCCTGTGAGTGTCTTTCTCTTTGGAAATATGTTCATCTGTGTCAGTTATTACATAATGCCATAAGTGATAATATAGGATATAGGTCTTTTGCTTTCCGACCTACTTCATGTTTTGTGATTAACTCCAGGCTCATCTATGGTGCCTCAAAGAGCAGTGCTTCAATGTTTTCCATAGCTAATATTCCATTGTGTACATGGACCACTTCTTCTGGGTGCATTCCTCTGTTGATGGACATTTTCGCTGCTTCCAAGTGTTGCCTATGGTAAATATTGCTGGAGTGCAGGATTGCCAGCCTGTGATTTTTGATTTTCATTTTCTCAGGTGGTAGACCCAGCAGTGGGTATGATTGATTGACTGGTATGGTAGCTCAACGTTTACCTTTCCAAGGCACCTCAATTGTGCTTTCATTAGTGGCTCTTACCACATCCCCCTTAGAATCGAGGGTACGCATTTCTCCACAATCACATCAGCATTTATTGTTTGCAGCATTTTTGTTGAGGGCCGTTCTGACTGGTGTGAGCTGATAGTTTTTTGTAATTTGGGTTTACATGTCTGTAAAAATTCCTACAATTCATCATTTTTCCACGCCTTTTTCTTTTCTGTTAAAAGAAAAAAGGAAAAAAGTGTGAGTATAATATACCTCTTCAAATTTTCTTTTTGGAAGGTTGCACTCTGGAATTTTTTGGTCGATTTTCCACCTCAGTATTTTTTGGAGGGCCGGTGTCATTTACAGACCTGCAATGGGTGAATATTTAGTGACCTTTTGCAGTGGGTTTTAAGCTGCTGTTGTGGGAAACGGCCACAAGGATGCAGCATTTCTCCATTCCCAAATCTGGGTACTAGGGCAGCAGAGCCATTCTGGAAGTTGTTTGCCTAGGTTTTAAATTTGGATGGAATGTGCCAGGAAAACCCCCCATAAGTTTATGTCTCATTACTCCTAGTTCGTTGTTTTAATTTTTTCAATTGGGGTTATGGTTAGAATGTTGCTCGTCAAAGGTATACATACTCTGGTTCATCTACATATTCTATATAACTATTTATTTAGAGGTCCTCTTCCCGTGTAAATTATTACAGAGTGTTCCGTAATTCTTCCTTGCTATATGGTCGGTCTTTTTGATATATGTATATAATATGTATTTGTATACATATGGTAACGGTAATCTTCATTTATCCATTCCCCCCACCTTTCCTTTTAGATAAGCATAGTTTTTCTTTAATAAGTCTGTGATTGACTTTCTCTGTGGAAATATTTTCATTTGTGTCCGTTATTAGATAACGCCTATAAGTGATATCGTAGGATATAGGACTTTTGCTTTCCGACTTACCTCATGTTCTGTGATTATCTCCAAGATCATCTATGGTGCCTCAAAGAGCAGTGTTTCATTGTTTTGCATGGCTAGTATTCATTGTGTACATGGACCACTTCTTCTTTATCCTTTCATCTGTTGATGGACATTTTGGTTGCTTCACTGCCTTGTCTATTATGAATAAGGCTGCAGTGCAGCTTTTGCAGCCCGGGTCTTCTTCATTCTGGTCTTCTCAGGTGAGAGGCCCATTGGTGCGCCTGCTGGATTGAAAGGTACCTCAATTTTTCCTTTTAAACGCAGCTCCTTTCTGTTCTCATTATTAGCGTTTAACCCTCTTACATCTCCCCAGCAGCTAGAGGGTACAGAGTTCTGTAAAATCTCTTCAGCATTTATTGTTTGTAGACTTTTTGCCAATGGTCAGTCGACTGGTGTGAGTTGAAAAGTTTTTGTAGATTAGATTACATGAGTCTAATACTTCCTGAGGCTGAGCTTTTATCCATTTTCCTTTCTTTAAAAAGAGAGTGAGTAAAACTTACCTCTTCATACTACCTTCGTGAACATTTTGCCTGTTTTGAATTCTTTTATCCATTCCCTACATCAGCACAATTTTGAGGGCAGGTGTCCTTTACAGCCCTGAGTCCTTGTGAATGGTAAGTGACCATTAGCTGTGGGTTAATAGCTGCTCTTGCGGGAATCGGCCACAAGGCGGCAGCATTTCTCCTTTACCAAATCTGGTTACTAGGGCAACAGAGCCTTACTGGAAGTGGTGTTCTAGGTTGTAAATTAGAATGGAATGTGCGAGCAAAAAGCCCTTTAAGTTTATGTCTCATTACTTCTTGTTGGTATTTTTACCTTAATTTTAATTTTTATCACAGCAAACTTGATTACAATGTTTTGTTTGTTCTAGGTGTGCAAGATGTGGTTCTTTCACACATATACATATATCTATTCTTCTTCGGATCCTTTTCCCATGTAGGTTATGACACAATGTTGAGTAGTCTTCCCTTGGTATTGGGTAGGTCTTTGGTGATTATATATTTCACATGTGTTTGTATCTCTCTGTTAACCTCAATATGGTAATGTATCCAATCCTCACACCTTTCCATTTGGTGAACCATAAGTTTTTTAATGAATCTATGATAGTGTTTGTCTGTGGAAATATCTTTGTTGGTATCATTTTTTAGGTAACCCCTATATGTGATACGATAGGATATGTGTCTTTCGCTTTCTCACTTACTCCAAGTTGCGTGATTACTTCTAGACTCATCTATGGTGCTGCAAATGGCATTGTTTCATTTTTTCACTAGCTCATATTCCATCTGTACAGGTAGCAGTTCTTCTTTGTCCACCCATCTGTCGATGGGCTTTTTGGTTACTTCCATATCTTGCCTATTGTAATAGTATGCAATGCAGATTTGCGAGGCTGTGTCCTTCCAATTCTGTCTTCTTAGTTTATAGGTCCAGGAATAGGTCTGCTGTATCATATGGTAGCTCAGTGTTTACCTTTTAAAGGCACCTCTGTTCTGTTCTCCTTAGTGGCTCTTTCCAGGTTACGTCCCACTTAAAGTGGAGGGCATGTATTTCTTCCCAGCACCTTCAGGATTTATTCTTTGTAGTTTTTGCTGATGATTTTTCTGAGTGGTGTGAGCTGATACCTCTTTGTGGTTGAATTTGCATGTGTCTCATAATGCGTTGAAACTGAGCTTTAAGACATGTCCTTTTTATTTTTCCAGCTGTGATTAGAGCTTATTTCTTCAAAGTGTTTTCTTAAAGTATGTGTCACCATTTGAAATATTTTGGCCATTATCTCCCTCAAGACATTTTGAGGGCAGGTTTCATTTACAGCCCTGCAGTACTTGTTCTTATGAAGTGACCATTAGCTCAGGCTTTAAACCTGCTTTTGCAGGTAACGGCCAGAGAGCGGCAGCCTTTCTACGTTTCCCATGGTGGTACTAGGGAAACAGACCTACCGGCCAGTGGTGTTCTTCGGTTATAAATGAGAGTGCAATGTGCCCGGATAAACCCACAAATGTTGATGTCTCCTTGCTTTTGTTTGTTTTTAAATTTAATTTATATTTATTATTAGAGTAATATTCCATTGTGTACGTGGACCACTTCTTCTTGGTGCATTCCTCGGTTGATGGACATTTTCATTGCTTCCAAGTGCTGGCTATGGTAAATCTTGCTGGCGTACAGGTTTGCCAGCCTGTGACTTTTTGATTCTCATTTTCTCAGGTGGTAGGCCAAGCAGTGGTTGTGATTGATTGACTGGTAGCTCAACGTTTCCCTTTTCAAAGCACCTACATTGTGTTTTCATTAGTGGCTCTTTACATGCCCCCGCTTACAACCGAGGGTACGTATTTCTCCACACTCCCTTCACCGTTTATTTTTTGCAGCATTATTCCTAATGGCCATTCTGACTGCTGTGAGCTGATAGGTTTTTGTAATATGGGTATGCATGTCATTAAAATTTTTAAAATTCATCATATTCCTATGCCTTTATCTTTTCTCTTAAAAGAAAAAACCGTGAGTACAATATACCTCTTGAAATTGTCTTCTTCGAAGGTTGCCCTCTTCTGAAGTTTTTGGTCGATTTTTGACCCCAGAAATTTTCTGGAAGGCAGGTGCCATTTACAGAAATGCAAGTTGGTGAAAATTTAGTCACCTTTTGCAGTGGGTTCAAAGCTGCTGTTGTGGGAAACGGCCACAAGGAGGTAGCATTTCTCCATTCCCCAATCTGGGTACTAGGGCAGCAGAGCCTTTCTGGAAGTCATTGTCCTAGGTTGTAAATTAGAATGGAATTTGCCAGGAGAAATCCCCATAAGTTTATGTCTCATTACTTCTTCTTGGTTTTAAAATTTTTTTAATCTGGGTAAAGTTTAGAATATTGTTTGTCCTAGGTGTACACAATCTGGTTCATTTATACATTATGTATGTCTATTAATGTACAGATCCTCTTCCCATGTAAAATATTACAGTGTTCTGTCGACCTCCCTTGCTATATGTTCGGTCTTTTTGATACATGTATATACTATGTATTTGTATATGTATAGTAACACTAATCTTCATTTCTCAATTTCCCCCCTCCTTTCCTTTTCGATGAGCATAGTTTGTTTTCAAAGCCTGTGAGTGTCTTTCTCTTTGGAAATATGTTCATCTGTGTCAGTTATTACATAATGCCATAAGTGATAATATAGGATATAGGTCTTTTGCTTTCCGACCTACTTCATGTTTTGTGATTATCTCCAGGCTCATCTATGGTGCCTCAAAGAGCAGTGCTTCAATGTTTTCCATAGCTAATATTCCATTGTGTACATGGACCACTTCTTCTGGGTGCATTCCTCTGTTGATGGACATTTTCGTTGCTTCCAAGTGTTGCCTATGGTAAATATTGCTGGAGTGCAGGATTGCCAGCCTGTGATTTTTGATTTTCATTTTCTCAGGTGATAGACCCAGCAGTGGGTATGATTGATTGACTGGTATGGTAGCTCAACGTTTACCTTTTCAAGGCACCTCAATAGTGCTTTCATTAGTGGCTCTTACCACGTCCCCCTTAGAATCGAGGGTACGCATTTCTCCACAATCACGTCAGCATTTAAGGCTTGCACCATTTTTGTTGATGGCCCTTCTGACTGGTGTGAGCTGGTAAGTTTTTGTAATTTGGGTTTACATGTATGTAAAAATTCCTACAATTCATCATTTTTCCATGCCTTTTTCTTTTCTGTTAAAAGAAAAAAGAAAAAAAGTGTGAGTATAATATACCTCTTCAAATTTTCTTTTTGGAAGGGTGCACTCTGGAATTTTTTGGTCGATTTTCGACCTCAGGATTTTTTGGAGGGCCGGTGTCATTTACAGACCTGCAATTGGTGAATATTTTGTGACCTTTTGCAGTGGTATTAAAGCTGCTGTTGTGGGAAACGGCCACAAGGATGCAGCATTTCTCCATTCCCAAATCTGGGTACTAGGGCAGCAGAGCCGTTCTGGAAGTTTTTTGCCTAGGTTGTAAATTTGGATGGAATGTGCCAGGAAAACCCCCCATAAGATTTTGTCTCATTACTCCTAGTTCGTTGTTTTAATTTTTTCAATTTGGTTTATGGTTAGAATGTTTCTCGTCCAAGGTGTACACACTCTGGTTCATCTACATATTCTATATACCTATTTATGTAGAGATCCTCTTCCCTTGTAAATTATTACAGAGTGCTCCGTAAACCTTCCTCGCTATTTGGTCAGTCTTTTTGATATAAGTATATAATATGTATTTCTATACATATGGTAACGCTAATCTTCATTTATCCATTCCCCCCACCTTTCCTTTTAGATAAGCATAGTTTTTTTTAATAAGTCTGTGATTGACTTTCTCTGTGGAAATATGTTCATTTGAGTCAGTTATTAGATAACGCCTATAAGTGATATCATAGGATATAGGACTTTTGCTTTCCGACTTACCTCATATTCTGTGATTATCTCCAAGATCATCTATGTTGCCTCAAAGAGCAGTGTTTCATTGTTTTACAATGGCTAGTATTCATTGTGTACATGGACCACTTCTTCTTTATCCTTTCATCTGTTGATGGACATTTTGGTTGCTTCACTGCCTTGTCTATTGTGAATCAGGCTGCAGTGCAGCTTTTGCAGCCCGGGTCTTCTTCATTCTGGTCTTCTCAGGTGAGAGACCCATTGGTGCGCCTGCTGGATTGAATGGTACCTCAATTTTTCCTTTTGAACGCAGCTCCTTTCTGTTCTCATTATTAGCGTTTAACCCTCTTACATCTCACCAGCAGCTACAGGGTACACAGTTCTCTAAAACCTCTTAGGCATTTATTCTTTGTAGTCTTTTTTCCAATGGTCAGCCGACTGGTGTGAGTTGAAAACTTTTTGTAGATTAGATTGCATGAGTCTAATACTTCCTGAGGCTGAGCTTTTATCCATTTTCCTTTCTTTAAAAAGAGAGTGAGTAAAACATACCTCTTCATACTATCTTCTTGCAAATTTTGCCTGTTTTGAAATTTTTATCCATTCCCTACCTCAGCACAATTTTGAGGGCAGGTGTCCTTTACAGCCCTGAGTCCTTGTGAATGGTAAGTGACCATTAGCTGTGGGTTAAAAGCTGCTCTGGCAGGAATTGGCCACAAGGCGGCAGCATTTCTCCTTTACCAAATCTGGTTACTAGGGCAACAGAGCCTTACTGGAAGTGGTGTTCTAGGTTGTAAATTAGAATGGAATGTGCGAGGAAAAAGCTCTTTAAGTTTATGTCTCATTACTTCTTGTTGGTATTTTTAACTTAATTTTAATTATTTATCACAGCAAACTTGATTACAATGTTTTGTTTGTTCTAGGTGTGCAAGATGTGGTTCTTTCACACATATACATATATCTATTCTTCTTCGGATCCTTTTCCCATGTAGGTTATGACACAATGTTGAGTAGTCTTCTCTTGGTATTGCATAGGTCTTTGGTGATTATATATTTCACATGTGTTTGTATCTCTCTGTGAACCTCAATATGGTAATGTATCCAATCCTCACACCTTTCTATTTGGTCAACCATAAGTTTTTTTAATGTATCTATGATAATGTTTGTCTGTGGAAATATCTTTGTTTGTATCATTCTTTAGGTAACCCCTATATGTGATATGATAGGATATGTGTCTTTCGCTTTCTCACTTACTCCAAGTTGCGTGATTACTTCTAGACTCATCTATGGTGCTGCAAATGGCATTGTTTCATTTTTTTCACTAGCTCATATTCCATCTGTACAGGTAGCAGTTGTTCTTTGTCCACCCATCTGTCGATGGGCTTTTTGGTTACTTCCATATCTTGGCTATTGTATTAGTATGCAATGCAGATTTGCGTGGCTGTGTCCTTCCAATTCTGTCTTCTTAGTTTATAGGTCCAGGAATAGGTCTGCTGGATCATATGGTAGCTCTGTGTTTACCTTTTAAAGGCACCTCTGTTCTGTTCTCCTTAGTGGCTCTTTCCAGATAACGTCCCACTTAAAGTAGAGGGCATGTATTTCTTCCCAGCACCTTCTGGATTTATTCTTTGTAGTTTTTGCTGATGATTATTCTGAGTGGTGTGAGCTGATACCTCTTTGTGGTTGAATTTGCATGTGTCTCATAATGCGTTGAAATTGAGCTTTAAGACATGTCCTTTTTATTTTTCGAGCTGTGATTAGAGCTTATTTCTTCAAAGTGTTTTCTTAAAGTATGTGTCACCATTTGAAATATTTTGGCCATTATCTCCCTCAAGACATTTTGAGGGCAGGTTTCATTTACAGCCCTGCAGTACTTGTTCTTATGAAGTGACCATTAGCTCAGGCTTTAATCCTGCTTTTGCAGGTAACGGCCAGAGAGCGGCAGCCTTTCTACGTTTCCCATGCTGGTACTAGGGAAACAGACCTACCGGCCAGTGGTGTTCTTTGGTTATAAATTAGAGTGCAATGTTCCCGGATAAACCCACAAATGTTGATGTCTCTTTGCTTTTGTTTGTTTTTAAATTTAATTTATATTTATTATTAGAGTAATATTCCATTGTGTACGTGGACCACTACTTCTTGGTGCATTCCTCGGTTGATGGACATTTTCATTGCTTCCAAGTGCTGGCTATGGTAAATCTTGCTGGCGTACAGGTTTGCCAGCCTGTGACTTTTTGATTCTCATTTTCTCAGGTGATAGGCCAAGCAGTGGTTGTGATTGATTGACTGGTAGCTCAATGTTTCCCTTTTCAAAGCACCTACATTGTGTTTTCATTAATGGCTCTTTACATGCCCCCCCTTACAACCCAGGGTACGCATTTCTCCACACTCTCTTCACCGTTTATTTTTTGCAGCATTATTCCTAATGGCCATTCTGACTGCTGTGAGCTGATAGGTTTTTGTAATATGGGTATGCATGTCATTAAAATTTTTAAAATTCACCATATTCCTATTCCTTTTTCTTTTCTCTTAAAAGAAAAAACTTTGAGTACAATATAGCTCTTGAAATTGCCTTCTTCGAAGGTTGCCCTCTTCTGAAGTTTTTGGTCGATTTTTGACCCCAGAAATTTTCTGGAAGGCAGGTGCCATTTACAGAAATGCAAGTTGGTGAAAATTTAGTCACCTTTTGCAGTGGGTTCAAAGCTGCTGTTGTGGGAAACGGCCATAAGGAGGTAGCATTTCTCCATTCCCCAATCTGGGTACTAGGGCAGCAGAGCCTTTCTGGAAGTCATTGTCCTAGGTTGTAAATTAGAATGGAATTTGCCAGGAGAAATCCCCATAAGTTTATGTCTCATTACTTCTTCTTGGTTTTAAAATTTTTTTAATCTGGGTAAAGTTTAGAATATTGTTTGTCCTAGGTGTACACAATCTGGTTCATTTACACATTATGTATATCTATTACTGTACAGATCCTCTTCCCATGTAAAATATTACAGTGTTCTGTCGACCTCCCTTGCTATATGTTCGGTCTTTTTGATACATGTATATACTATGTATTTGTATATGTATAGTAACACTAATCTTCATTTCTCAATTTCCCCCCTCCTTTCCTTTTCGATGAGCATAGTTTGTTTTCTAAGCCTGTGAGTGTCTTTCTCTTTGGAAATATGTTCATCTGTGTCAGTTATTAGATAATGCCATAAGTGATAATATAGGATATAGGTCTTTTGCTTTCCGACCTACTTCATGTTTTGTGATTATCTCCAGGCTCATCTATGGTGCCTCAAAGAGCAGTGCTTCAATGTTTTCCATAGCTAATATTCCATTGTGTACATGGACCACTTCTTCTGGGTGCATTCCTCTGTTGATGGACATTTTCGTTGCTTCCCAGTGTTGCCTATGGTAAATATTGCTGGAGTGCAGGATTGCCAGCCTGTGATTTTTGATTTTCATTTTCTCAGGTGATAGACCCAGCAGTGGGTATGATTGATTGACTGGTATGGTAGCTCAACGTTTACCTTTTCAAGGCACCTCAATAGTGCTTTCATTAGTGGCTCTTACCACGTCCCCCTTAGAATCGAGGGTACGCATTTCTCCACAATCACGTCAGCATTTAAGGCTTGCACCATTTTTGTTGATGGCCCTTCTGACTGGTGTGAGCTGGTAAGTTTTTGTAATTTGGGTTTACATGTATGTAAAAATTCCTACAATTCATCATTTTTCCATGCCTTTTTCTTTTCTGTTAAAAGAAAAAAGAAAAAAAGTGTGAGTATAATATACCTCTTCAAATTTTCTTTTTGGAAGGGTGCACTCTGGAATTTTTTGGTCGATTTTCGACCTCAGGATTTTTTGGAGGGCCGGTGTCATTTACAGACCTGCAATTGGTGAATATTTTGTGACCTTTTGCAGTGGTATTAAAGCTGCTGTTGTGGGAAACGGCCACAAGGATGCAGCATTTCTCCATTCCCAAATCTGGGTACTAGGGCAGCAGAGCCGTTCTGGAAGTTTTTTGCCTAGGTTATAAATTTGGATGGAATGTGCCAGGAAAACCCCCCATAAGATTTGGTCTCATTACTCCTAGTTCGTTGTTTTAATTTTTTCAATTTGGTTTATGGTTAGAATGTTTCTCGTCCAAGGTGTACACACTCTGGTTCATCTACATATTCTATATACCTATTTATGTAGAGATCCTCTTCCCTTGTAAATTATTACAGAGTGTTCCGTAAACCTTCCTCGCTATTTGGTCAGTCTTTTTGATATAAGTATATAATATGTATTTCTATACATATGGTAACGCTAATCTTCATTTATCCATTCCCCCCACCTTTCCTTTTAGATAAGCATAGTTTTTTTTAATAAGTCTGTGATTGACTTTCTCTGTGGAAATATGTTCATTTGAGTCAGTTATTAGATAACGCCTATAAGTGATATCATAGGATATAGGACTTTTGCTTTCCGACTTACCTCATATTCTGTGATTATCTCCAAGATCATCTATGTTGCCTCAAAGAGCAGTGTTTCATTGTTTTACAATGGCTAGTATTCATTGTGTACATGGACCACTTCTTCTTTATCCTTTCATCTGTTGATGGACATTTTGGTTGCTTCACTGCCTTGTCTATTGTGAATCAGGCTGCAGTGCAGCTTTTGCAGCCCGGGTCTTCTTCATTCTGGTCTTCTCAGGTGAGAGACCCATTGGTGCGCCTGCTGGATTGAATGGTACCTCAATTTTTCCTTTTGAACGCAGCTCCTTTCTGTTCTCATTATTAGCGTTTAACCCTCTTACATCTCACCAGCAGCTACAGGGTACACAGTTCTCTAAAACCTCTTAGGCATTTATTCTTTGTAGTCTTTTTTCCAATGGTCAGCCGACTGGTGTCAGTTGAAAACTTTTTGTAGATTAGATTGCATGAGTCTAATACTTCCTGAGGCTGAGCTTTTATCCATTTTCCTTTCTTTAAAAAGAGAGTGAGTAAAACATACCTCTTCATACTATCTTCTTGCAAATTTTGCCTGTTTTGAAATTTTTATCCATTCCCTACCTCAGCACAATTTTGAGGGCAGGTGTCCTTTACAGCCCTGAGTCCTTGTGAATGGTAAGTGACCATTAGCTGTGGGTTAAAAGCTGCTCTGGCAGGAATTGGCCACAAGGCGGCAGCATTTCTCCTTTACCAAATCTGGTTACTAGGGCAACAGAGCCTTACTGGAAGTGGTGTTCTAGGTTGTAAATTAGAATGGAATGTACGAGGAAAAAGCTCTTTAAGTTTATGTCTCATTACTTCTTGTTGGTATTTTTAACTTAATTTTAATTATTTATCACAGCAAACTTGATTACAATGTTTTGTTTGTTCTAGGTGTGCAAGATGTGGTTCTTTCACACATATACATATATCTATTCTTCTTCGGATCCTTTTCCCATGTAGGTTATGACACAATGTTGAGTAGTCTTCTCTTGGTATTGCATAGGTCTTTGGTGATTATATATTTCACATGTGTTTGTATCTCTCTGTTAACCTCAATATGGTAATGTATCCAATCCTCACACCTTTCCATTTGGTCAACCATAAGTTTTTTTAATGTATCTATGATAATGTTTGTCTGTGGAAATATCTTTGTATCATTCTTTAGGTAACCCCTATATGTGATATGATAGGATATGTGTCTTTCGCTTTCTCACTTACTCCAAGTTGCGTGATTACTTCTAGACTCATCTATGGTGCTGCAAATGGCATTGTTTCATTTTTTTCACTAGCTCATATTCCATCTGTACAGGTAGCAGTTGTTCTTTGTCCACCCATCTGTCGATGGGCTTTTTGGTTACTTCCATATCTTGGCTATTGTATTAGTATGCAATGCAGATTTGCGTGGCTGTGTCCTTCCAATTCTGTCTTCTTAGTTTATAGGTCCAGGAATAGGTCTGCTGGATCATATGGTAGCTCTGTGTTTACCTTTTAAAGGCACCTCTGTTCTGTTCTCCTTAGTGGCTCTTTCCAGATAACGTCCCACTTAAAGTAGAGGGCATGTATTTCTTCCCAGCACCTTCTGGATTTATTCTTTGTAGTTTTTGCTGATGATTATTCTGAGTGGTGTGAGCTGATACCTCTTTGTGGTTGAATTTGCATGTGTCTCATAATGCGTTGAAATTGAGCTTTAAGACATGTCCTTTTTATTTTTCGAGCTGTGATTAGAGCTTATTTCTTCAAAGTGTTTTCTTAAAGTATGTGTCACCATTTGAAATATTTTGGCCATTATCTCCCTCAAGACATTTTGAGGGCAGGTTTCATTTACAGCCCTGCAGTACTTGTTCTTATGAAGTGACCATTAGCTCAGGCTTTAATCCTGCTTTTGCAGGTAACGGCCAGAGAGCGGCAGCCTTTCTACGTTTCCCATGCTGGTACTAGGGAAACAGACCTACCGGCCAGTGGTGTTCTTTGGTTATAAATTAGAGTGCAATGTTCCCGGATAAACCCACAAATGTTGATGTCTCTTTGCTTTTGTTTGTTTTTAAATTTAATTTATATTTATTATTAGAGTAATATTCCATTTTGTACGTGGACCACTACTTCTTGGTGCATTCCTCGGTTGATGGACATTTTCATTGCTTCCAAGTGCTGGCTATGGTAAATCTTGCTGGCGTACAGGTTTGCCAGGCTGTGACTTTTTGATTCTCATTTTCTCAGGTGATAGGCCAAGCAGTGGTTGTTATTGATTGACTGGTAGCTCAATGTTTCCCTTTTCAAAGCACCTACATTGTGTTTTCATTAGTGGCTCTTTACATGCCCCCCCTTACAACCGAGGGTACGCATTTCTCCACACTCCCTTCACTGTTTATTTTTTGCAGCATTATTCCTAATGGCCATTCTGACTGCTGTGAGCTGATAGGTTTTTGTAATATGGGTATGCATGTCATTAAAATTTTTAAAATTCACCATATTCCTATTCCTTTTTCTTTTCTCTTAAAAGAAAAAACTTTGAGTACAATATAGCTCTTGAAATTGCCTTCTTCGAAGGTTGCCCTCTTCTGAAGTTTTTGGTCGATTTTTGACCCCAGAAATTTTCTGGAAGTCAGGTGCCCTTTACAGAAATGCAAGTTGGTGAAAATTTAGTCACCTTTTGCAGTGGGTTCAAAGCTGCTGTTGTGGGAAACGGCCATAAGGAGGTAGCATTTCTCCATTCCCCAATCTGGGTACTAGGGCAGCAGAGCCTTTCTGGAAGTCATTGTCTTAGGTTGTAAATTAGAATGGAATTTGCCAGGAGAAATCCCCATAAGTTTATGTCTCATTACTTCTTCTTGGTTTTAAAATTTTTTTAATCTGGGTAAAGTTTAGAATATTGTTTGTCCTAGGTGTACACAATCTGGTTCATTTACACATTATGTATGTCTATTACTGTACAGATCCTCTTCCCATGTAAAATATTACAGTGTTGTGTCGACCTCCCTTGCTATATGTTCGGTCTTTTTGATACATGTATATACTATGTATTTGTATATGTATAGTAACACTAATCTTCATTTCTCAATTTCCCCCCTCCTTTCCTTTTCGATGAGCATAGTTTGTTTTCTAAGCCTGTGAGTGTCTTTCTCTTTGGAAATATGTTCATCTGTGTCAGTTATTAGATAATGCCATAAGTGATAATATAGGATATAGGTCTTTTGCTTTCCGACCTACTTCATGTTTTGTGATTATCTCCAGGCTCATCTATGGTGCCTCAAAGAGCAGTGCTTCAATGTTTTCCATAGCTAATATTCCATTGTGTACATGGACCACTTCTTCTTGGTGCATTCCTCTGTTGATGGACATTTTCGTTGCTTCCAAGTGTTGCCTTTGGTAAATATTGCTGGAGTACAGGTTTGCCAGCCTGTGATTTTTGATTTTCATTTTCTCAGGTGGTAGACCCAGCAGTGGGTATGATTGATTGACTGGTATGGTAGCTCAACGTTTACCTTTCCAAGGCACCTCAATTGTGCTTTCATTAGTGGCTCTTACCACATCCCCCTTAGAATCGAGGGTACGCATTTCTCCACAATCACATCAGCATTTATTGTTTGCAGCATTTTTGTTGAGGGCCGTTCTGACTGGTGTGAGCTGATAGTTTTTTGTAATTTGGGTTTACATGTCTGTAAAAATTCCTACAATTCATCATTTTTCCACGCCTTTTTCTTTTCTGTTAAAAGAAAAAAGGAAAGAAGTGTGAGTATAATATACCTCTTCAAATTTTCTTTTTGGAAGGTTGCACTCTGGAATTTTTTGGTCGATTTTCCACCTCAGTATTTTTTGGAGGGCCGGTGTCATTTACAGACCTGCAATGGGTGAATATTTAGTGACCTTTTGCAGTGGGTTTTAAGCTGCTGTTGTGGGAAACGGCCACAAGGATGCAGCATTTCTCCATTCCCAAATCTGGGTACTAGGGCAGCAGAGCCATTCTGGAAGTTGTTTGCCTAGGTTTTAAATTTGGATGGAATGTGCCAGGAAAACCCCCCATAAGTTTATGTCTCATTACTCCTAGTTCGTTGTTTTAATTTTTTCAATTGGGGTTATGGTTAGAATGTTGCTCGTCAAAGGTATACATACTCTGGTTCCTCTACATATTCTATATAACTATTTATTTAGAGGTCCTCTTCCCGTGTAAATTATTACAGAGTGTTCCGTAATTCTTCCTTGCTATATGGTCGGTCTTTTTGATATATGTATATAATATGTATTTGTATACATATGGTAACGGTAATCTTCATTTATCCATTCCCCCCACCTTTCCTTTTAGATAAGCATAGTTTTTCTTTAATAAGTCTGTGATTGACTTTCTCTGTGGAAATATTTTCATTTGTGTCCGTTATTAGATAACGCCTATAAGTGATATCGTAGGATATAGGACTTTTGCTTTCCGACTTACCTCATGTTCTGTGATTATCTCCAAGATCATCTATGGTGCCTCAAAGAGCAGTGTTTCATTGTTTTCCATGGCTAGTATTCATTGTGTACATGGACCACTTCTTCTTTATCCTTTCATCTGTTGATGGACATTTTGGTTGCTTCACTGCCTTGTCTATTGTGAATCAGGCTGCAGTGCAGCTTTTGCAGCCCGGCTCTTCTTCATTCTGGTCTTCTCAGGTGAGAGACCCATTGGTGCGCCTGCTGGATTGAATGGTACCTCAATTTTTCCTTTTGAACGCAGCTCCTTTCTGTTCTCATTATTAGGGTTTAACCCTCTTACATCTCACCAGCAGCTACAGGGTACACAGTTCTCTAAAACCTCTTAGGCATTTATTCTTTGTAGTCTTTTTTCCAATGGTCAGCCGACTGGTGTGAGTTGAAAACTTTTTGTAGATTAGATTGCATGAGTCTAATACTTCCTGAGGCTGAGCTTTTATCCATTTTCCTTTCTTTAAAAAGAGAGTGAGTAAAACATACCTCTTCATACTATCTTCTTGCAAATTTTGCCTGTTTTGAAATTTTTATCCATTCCCTACCTCAGCACAATTTTGAGGGCAGGTGTCCTTTACAGCCCTGAGTCCTTGTGAATGGTAAGTGACCATTAGCTGTGGGTTAAAAGCTGCTCTGGCAGGAATTGGCCACAAGGCGGCAGCATTTCTCCTTTACCAAATCTGGTTACTAGGGCAACAGAGCCTTACTGGAAGTGGTGTTCTAGGTTGTAAATTAGAATGGAATGTGCGAGGAAAAAGCTCTTTAAGTTTATGTCTCATTACTTCTTGTTGGTATTTTTAACTTAATTTTAATTATTTATCACAGCAAACTTGATTACAATGTTTTGTTTGTTCTAGGTGTGCAAGATGTGGTTCTTTCACACATATACATATATCTATTCTTCTTCGGATCCTTTTCCCATGTAGGTTATGACACAATGTTGAGTAGTCTTCTCTTGGTATTGCATAGGTCTTTGGTGATTATATATTTCACATGTGTTTGTATCTCTCTGTTAACCTCAATATGGTAATGTATCCAATCCTCACACCTTTCCATTTGGTCAACCATAAGTTTTTTTAATGTATCTATGATAATGTTTGTCTGTGGAAATATCTTTGTTTGTATCATTCTTTAGGTAACCCCTATATGTGATATGATAGGATATGTGTCTTTCGCTTTCTCACTTACTCCAAGTTGCGTGATTACTTCTAGACTCATCTATGGTGCTGCAAATGGCATTGTTTCATTTTTTTCACTAGCTCATATTCCATCTGTACAGGTAGCAGTTGTTCTTTGTCCACCCATCTGTCGATGGGCTTTTTGGTTACTTCCATATCTTGGCTATTGTATTAGTATGCAATGCAGATTTGCGTGGCTGTGTCCTTCCAATTCTGTCTTCTTAGTTTATAGGTCCAGGAATAGGTCTGCTGGATCATATGGTAGCTCTGTGTTTACCTTTTAAAGGCACCTCTGTTCTGTTCTCCTTAGTGGCTCTTTCCAGATAACGTCCCACTTAAAGTAGAGGGCATGTATTTCTTCCCAGCACCTTCTGGATTTATTCTTTGTAGTTTTTGCTGATGATTATTCTGAGTGGTGTGAGCTGATACCTCTTTGTGGTTGAATTTGCATGTGTCTCATAATGCGTTGAAATTGAGCTTTAAGACATGTCCTTTTTATTTTTCGAGCTGTGATTAGAGCTTATTTCTTCAAAGTGTTTTCTTAAAGTATGTGTCACCATTTGAAATATTTTGGCCATTATCTCCCTCAAGACATTTTGAGGGCAGGTTTCATTTACAGCCCTGCAGTACTTGTTCTTATGAAGTGACCATTAGCTCAGGCTTTAATCCTGCTTTTGCAGGTAACGGCCAGAGAGCGGCAGCCTTTCTACGTTTCCCATGCTGGTACTAGGGAAACAGACCTACCGGCCAGTGGTGTTCTTTGGTTATAAATTAGAGTGCAATGTTCCCGGATAAACCCACAAATGTTGATGTCTCTTTGCTTTTGTTTGTTTTTAAATTTAATTTATATTTATTATTAGAGTAATATTCCATTGTGTACGTGGACCACTACTTCTTGGTGCATTCCTCGGTTGATGGACATTTTCATTGCTTCCAAGTGCTGGCTATGGTAAATCTTGCTGGCGTACAGGTTTGCCAGCCTGTGACTTTTTGATTCTCATTTTCTCAGGTGATAGGCCAAGCAGTGGTTGTGATTGATTGACTGGTAGCTCAATGTTTCCCTTTTCAAAGCACCTACATTGTGTTTTCATTAGTGGCTCTTTACATGCCCCCCCTTACAACCGAGGGTACGCATTTCTCCACACTCCCTTCACCGTTTATTTTTTGCAGCATTATTCCTAATGGCCATTCTGACTGCTGTGAGCTGATAGGTTTTTGTAATATGGGTATGCATGTCATTAAAATTTTTAAAATTCACCATATTCCTATTCCTTTTTCTTTTCTCTTAAAAGAAAAAACCGTGAGTACAATATACCTCTTGAAATTGCCTTCTTCGAAGGTTGCCCTCTTCTGAAGTTTTTGGTCGATTTTTGACCCCAGAAATTTTCTGGAAGGCAGGTGCCATTTACAGAAATGCAAGTTGGTGAAAATTTAGTCACCTTTTGCAGTGGGTTCAAAGCTGCTGTTGTGGGAAACGGCCACAAGGAGGTAGCGTTTCTCCATTCCCCAATCTGGGTACTAGGGCAGCAGAGGCTTTCTGGAAGTCATTGTCCTAGGTTGTAAATTAGAATGGAATTTGCCAGGAGAAATCCCCATAAGTTTATGTCTCATTACTTCTTCTTGGTTTTAAAATTTTTTTAATCTGGGTAAAGTTTAGAATATTGTTTGTCCTAGGTGTACACAATCTGGTTCATTTACACATTATGTATGTCTATTACTGTACAGATCCTCTTCCCATGTAAAATATTACAGTGTTCTGTCGACCTCCCTTGCTATATGTTCGGTCTTTTTGATACATGTATATACTATGTATTTGTATATGTATAGTAACACTAATCTTCATTTCTCAATTTCCCCCCTCCTTTCCTTTTCGATGAGCATAGTTTGTTTTCTAAGCCTGTGAGTGTCTTTCTCTTTGGAAATATGTTCATCTGTGTCAGTTATTAGATAATGCCATAAGTGATAATATAGGATATAGGTCTTTTGCTTTCCGACCTACTTCATGTTTTGTGATTATCTCCAGGCTCATCTATGGTGCCTCAAAGAGCAGTGCTTCAATGTTTTCCATAGCTAATATTCCATTGTGTACATGGACCACTTCTTCTTGGTGCATTCCTCTGTTGATGGACATTTTCGTTGCTTCCAAGTGTTGCCTTTGGTAAATATTGCTGGAGTACAGGTTTGCCAGCCTGTGATTTTTGATTTTCATTTTCTCAGGTGGTAGACCCAGCAGTGGGTATGATTGATTGACTGGTATGGTAGCTCAACGTTTACCTTTCCAAGGCACCTCAATTGTGCTTTCATTAGTGGCTCTTACCACATCCCCCTTAGAATCGAGGGTACGCATTTCTCCACAATCACATCAGCATTTATTGTTTGCAGCATTTTTGTTGAGGGCCGTTCTGACTGGTGTGAGCTGATAGTTTTTTGTAATTTGGGTTTACATGTCTGTAAAAATTCCTACAATTCATCATTTTTCCACGCCTTTTTCTTTTCTGTTAAAAGAAAAAAGGAAAAAAGTGTGAGTATAATATACCTCTTCAAATTTTCTTTTTGGAAGGTTGCACTCTGGAATTTTTTGGTCGATTTTCCACCTCAGTATTTTTTGGAGGGCCGGTGTCATTTACAGACCTGCAATGGGTGAATATTTAGTGACCTTTTGCAGTGGGTTTTAAGCTGCTGTTGTGGGAAACGGCCACAAGGAGGTAGCATTTCTCCATTCCCCAATCTGGGTACTAGGGCAGCAGAGCCTTTCTGGAAGTCATTGTCCTAGGTTGTAAATTAGAATGGAATTTGCCAGGAGAAATCCCCATAAGTTTATGTCTCATTACTTCTTCTTGGTTTTAAAATTTTTTTAATCTGGGTAAAGTTTAGAATATTGTTTGTCCTAGGTGTACACAATCTGGTTCATTTACACATTATGTATGTCTATTACTGTACAGATCCTCTTCCCATGTAAAATATTACAGTGTTCTGTCGACCTCCCTTGCTATATGTTCGGTCTTTTTGATACATGTATATACTATGTATTTGTATATGTATAGTAACACTAATCTTCATTTCTCAATTTCCCCCCTCCTTTCCTTTTCGATGAGCATAGTTTGTTTTCTAAGCCTGTGAGTGTCTTTCTCTTTGGAAATATGTTCATCTGTGTCAGTTATTAGATAATGCCATAAGTGATAATATAGGATATAGGTCTTTTGCTTTCCGACCTACTTCATGTTTTGTGATTATCTCCAGGCTCATCTATGGTGCCTCAAAGAGCAGTGCTTCAATGTTTTCCATAGCTAATATTCCATTGTGTACATGGACCACTTCTTCTGGGTGCATTCCTCTGTTGATGGACATTTTCGTTGCTTCCAAGTGTTGCCTTTGGTAAATATTGCTGGAGTACAGGTTTGCCAGCCTGTGATTTTTGATTTTCATTTTCTCAGGTGGTAGACCCAGCAGTGGGTATGATTGATTGACTGGTATGGTAGCTCAACGTTTACCTTTCCAAGGCACCTCAATTGTGCTTTCATTAGTGGCTCTTACCACATCCCCCTTAGAATCGAGGGTATGCATTTCTCCACAATCACATCAGCATTTATTGTTTGCAGCATTTTTGTTGAGGGCCGTTCTGACTGGTGTGAGCTGATAGTTTTTTGTAATTTGGGTTTACATGTCTGTAAAAATTCCTACAATTCATCATTTTTCCACGCCTTTTTCTTTTCTGTTAAAAGAAAAAAGGAAAAAAGTGTGAGTATAATATACCTCTTCAAATTTTCTTTTTGGAAGGTTGCACTCTGGAATTTTTTGGTCGATTTTCCACCTCAGTATTTTTTGGAGGGCCGGTGTCATTTACAGACCTGCAATGGGTGAATATTTAGTGACCTTTTGCGGTGGGTTTTAAGCTGCTGTTGTGGGAAACGGCCACAAGGATGCAGCATTTCTCCATTCCCAAATCTGGGTACTAGGGCAGCAGAGCCATTCTGGAAGTTGTTTGCCTAGGTTTTAAATTTGGATGGAATGTGCCAGGAAAACCCCCCATAAGTTTATGTCTCATTACTCCTAGTTCGTTGTTTTAATTTTTTCAATTGGGGTTATGGTTAGAATGTTGCTCGTCAAAGGTATACATACTCTGGTTCATCTACATATTCTATATAACTATTTATTTAGAGGTCCTCTTCCCGTGTAAATTATTACAGAGTGTTCCGTAATTCTTCCTTGCTATATGGTCGGTCTTTTTGATATATGTATATAATATGTATTTGTATACATATGGTAACGGTAATCTTCATTTATCCATTCCCCCCACCTTTCCTTTTAGATAAGCATAGTTTTTCTTTAATAAGTCTGTGATTGACTTTCTCTGTGGAAATATTTTCATTTGTGTCCGTTATTAGATAACGCCTATAAGTGATATCGTAGGATATAGGACTTTTGCTTTCCGACTTACCTCATGTTCTGTGATTATCTCCAAGATCATCTATGGTGCCTCAAAGAGCAGTGTTTCATTGTTTTGCATGGCTAGTATTCATTGTGTACATGGACCACTTCTTCTTTATCCTTTCATCTGTTGATGGACATTTTGGTTGCTTCACTGCCTTGTCTATTATGAATAAGGCTGCAGTGCAGCTTTTGCAGCCCGGGTCTTCTTCATTCTGGTCTTCTCAGGTGAGAGGCCCATTGGTGCGCCTGCTGGATTGAAAGGTACCTCAATTTTTCCTTTTAAACGCAGCTCCTTTCTGTTCTCATTATTAGCGTTTAACCCTCTTACATCTCCCCAGCAGCTAGAGGGTACAGAGTTCTGTAAAATCTCTTCAGCATTTATTGTTTGTAGACTTTTTGCCAATGGTCAGTCGACTGGTGTGAGTTGAAAAGTTTTTGTAGATTAGATTACATGAGTCTAATACTTCCTGAGGCTGAGCTTTTATCCATTTTCCTTTCTTTAAAAAGAGAGTGAGTAAAACTTACCTCTTCATACTACCTTCGTGAACATTTTGCCTGTTTTGAATTCTTTTATCCATTCCCTACATCAGCACAATTTTGAGGGCAGGTGTCCTTTACAGCCCTGAGTCCTTGTGAATGGTAAGTGACCATTAGCTGTGGGTTAATAGCTGCTCTTGCGGGAATCGGCCACAAGGCGGCAGCATTTCTCCTTTACCAAATCTGGTTACTAGGGCAACAGAGCCTTACTGGAAGTGGTGTTCTAGGTTGTAAATTAGAATGGAATGTGCGAGCAAAAAGCCCTTTAAGTTTATGTCTCATTACTTCTTGTTGGTATTTTTACCTTAATTTTAATTTTTATCACAGCAAACTTGATTACAATGTTTTGTTTGTTCTAGGTGTGCAAGATGTGGTTCTTTCACACATATACATATATCTATTCTTCTTCGGATCCTTTTCCCATGTAGGTTATGACACAATGTTGAGTAGTCTTCCCTTGGTATTGGGTAGGTCTTTGGTGATTATATATTTCACATGTGTTTGTATCTCTCTGTTAACCTCAATATGGTAATGTATCCAATCCTCACACCTTTCCATTTGGTGAACCATAAGTTTTTTAATGAATCTATGATAGTGTTTGTCTGTGGAAATATCTTTGTTGGTATCATTTTTTAGGTAACCCCTATATGTGATACGATAGGATATGTGTCTTTCGCTTTCTCACTTACTCCAAGTTGCGTGATTACTTCTAGACTCATCTATGGTGCTGCAAATGGCATTGTTTCATTTTTTCACTAGCTCATATTCCATCTGTACAGGTAGCAGTTCTTCTTTGTCCACCCATCTGTCGATGGGCTTTTTGGTTACTTCCATATCTTGCCTATTGTAATAGTATGCAATGCAGATTTGCGAGGCTGTGTCCTTCCAATTCTGTCTTCTTAGTTTATAGGTCCAGGAATAGGTCTGCTGTATCATATGGTAGCTCAGTGTTTACCTTTTAAAGGCACCTCTGTTCTGTTCTCCTTAGTGGCTCTTTCCAGGTTACGTCCCACTTAAAGTGGAGGGCATGTATTTCTTCCCAGCACCTTCAGGATTTATTCTTTGTAGTTTTTGCTGATGATTTTTCTGAGTGGTGTGAGCTGATACCTCTTTGTGGTTGAATTTGCATGTGTCTCATAATGCGTTGAAACTGAGCTTTAAGACATGTCCTTTTTATTTTTCCAGCTGTGATTAGAGCTTATTTCTTCAAAGTGTTTTCTTAAAGTATGTGTCACCATTTGAAATATTTTGGCCATTATCTCCCTCAAGACATTTTGAGGGCAGGTTTCATTTACAGCCCTGCAGTACTTGTTCTTATGAAGTGACCATTAGCTCAGGCTTTAAACCTGCTTTTGCAGGTAACGGCCAGAGAGCGGCAGCCTTTCTACGTTTCCCATGGTGGTACTAGGGAAACAGACCTACCGGCCAGTGGTGTTCTTCGGTTATAAATGAGAGTGCAATGTGCCCGGATAAACCCACAAATGTTGATGTCTCCTTGCTTTTGTTTGTTTTTAAATTTAATTTATATTTATTATTAGAGTAATATTCCATTGTGTACGTGGACCACTTCTTCTTGGTGCATTCCTCGGTTGATGGACATTTTCATTGCTTCCAAGTGCTGGCTATGGTAAATCTTGCTGGCGTACAGGTTTGCCAGCCTGTGACTTTTTGATTCTCCTTTTCTCAGGTGGTAGGCCAAGCAGTGGTTGTGATTGATTGACTGGTAGCTCAACGTTTCCCTTTTCAAAGCACCTACATTGTGTTTTCATTAGTGGCTCTTTACATGCCCCCGCTTACAACCGAGGGTACGTATTTCTCCACACTCCCTTCACCGTTTATTTTTTGCAGCATTATTCCTAATGGCCATTCTGACTGCTGTGAGCTGATAGGTTTTTGTAATATGGGTATGCATGTCATTAAAATTTTTAAAATTCATCATATTCCTATGCCTTTATCTTTTCTCTTAAAAGAAAAAACCGTGAGTACAATATACCTCTTGAAATTGTCTTCTTCGAAGGTTGCCCTCTTCTGAAGTTTTTGGTCGATTTTTGATCCCAGAAATTTTCTGGAAGGCAGGTGCCATTTACAGAAATGCAAGTTGGTGAAAATTTAGTCACCTTTTGCAGTGGGTTCAAAGCTGCTGTTGTGGGAAACGGCCACAAGGAGGTAGCATTTCTCCATTCCCCAATCTGGGTACTAGGGCAGCAGAGCCTTTCTGGAAGTCATTGTCCTAGGTTGTAAATTAGAATGGAATTTGCCAGGAGAAATCCCCATAAGTTTATGTCTCATTACTTCTTCTTGGTTTTAAAATTTTTTTAATCTGGGTAAAGTTTAGAATATTGTTTGTCCTAGGTGTACACAATCTGGTTCATTTATACATTATGTATGTCTATTAATGTACAGATCCTCTTCCCATGTAAAATATTACAGTGTTCTGTCGACCTCCCTTGCTATATGTTCGGTCTTTTTGATACATGTATATACTATGTATTTGTATATGTATAGTAACACTAATCTTCATTTCTCAATTTCCCCCCTCCTTTCCTTTTCGATGAGCATAGTTTGTTTTCAAAGCCTGTGAGTGTCTTTCTCTTTGGAAATATGTTCATCTGTGTCAGTTATTACATAATGCCATAAGTGATAATATAGGATATAGGTCTTTTGCTTTCCGACCTACTTCATGTTTTGTGATTATCTCCAGGCTCATCTATGGTGCCTCAAAGAGCAGTGCTTCAATGTTTTCCATAGCTAATATTCCATTGTGTACATGGACCACTTCTTCTGGGTGCATTCCTCTGTTGATGGACATTTTCGTTGCTTCCAAGTGTTGCCTATGGTAAATATTGCTGGAGTGCAGGATTGCCAGCCTGTGATTTTTGATTTTCATTTTCTCAGGTGATAGACCCAGCAGTGGGTATGATTGATTGACTGGTATGGTAGCTCAACGTTTACCTTTTCAAGGCACCTCAATAGTGCTTTCATTAGTGGCTCTTACCACGTCCCCCTTAGAATCGAGGGTACGCATTTCTCCACAATCACGTCAGCATTTAAGGCTTGCACCATTTTTGTTGATGGCCCTTCTGACTGGTGTGAGCTGGTAAGTTTTTGTAATTTGGGTTTACATGTCTGTAAAAATTCCTACAATTCATCATTTTTCCACGCCTTTTTCTTTTCTGTTAAAAGAAAAAAGGAAAAAAGTGTGAGTATAATATACCTCTTCAAATTTTCTTTTTGGAAGGTTGCACTCTGGAATTTTTTGGTCGATTTTCCACCTCAGTATTTTTTGGAGGGCCGGTGTCATTTACAGACCTGCAATGGGTGAATATTTAGTGACCTTTTGCGGTGGGTTTTAAGCTGCTGTTGTGGGAAACGGCCACAAGGATGCAGCATTTCTCCATTCCCAAATCTGGGTACTAGGGCAGCAGAGCCATTCTGGAAGTTGTTTGCCTAGGTTTTAAATTTGGATGGAATGTGCCAGGAAAACCCCCCATAAGTTTATGTCTCATTACTCCTAGTTCGTTGTTTTAATTTTTTCAATTGGGGTTATGGTTAGAATGTTGCTCGTCAAAGGTATACATACTCTGGTTCATCTACATATTCTATATAACTATTTATTTAGAGGTCCTCTTCCCGTGTAAATTATTACAGAGTGTTCCGTAATTCTTCCTTGCTATATGGTCGGTCTTTTTGATATATGTATATAATATGTATTTGTATACATATGGTAACGGTAATCTTCATTTATCCATTCCCCCCACCTTTCCTTTTAGATAAGCATAGTTTTTCTTTAATAAGTCTGTGATTGACTTTCTCTGTGGAAATATTTTCATTTGTGTCCGTTATTAGATAACGCCTATAAGTGATATCGTAGGATATAGGACTTTTGCTTTCCGACTTACCTCATGTTCTGTGATTATCTCCAAGATCATCTATGGTGCCTCAAAGAGCAGTGTTTCATTGTTTTGCATGGCTAGTATTCATTGTGTACATGGACCACTTCTTCTTTATCCTTTCATCTGTTGATGGACATTTTGGTTGCTTCACTGCCTTGTCTATTATGAATAAGGCTGCAGTGCAGCTTTTGCAGCCCGGGTCTTCTTCATTCTGGTCTTCTCAGGTGAGAGGCCCATTGGTGCGCCTGCTGGATTGAAAGGTACCTCAATTTTTCCTTTTAAACGCAGCTCCTTTCTGTTCTCATTATTAGCGTTTAACCCTCTTACATCTCCCCAGCAGCTAGAGGGTACAGAGTTCTGTAAAATCTCTTCAGCATTTATTGTTTGTAGACTTTTTGCCAATGGTCAGTCGACTGGTGTGAGTTGAAAAGTTTTTGTAGATTAGATTACATGAGTCTAATACTTCCTGAGGCTGAGCTTTTATCCATTTTCCTTTCTTTAAAAAGAGAGTGAGTAAAACTTACCTCTTCATACTACCTTCGTGAACATTTTGCCTGTTTTGAATTCTTTTATCCATTCCCTACATCAGCACAATTTTGAGGGCAGGTGTCCTTTACAGCCCTGAGTCCTTGTGAATGGTAAGTGACCATTAGCTGTGGGTTAATAGCTGCTCTTGCGGGAATCGGCCACAAGGCGGCAGCATTTCTCCTTTACCAAATCTGGTTACTAGGGCAACAGAGCCTTACTGGAAGTGGTGTTCTAGGTTGTAAATTAGAATGGAATGTGCGAGCAAAAAGCCCTTTAAGTTTATGTCTCATTACTTCTTGTTGGTATTTTTACCTTAATTTTAATTTTTATCACAGCAAACTTGATTACAATGTTTTGTTTGTTCTAGGTGTGCAAGATGTGGTTCTTTCACACATATACATATATCTATTCTTCTTCGGATCCTTTTCCCATGTAGGTTATGACACAATGTTGAGTAGTCTTCCCTTGGTATTGGGTAGGTCTTTGGTGATTATATATTTCACATGTGTTTGTATCTCTCTGTTAACCTCAATATGGTAATGTATCCAATCCTCACACCTTTCCATTTGGTGAACCATAAGTTTTTTAATGAATCTATGATAGTGTTTGTCTGTGGAAATATCTTTGTTGGTATCATTTTTTAGGTAACCCCTATATGTGATACGATAGGATATGTGTCTTTCGCTTTCTCACTTACTCCAAGTTGCGTGATTACTTCTAGACTCATCTATGGTGCTGCAAATGGCATTGTTTCATTTTTTCACTAGCTCATATTCCATCTGTACAGGTAGCAGTTCTTCTTTGTCCACCCATCTGTCGATGGGCTTTTTGGTTACTTCCATATCTTGCCTATTGTAATAGTATGCAATGCAGATTTGCGAGGCTGTGTCCTTCCAATTCTGTCTTCTTAGTTTATAGGTCCAGGAATAGGTCTGCTGTATCATATGGTAGCTCAGTGTTTACCTTTTAAAGGCACCTCTGTTCTGTTCTCCTTAGTGGCTCTTTCCAGGTTACGTCCCACTTAAAGTGGAGGGCATGTATTTCTTCCCAGCACCTTCAGGATTTATTCTTTGTAGTTTTTGCTGATGATTTTTCTGAGTGGTGTGAGCTGATACCTCTTTGTGGTTGAATTTGCATGTGTCTCATAATGCGTTGAAACTGAGCTTTAAGACATGTCCTTTTTATTTTTCCAGCTGTGATTAGAGCTTATTTCTTCAAAGTGTTTTCTTAAAGTATGTGTCACCATTTGAAATATTTTGGCCATTATCTCCCTCAAGACATTTTGAGGGCAGGTTTCATTTACAGCCCTGCAGTACTTGTTCTTATGAAGTGACCATTAGCTCAGGCTTTAAACCTGCTTTTGCAGGTAACGGCCAGAGAGCGGCAGCCTTTCTACGTTTCCCATGGTGGTACTAGGGAAACAGACCTACCGGCCAGTGGTGTTCTTCGGTTATAAATGAGAGTGCAATGTGCCCGGATAAACCCACAAATGTTGATGTCTCCTTGCTTTTGTTTGTTTTTAAATTTAATTTATATTTATTATTAGAGTAATATTCCATTGTGTACGTGGACCACTTCTTCTTGGTGCATTCCTCGGTTGATGGACATTTTCATTGCTTCCAAGTGCTGGCTATGGTAAATCTTGCTGGCGTACAGGTTTGCCAGCCTGTGACTTTTTGATTCTCCTTTTCTCAGGTGGTAGGCCAAGCAGTGGTTGTGATTGATTGACTGGTAGCTCAACGTTTCCCTTTTCAAAGCACCTACATTGTGTTTTCATTAGTGGCTCTTTACATGCCCCCGCTTACAACCGAGGGTACGTATTTCTCCACACTCCCTTCACCGTTTATTTTTTGCAGCATTATTCCTAATGGCCATTCTGACTGCTGTGAGCTGATAGGTTTTTGTAATATGGGTATGCATGTCATTAAAATTTTTAAAATTCATCATATTCCTATGCCTTTATCTTTTCTCTTAAAAGAAAAAACCGTGAGTACAATATACCTCTTGAAATTGTCTTCTTCGAAGGTTGCCCTCTTCTGAAGTTTTTGGTCGATTTTTGATCCCAGAAATTTTCTGGAAGGCAGGTGCCATTTACAGAAATGCAAGTTGGTGAAAATTTAGTCACCTTTTGCAGTGGGTTCAAAGCTGCTGTTGTGGGAAACGGCCACAAGGAGGTAGCATTTCTCCATTCCCCAATCTGGGTACTAGGGCAGCAGAGCCTTTCTGGAAGTCATTGTCCTAGGTTGTAAATTAGAATGGAATTTGCCAGGAGAAATCCCCATAAGTTTATGTCTCATTACTTCTTCTTGGTTTTAAAATTTTTTTAATCTGGGTAAAGTTTAGAATATTGTTTGTCCTAGGTGTACACAATCTGGTTCATTTATACATTATGTATGTCTATTAATGTACAGATCCTCTTCCCATGTAAAATATTACAGTGTTCTGTCGACCTCCCTTGCTATATGTTCGGTCTTTTTGATACATGTATATACTATGTATTTGTATATGTATAGTAACACTAATCTTCATTTCTCAATTTCCCCCCTCCTTTCCTTTTCGATGAGCATAGTTTGTTTTCAAAGCCTGTGAGTGTCTTTCTCTTTGGAAATATGTTCATCTGTGTCAGTTATTACATAATGCCATAAGTGATAATATAGGATATAGGTCTTTTGCTTTCCGACCTACTTCATGTTTTGTGATTATCTCCAGGCTCATCTATGGTGCCTCAAAGAGCAGTGCTTCAATGTTTTCCATAGCTAATATTCCATTGTGTACATGGACCACTTCTTCTGGGTGCATTCCTCTGTTGATGGACATTTTCGTTGCTTCCAAGTGTTGCCTATGGTAAATATTGCTGGAGTGCAGGATTGCCAGCCTGTGATTTTTGATTTTCATTTTCTCAGGTGATAGACCCAGCAGTGGGTATGATTGATTGACTGGTATGGTAGCTCAACGTTTACCTTTTCAAGGCACCTCAATAGTGCTTTCATTAGTGGCTCTTACCACGTCCCCCTTAGAATCGAGGGTACGCATTTCTCCACAATCACGTCAGCATTTAAGGCTTGCACCATTTTTGTTGATGGCCCTTCTGACTGGTGTGAGCTGGTAAGTTTTTGTAATTTGGGTTTACATGTATGTAAAAATTCCTACAATTCATCATTTTTCCATGCCTTTTTCTTTTCTGTTAAAAGAAAAAAGAAAAAAAGTGTGAGTATAATATACCTCTTCAAATTTTCTTTTTGGAAGGGTGCACTCTGGAATTTTTTGGTCGATTTTCGACCTCAGGATTTTTTGGAGGGCCGGTGTCATTTACAGACCTGCAATTGGTGAATATTTTGTGACCTTTTGCAGTGGTATTAAAGCTGCTGTTGTGGGAAACGGCCACAAGGATGCAGCATTTCTCCATTCCCAAATCTGGGTACTAGGGCAGCAGAGCCGTTCTGGAAGTTTTTTGCCTAGGTTGTAAATTTGGATGGAATGTGCCAGGAAAACCCCCCATAAGATTTTGTCTCATTACTCCTAGTTCGTTGTTTTAATTTTTTCAATTTGGTTTATGGTTAGAATGTTTCTCGTCCAAGGTGTACACATTCTGGTTCATCTACATATTCTATATACCTATTTATGTAGAGATCCTCTTCCCTTGTAAATTATTACAGAGTGCTCCGTAAACCTTCCTCGCTATTTGGTCAGTCTTTTTGATATAAGTATATAATATGTATTTCTATACATATGGTAACGCTAATCTTCATTTATCCATTCCCCCCACCTTTCCTTTTAGATAAGCATAGTTTTTTTTAATAAGTCTGTGATTGACTTTCTCTGTGGAAATATGTTCATTTGAGTCAGTTATTAAATAACGCCTATAAGTGATATCATAGGATATAGGACTTTTGCTTTCCGACTTACCTCATATTCTGTGATTATCTCCAAGATCATCTATGTTGCCTCAAAGAGCAGTGTTTCATTGTTTTACAATGGCTAGTATTCATTGTGT